>NC_063211.1:14456609-14476609 GCF_017589495.1 Alosa alosa | reverse complement strand
ACAAATGATGAGCCATTCAGGTTTAATGGAAAAAAAATGGATAATGCCTTCATTAAAACAACAAAACACTTTTATTATTCTCCAGAAAAACCCTAATACAGTCCTTCCTTTGAAATATGCATTTTCCCTCTTCATTTACCCTTCTAACCCTACCATCTCTGTGCCCCAAGATCGATCTCTCTCTCACACACACACACACACACACACACACACACACACACACACACACACACACTCCTCCCTCTCCCCAGTCAGAGTGTCTTTGGCCCTGGGAAGCCACTCACACCACCCTGCAGCCACACACACACACACACACACACACACACACACATACACACACACACACACACACACGCACACACACACATACACACGTGCTCTCTTTAATTCGAAAGCCTCAGGAATTCACTCCAGAGGAGCTCAGTGGGAAATTTAATTTGGGGAGCGGGGAGCCTATTTTTTTGTCACGATTCAAATTGAATTACTCCGCCGCGCGGCTCTCTCCTCTCCGCTCTCTGGGCTACACCTCTCCTCCGCCCAGCTGCTCTCAGCCCAGCCCGGCATCAGGGGCGAGGAAATCGGGGGCTTTCGCCATCCACCCCAGATGCCAGTGGGTGTCCATGGACAATATGGGTGCCATTGGCTATGGTGGTGGAGCATATGCCTTCTATGCATGTCTGGCACAGACTATGGGGGGTTAGGGTTGGGGCGGGTGGGGGCAGGGTGCAGTTGGAAGCTCAGGTGCTGCTGAATATTGGATGCTTTGTCTTCCTCTTCTTCTTTTTCTTCGTCTTCGCGGTGCGCGTCTTCTTTCCATGCCGGGGGAAAGCCTTCTCTCTCTCTCTCACTCACTCTCTCTCTCACTCTCTCACTCACTCACTCACTCACTCTCACTTTCTCACTCTCTCTATCTCCCTCTCACACTCACTCTCTCTCTCACTCACTCACTCACTCACTCACTCTCTCACTTTCTCACTCTCTCTATCTCCCTCTCACACTCTCTCACTCACTCACTCACTCACTCTCTCACTTTCTCACTCTCTCTATCTACCTTTCCCTCTCCCACTCACTCACTTACTCACTCACTGGCTTGCACTGCCCCTATCTTTTTGTCTTTCTGTCTCACACACACACACACACACACACACACACACACACACACACACACACACACGCACACACAGTTTCTCTGGATTTGTCTCTGAATCGCTCTCCCTCTGTCTCTGGCTAGCTGTATTTGGATCAGCCTTTTTCTCCGTCTCTCTCTCTCTTCCTATGACTCTCTCTATGTCTCTCTCTCTCCGTCTCTTCAGCAGTCTCTCCTTCGTTCACTTTTCATCCCTCTCTCTCTCTCTCTCTCTCTCTGTCCTTCCTTGCCTCTCCTCTCTTCTCATCACCTGCCTTCCTCTGTATCCAGCCACCTCTGCCATCTTTCCTTTATGTGTCTGTCATGTGCTCTCCTTCTCCTCATCTGTCCCTTTCTCTTTTTTCCTCCTCTCTCCTCGACTCTTCACTCGCTTTCTCTCCCTTTTGTCCTTTCATCATTGATCTTTCTCTCACCTGTCTTCTTTCTACCCCTCTACTCTTATTCTATTCACCTCCGTTCTCGTCTTTGCTCTTCTTGTCGTTCCTCTCCTCTCCTCTCTCATCCCCCTCTCCGCTCACCTCTCCACAAGCCACACTCTCTATCTTTCACTTCAGTTGTTCAGAGTGTCACATACACCACTGGAAACTGGAGTCACACCCTGCAAAGCCATCATTAATCTCCACACACAAGTCTCAGAAGGATTGGGTTTGTGCTAGTAGTTTGTGCACACACACACACACACTCTCGTTACGTGTTTGAGTCTCTGTATGTGTGTGTATTTGTGTGTGTGCGTGTGTGTGTGTGTGTGTGTGTGTGTGTGTGTGTGTGTGTGTGTGTGTGTGTGTGTATGTTCATGCATGCATGTTTGAGTCTGTGTGTGTGTGTGTGTGTGTGTGTGTGTGTGTGTGTGTGTATATGTATATGTGTTCACTATTCTATGGACGTGTCGGAACAGAGACCTAGGAGAGCTAGTTTCTGTTCCACCTGCCAGGGACAACCAGCCTGGCTTCTGAACACAAACTCCTTAATATGCAACAGCAGCAAAGTAGAGCAGCTCACATACGCTATATATAATACATTAGCATGGTCATCCATAAGCAATGTTCCACATATTAAAAACTCATTTATTTTGCATGTTGTATATGTGGCTCTGCTTAATTAATGCTTTAAATAGGTTCCTTATAGCCTGTGGGTGCATAGGAGAGGATAGTGTTCCCATGTAATATGTGTATGGAGCATTATAGCTGACGTTATGGGGAGGTTTCGAACAGCTAGAAGGCAATCTGTGCTTGTGGTCGACAGAGAAGGTGTAAATCCTTTCTCAGATATGTTTTGCTCTCCGTTGTGGATTTTGAGAAAAGCCAAATTGTGGGATTTTTTTTTTTATCAACCATTTCTATCTATATTTGATTATGACCTACTGTGTGTGTGTTTGTGTGTGTGTGTGTGTGTGTGTGTGTGTGTGTGTGTGTGTGTGTGTGTGTGTGTTTGTTTTAGAGTGTGTGGTGTTTTCTCAAGCACACATGTGTGCCAAAGTTCCCAGCATCCCTTGCTGTTGCACCCCCCTCCCCCCACCTCCCTCCCCATCTTCGCTCTTTAAACCAGACCTGAGGTGGGTCTCACTCGTCGCCCGTGTAGCATTACCATGGCAACAGGATTCCAGCAGCCACCCCTGTTTTGGCTACACATACATGCAGCTTTGCACACACACACACACACACACACACACACACACACACACACACACACACACACACACACACACACACACACACACACACACACACACACACACACACAAGCACATACACATGCACACTCACATGAACACATCCACATCTTCATATAAACACTCACACATATGACTGTATGCAAATGCCACACACGGACAGACAGACACAGACACAGCAACAACAACGACAATAACAACAAACCCCACCATCCCTGCACTGCCCCTCTACAATGCAGCATTTCCACAGCTACCTTCAACAAAGCTGTCAATCAGGGTGGGAGTTTACTGAGGCATTAATCTGGCCCCGGTTTTGGCTCAGATCTGGCTGGGGTCTGGCACGGATCCGCCAAGACTGATGGGGCTGATGCCTGGATGTGAGCGTCCGTCCTTCAGGTTCACCTCGCTCGTGCAGTAACACGGCAGAATAGTGTGAAAATGCGAAACAAAACACACACACACACACACACACACACGCACACGCACGCACACACACACACACACACACACACACACACACACACACACACACACACACACACACACACACACACAAATCCTTCCTGAGATCACAATTGTGTCACAGCTGGGCCAGGTTTGGCCCAAATCTGGTGTGAATCTGGTCCATATTTGCCCTGCAGACTGCTGCGATTTGGACTGAAGCTCGGATGTGTTGTGAATGTCCTTCACTCGCTCTCACCCCGGCCCACTTCTGGCGTGACGCATGAGTGAGGGATAGTGTGTAGTGTGGAAAAAAAGAGAACTTACTTGACAAAAATCTTTCCCTCGGAGGAACGCCGCTGCTCCTGGGCCTGGCCCGCCGTTGGGCCTCATCCGGGCTGGTTCTGGGTCGACTTTGCGCGCCTCGCTGCTGCTCCAGACCCAGAGTTAAGTGCTGGATCACATGAGTAATTGATGAGTCACGGCAGGGGGTATTTATAGCTGGGCTGTGTGCTCATAGCGGTACCTTCTCTGTGCGCCTCAGTACCTTTCTCTCTCTATCTCTCTCTCTCTCTCCTTCCCTCTATCTACAGAGGTCAGCTTGATTTGAAACAGATCTGACCCTTACCAGGGATTCTTCACTGTGCTCTTGACACAGAAATCGCTATGACCTGTTTGTACTGTAAGTGCAGATATATAGACTGTGTCATACGCACATCCATCTCCATGCTTTGAAAGTCTTTGATGAATATTCAACCTTAAGATCAATTCCAACAAGGTTTTCAGAGCACAGAATAACTAGTGATCTGTGCTCAGTGTAATTGAGCCCTGGAAGCTTTGGGCATTACCTCAACAGGACAGTTCAACATGAGGCTTCCTCTTGTTTTGAGGCATCGTATTTGCTCGTATTCGCTCGGTCATCAGTACTCATTCTGCTTGACTTATCGGCTGCCTTTGACACGGTTAATCACTGTATCCTTCTCTCTATACTCGCTGACATGGGAATCTCCGGTTCTGCTCTCTCCTGGTTTGAATCCTACCTCACAGGACGCTCGTTTAACGTATCATGGCTTGGTCAGCTATCCCACCTCACCATCTCACCACTGGGGTCCCCAGGCTCAGTGCTGGGCCCCCTCCTCTTTGCTATCTACACCACCTCCTTGGGACAGATTATCCGTTCGCACGGCTTCTCATACCACTGCTATGCAGACGACACACAGCTCTATCTGTCCTTTCCACCTGACGACCCCCTGGTTTCAGCACGGATCTCAGATTGCCTTTCAGACATAGCTACATGGATGAAGGCACACCACCCTCCAGCTGAACCTCTCAAAGACTGAACTGCTGGTCATCCCAGCTAAACCTACCATACACCACGACATCAACATCAAATTTGACTCCCTGTCTGTTTCACCGACCAGGACTGCAAGAAATCTAGGAGTTGTTCTCGACAACCAACTAAACTTCTCAGATCATGTTGCCTCTCAGTCGCCGGTCATGCCGTTTCGCACTCTACAACATACGGAAAATCAGGACTTACTTTGACTCAAGATGCTACCGACTTCTGGTTCAGGCAATAGTCATCTCCGCACTTCGACTACTGCAATGCCCTCCTGACAGGTCTCCCAGCCTGCGCGAGTGAAACCACTTCAGATGATCCAGAACGGCGCGGCGCCTGGTCTACAACCAACCCAAAAGGGCACATGTTACCCGCTGCTCATCCAGCTACACTGGCTACCTATGGCGGCCCGCATCAAATTCAAGTCTCTAACGCTTGCCTACAAAGTAGTCTCCGGTTCTGCTCCCACCTACTTGAATGCCCTCTTACAGACTTACACTACCTCCAGACCGCTGCGCCCCTCTGACGAACGACGTCTAGCTCTACCACCGGGTACGCCTCAAGCCAATCCAAACTTTTCTCATCTGTTGTTCCTCGTTGGTGGAACACACTGCCAGTTCCTACAAGGGCAGGGACATCCTTTTCCACTTTCAAAAACTCCTGAAGACCCAGCTCTTTAGAGAACATCTACTCTCATAGCAACACTTACAACAAGTCTTACTGATCCTAGCACTCACCAGCCGCTTTAAACTGACAAGTAACTGCTAAAACAGCACTCACCGACGACTTATTCTTACTGTACTCTAATGTTTTTTTAAACTGTCCTAAAATTGTGAGAATTGTTCTAAAAACTTACTGTTTACCATGTTGTTAGTCACTTTGGTTAAAAAGCGTCAGCCAAATGTAATGTAATGTAATGTAATGTAATATTTACTGTGGTCAATCCCTTCTGGGAAAGGGACTAATGTCAATAGCATCTCACAGTCCTTCCCCGTAAGGATGAGGATGAGGATATTTATCCTATTTATTGATGTCTGCAACTCTTCACCGCTGGCAGCTCACAGTAGATGCTGTGGTTTAGAAACTGCTGAGAAATGCTATGTAGGTCAGAACGTCACATTAGTGTTTTAATGGCTCTTCATGCAAGCAATAAAAGATGTTAAATTTGTTTATGGAGTATTGTTTTATTATGCAAACTACAAATGAAAATATGTAATATGATAATTAATTAGATTCTACCACATGTGTATGCCCTTAAGTATATGTTAGGTTCAGTTACACTCTAAATAAATAAGTAATGTCTAAATGTTGTAAAGGTAAGTGGTAAAGCTTTATTAGCTGGCCTATCACATGATCAGTTCTTAGTGTTCTGAGTTGATGCCCACTAAAGATTAAAGAATTTTTAAAAATGTTGCCCAATATCAAGAGAAAAGCATGTTAACAACATGGTCCAGAAACATTGCCCAGCCACATATCTCAGTTGGACTGGTCATCTTCAATTTTACGTGCTCTGGCCCAATCAGTTATTAGTGTAATGCGTCCATGCTTCAAACATAAAGTATAATGCCTTGGGCAGCAATTTCAACTGCATTGCTAGGCAACATACCAGTACAGCATTTCTGATCCCATTTTACGCAATTACTGGTTATTCTGCCAAAATCAGAAATCCATACCAGGTTGAGATGCCTTTTAGTTCGGTCTTAGAAACAGATGTTGCCCAGAGGAAGTGGTGGAGATGGAAGGTTGGTCCTGAGCAGATGTGGATATAATAATAAATATATTTATATAATACATAAGAGGAGATGTGGATATCATCATACATATATAATAAATTATATATAATATAAAAAAGATAATGATACATATATTTATATAATAAATAAGAGAACAAGGTGGAATTGTGGCAGCATAGTGTGCCACTTTTGGACGTTTTTATCCATATGTTGTGTATGTTCCCTGGGTTTTCAAGCCACGCCATTGGTGTTGTTTGGCACCACAGTCTACTGGCTGCGCTAGTAGCTGAGCCTAAGGAACATGTATCCAGATTGTGTCTGACTGTGTTGAATGAACTTACAATAGAGCCAGCACACTGAACTTCTGCTCACCTCAATCTTGTCTTTATTTAACTCAGTCAGTGTTGAATAATTAAGAGGAAGCATAGCCTGTACTCTTTCTTGTTGATTTATTGGAAGCATAAGATAAAATTGACGCATTGGCTTTGGCCTTACTCACTGCCAAAATATGTCTTGTTTTCATATGTTTCTGATAAGTCAGACAGTTTTTTAGTTATCTGGTGGTGGAATAACTAGCCCAGGCCAACTCTGGGCCAAATGGAGGGCTAAACAAGCTGCTGTATTCACGCTCGTGGACTTGGACAATAAGACGACCTGTAAGTATTTTGGTCAGACACATAGATTGAGGCGTGTAAAGCCAGTGTGTGCTGTTTGCCTGAGGGATCAGAGACGTTCATCCCATTCCTTAGCTAATCAATATGAGTGTAGACCGAAGGAGGAGGAGTTGCATGAGAGACTGCTCCTTGATCTCTTCCATATTCACATTTACCACACTCTCAACCATGGCAATTTAATCTAGACCGTCCACCAGAGAACGACCGTGGCAGAAGAAAACAAATTATTTGGTGCAGGTCTTTAGACACCCACGTACCAGCTAGGCCCCTGATTGGACAGGGTGGCATAGGGAGGGCAATCAACGGAGGCCACGGAGGGACAATTAGAGCTGAGTCATTACTGAGCAGCTGTGTTCATTTCTCCATATAGATTTTGCACTTCATCTCACTTCAGGCAGATATGCTTACCTGAAGATTTGGTTATCTGGTTATCTGAAGATTTTCTTCTCCAAGGCTACATTAATAGAGCCGAGTCTCAGATGACGTCTTACTGAGGTGTGGGTTAGAAATACGTTTACATTTGAAGGCAAAGGAATTTAATTTTAACTTTTTAAATTGAATGGGTTTGGCAAACTGTTCTATTTAAGGGGTAATCCTTTAACGAGCATCAATGTTTGGTCTCTGAGATTTGTCTCCTCAGACCATGTGTCTGTATTTAGTGAAAATGTGCCTTTTTGCTGGCAATTTTGAATGATCAAGATACATGTGGTTGGGAAATGGCACCGATCAGGCCCAAGTTTGTTACAGACTTCAACTTGTCCTACAGTAACTAGGCTATTTATTACTAACCTGACCCTAGCCAGATGAATGTCGTTCCGCTTAGCTCCGCCTAGCTTCACTCACATCCATCTGGGACCTCTTCCATTGAGAGTGATTTCTCCAACCAACTTTATGGTTTAGCCAATCAGGACGCAGGGCGGAGTTTCATAGATGTGACATAGCGTAGAAGCGACTGTGAGTCTGTTATTAGCGTCCACGGGTTGGCTTCATGTGAGTGGTTGAAGTAGCACGTCAATAGATGACGGACAAGTGGCTTATTCAATCATATGCAAGCATTTTTTGATTAGGCCCAGCCTTCTGAAGCAACACTTCAATGGATCGGTTCCAGATGGATGAGTGGAGCTAGGCGGAGCGAAATTCATCTGGCTATTGCCAGGTTCATTTATTACACCACAACAATAAATATACGCCTCATAATTGGTAGCTTAAATGGTGGTTAAAAAACATTTACATTTAGCGTTTACATAGTGTATTGACAGTCTTTTGCACTCCAGACACTGTTAGGTGTTCAAGGTGTTCTTGACATTTAGAATAAGCCCGTTTCACAGTGTCCAGGTGTCCGGCAGGGTAAAACGTCTCCCTGTTTCTGTCTTTCCCATGGATTATGTTGTTTCAGAGGAAGTTGGTTTACAGAGTGGTGACACTTTGTGAAAAGGGCTAATTCCACTTTACATGGCAGGCACACCTTAAGGATGCATCTTACTTATAACACAACATGGCTTTGAAACACAGAAACAGGGACATGACATGATCCTCCACTTGCATTTTCAGACCAAGGGTCACGGCAAGTGTTCCTGTCCTCTTTAAGTGTGAAATACTGAGACTATATCCGCAAACTGGTTAATACGTCACTCTGTTCTAGTTTATATGGAAGACAAGCCAATTGGGAGCTCAACTAGCAGACTTCAGCGCAGAAGGGAAAAGTTTATGAGCATGCATAATCATAGAGAGAGTGAGAGAGAGAGAGGGAGGGAGAGAGAGAGAGAGAGAGAGAGAGGGAGGGAGAGAGAGAGAGAGAGAGACCGTTAAAGAAAGAAAGAAGAGATGGGCAGAATGAAGGCAAGAGGATGATAAAGACAGAAGATGGGAGAAAATTAGAAAGACAGTGAGAAAGAGAGAGAAAAAGAGACAAAAAGAGGGGGAGCAGAGAGAGAGAGAGAGAGGTGAAGGCTGTATATAGGGCAGGCAGGGATCCCATCCAGAGGCTGAGAGAGAGGCATTGGTTACCCCTGTCTCTCAATCTCTCTTTCACTTCTTTTACATCTTTCTTTCCATTATTTTCTGTCTTCTTCCCTTTTCCTTTTTTACCCCCCACACCACATCTCTCTCTCTCTCTCTCTCTTTTTGTATATTCTTCCATCCATCTTCTATCATTCTACCTCTCTCTTTATCACCCGCTCGCATTCCCTTTTCTCCCCCACTATTTCTCCTCCCTCTCTCTCCCACTGTGTTTCTGCATCTATATCTCTGTCTCTATATCTTTGTTTTCCCACCCCCTCATTTTCACTCTTTCTTTGTTCTCCCATCTTCCTGTCTTCCTGTCTTTCATCTCTCTGTCTCCCTTCATCCTCCCCTCAGCCTCTTCCCAATTCTAACCATCTCACCCACCTCTCTCTTCCCCTGTCTCTCCATCCCTCTCTCCCCCCCCCCCCCCCCCCCATCCCACAGGCTGATGTGTGGTCCAGCTGTGGCCCCCTTCTCTCACCACGGCAACCGTCGCCTGAGCGACATGCTTCGCCCTGTGATCAGGAAATGTTTACCCAGAATGGGTTTATGTGCCTTTTCTGTTCCTAAAAATAGCCGCCTGCTTCCTTCTTTTAGCGACTCATGGCTGTCTGTAGATCAGCATCTTCTCCGCACCGTGCAGAATAGCGTGCTGGTTGTCAAGGGCGACAGCATATTATTATTATTTTTTGTGTGTTGTTGCATTTCAAGCTCATTGAGAAGCGTATGCACAAGGACGGAGGGCTATTTTTAGTTAATCTGATTGCTCACGTGCAATCCTGAAGGGAGTTATTTTGGTTGCGATCACCAAGGTTATCACATTACCTTTCCATTCATTCATTGCATCTTCACCTGTACCTCATTGCACATCTCATTTTATTGGGCCCTGTGCTAAACATTTGTAATTGTAGTTTAGAGCTTCATGGCCACTGCTAAAATCACATTCAATTAGTTCAAATTAGGTATGACAGTATATCAATAAATGTGTATCAGAAGCCATCCTTCAACAGGAAACTGCCACCTACAACAGATTACCAAAAAGCAACAATGAGATGAGTCCAGTATTTTAAAAAAAATGTGTAGTCTTTATCAGGAGAGAATAATCACATGAGCACAACATTTGAGGATTCATTCATTCATTCATTCATTCATTCATTCATTCATGGCATGCTTCTCTGCTGACCATTCAGGATCCCTCCCCTGCTATTCGGTCTCCTCCTGCTCTCTCTTCCCTCCCCCTCTCATCTCATCTTATCACGCATCTCTTCAGAACTCAGCACAGCACAACAGGCAGGGTGGCTTTTTATGAATGCAGGCACACAATGGAGAAATAAACCATGCACAGAGAGACTCATGTATATACATATGCACACACACACACACACACACACACACACACACACACACACACACACACACACACACACACACACACACCCACACACAAAGACACACAGACACAAAGACACAGACACTGACACAAAGAGACACACATGGTTCATTCCCATTGTGATGTACAAATGTGATTACTCAGTTTACACAGTCATGGCTGCTACTGTCAGTGTGTGTGTGTGTGTGTGTGTGTGTGTGTGTGTGTGTGTGTGTGTGTGTGTGTGTGTGTGCATGTGTGTGGCCTATCTCTGAGGACACTGGATTAGTGGTAGCCCCTCTCTTTGCTCTCTGTAAAACGGTGTGTGTGTGTGTGTGTGTGTGTGTGTGTGTGTGCTATGTACAGTTTGGCATTTATCTTTGTATCTTTTCATTTGGTAAGATATCTTTTTTGTGCAGTGTAATTTGCATTTATATTGCCAAGCCTCATCCAAAGGCTTATCTTTGTGTGCAAGTGCGTAAGTTAATATGTGTATACAGTATGTGTGTGATTTGGAGTCTGCATATGCTTATGCAGACTTTGTATTTGTTTTTTTTTTTGTTTTTTTTGTTCGTCTATTTTTATGTTTTGTATGTTTGTAAACACTCCATGTGTTTCCCACAGGCAAGGGGAAAGTGCAGTGTCATGTGTGAGTGCATGAGTGTGAGCGTACTGTATGAGTGTGTGTGTCTAAGTTTGTGAGTGTGGGGGGTTGTGTATGTGTAGTGTTGTGTGTGTCTAGCAGGCAGCCATGTGTAACTCTCTATAGGGGAGATGTATAGAACTCTCCTTCATCCCTGTATGATAGACATTGCCTCCGGTCATCTACCCCACCCCCACCTCGCCACCTCCTTCTCCCCCCACGATCTGGGGCATTTGGAAGCGTTCCCCTCTCTCCATATCACTTAAACCAAGACTGACACTGGTTTCAGTGATTAGAGTCTGGAACGCACAAGAAGACCCCCTTACTCAATTTCACACACCAATAAGCTCACGGAAAGCCCTCTGCCTTGCTGCTGGTAATGCAACCATGGCGATATCGCCGGCGCAACACAGCACAACGCAACGTCAGTTTAGTGTTTCGGCAGCTCCAAGTGTTTTCTTTTCCAAATGAATTTGCATAAAACCGGTAGAGAAATGTCCGTTTATTTCATTCGGTGTGGGGGGGGGGATTCACAGCTCTTAGCTTGAGTGGGTTTATCAGGGAGCACCTTCCCCATGGCAATAACAATTCAGCCTGGTGGCCAGGAGGTTATGACAAATACCAGTCAGAATGTGTGCATTAATTACACAGCTGCACATGCCCCCACTGTGCCGTTCTTCAGAAGCAGGAGAGAAGAAAGAGAGAGAGAGAGAGAGAGAGAGAGAGAGAGAGAGAGAGAGAGAGAGAGAGAGAGAGATAGAATGAGACAGAAAGAGAGGGGGAAGGGAGATGGGGTAGGGGGAAAATGTATCAACTAGACAGTAGGCGGGTTTACATTGACAGTTTTTTTGTCATTACGATTAAACTATTCCTATTGAGAAATTTGTGCCGTCTGTTTACATGGGGTATGTTCTATTCCAATTAGGTGCTCTCAGGCGCTTAAAAGAATCTTGGAGATACAGCAGACAATCCAATTGACATGGCTGTTTAATCGGAATACTGTAGGAACGGAACACACCACCTCTTTCATTCCAATTAAAATTCTGATCGGATCGGCAGGTTCCATTCCGATCAAGGTGTTTTAATGTGTAATTTTTATTTATATTGAGCCATCATTCCAATTCTAATCGGAATAAGTGTCTGTATAAACCCACCGAGTAAAAATAAGCTATTGTGTCTGACATGGCAAAAATTGATTTTTTTTTTTAGATATATAATTAGATACAGTGTGGGCCACGGGTAAGGACACAGTTGGATAGTGGCTGGCTAATGTTTCTTCTAAATGATTGCAATTAAACTGGATGCATCTAATGAGGAGAGTAATAGTCATGCACACTGAAAATCACAGCAACTGTAACGAAAGGGCAGATTTTCCACTGGGAACTAACAAAAGTCACATTCAATGACAATCTTAGATGCTGACACATAACAGTACAGATGATTTAAAATCCATTTTCATTGGTACAGTTCTCTGGTCTGAGATATGGGTTTGAGATTCTGGGTCTTGGGTCCTACAGTATGCCCTGAGGTTTGGGAGGTGTAGGCTATGAGGTTTGGAAGGTCCATGCTGTGAGGTTTGGGAGGTGCAGGCTATGAGGTTTGGAAGGTCCATGCTGTAGGGTTTGGGAGGTGCAGGCTGTGAATTTTTGGACGTCCAGGCTGTGAGGTTTGGGAGACCCATGGTATGAGGTTTGGGATGCACAGGCCTTCAGGTTCGGAAGGCCCAGACTGTGAGGTTTGGGAGGTCAAGGCTGTGAGGTTTGGAAGGCCCAGACTGTGAGGTGTGGAATGACACGGCTCTGTATTTAGATGGTCTGGCACCCAGGGGAGCGGAGTGGGAGAGGAGAGAAGAGGAGCATCAGAGGCTGTCAAAGGGCATCTCCAGTCCAGCTCTCCCCTCCCCAGCGTTTAGCCACGGTATCTGTCCAGTCCGATTGTCCCCTGTGCTCGCCCAGGCGTATTTATAGCACAGGCTCAGCTTGGGTCCTCGCAGAATTCACCCAGCCTTCAGTCACACAACGTGGTGCAGGCACTGGCATGAACACCATGGCCCCTCCCACTGCCCAGTGCACATACACACACACACACACACACACACACACACACACACACACACACACACACACACACACAGTGCGCCGGTGCTTTCACATTAATCAGCCGATGAAGCTTTCCTCTCCTCATCAACAGTGATCAAAGTGACAGAGTCACACACACACACACACACACACACACACACACACACACACACACACACACACACACACACACACCACACACACATACCACACATGCACCCACACAGAACAACAAGCACACATACATGTTGAATTTATTCTACAGCTAGCTTGATAGTTCAATACCTTACACTGCTCAGTTCTAAAATCAGTGACAGTAATGGTGACAGTGACAGTGTGTGTGTGTGTGTGTGTGTGTGTGTGTGTGTCAGCTGCATTTTCCTGGGGAACAGGTATAGCGAGATGAACTATTAGAGTTTGAAGGTTGAAATATGAATGGCTTTGGGAGTGGCACTGGATAGTGAATGAATGAACAGGCTTATCTGATCCTCCTCGCTTTAAGCAGCCCAGCCATGTACCAAAGACTAGCGTGCGGCCTCTCATCTGATTTAGCTCTCTGTCTCTGTCACGAGAGGCTGTAACACACACGCAAACACTCGTGTGCGCTCGCCCACTCACACACTCACACACTCACACTCACACACACACACTTATACACTCTCACTCACACACCCACACATTTTAGTTAGTGAGATTTAGTGTGCAGTTATGAGACAGGTTTGTTTGTCCTCCGGGGATTACACCCAGCTCTCAAGTCACATCAGCATCATTCCTCCTCCTGCCTGCCCCTCACCTCCTCTCATCACTCCTTCCTCTCTTCCTCTCCCCATCACTCCTTCCCCTCCTCTAATCCACTCATCACCCCTTTCTCTCCTCCTCTCCTCATCACTCTTCCTCTCATCATCACTCCTTCCTCTCCACTTATCACTCCTTCCTCTACTCTCATCCACTCATCACCCTTTCCTTTTCTCCTCTCCACTCATCACTCCTTCCTCTCCTCTGCTCCACCCATCACCCCATTATCTCCCCCTCTTCTTTCCTATACTATCCTCCCCTTCTATTCCTCCTTTTCTCACTGCCTTTCACTCATACTCTCCTTCTCTTCTCAACTCATGTCCTCAGTTCCTTCCCTGCTGTTCCCTCACCTCTGTTTCTCCCTCTCTCCTCTCCCCTCTTCTCTTCTCTCCTCCACTCTTCTCTTCTTTTCTCTTCTCTTCTCCTCTTCTCTCCTCTACTCTTCTCCCCTCTTTTCTCCTCTCGTCTTCTCTCCTCATTTTTTCTCAGGCCCACTCTGTGCTCCTTCCTCTCTTTCTCTCTGAGGCATTTTCTCCTCTCCATTTCTTCTCTTCCCTTCTAGCTCTCTCTCTCTTCCCTTTTCAGTGTCTGCTCTGTTATCTCTCTCCCTGTCTCCTCTTTCATTTCATTCATCCTTCACTTCTTTTCATACCTTCTTCTTCTTTATCTTCTTCTCTCTCTTTCTTTCTCTCCCTTTTTGATTTTGCCCTCTTCCCTCACCTTTCCATGTTCCCTCTTCTCTCTCTGTCCTCTATACATTGTTGCTTTTCTAGTTCTGTCTGTCCATCTCCTCTCCCCTCCATGTTTGTTTTGGTCAGCACATGTGTATTCTGTTAAATGTAGACATGTGCATGTGTGTGCATGTATATGTGTGTGTGTGTGTGTGTGTGTGTGTGTGTGTGTGTGTGTGTGTGTGTGTGTGTGTGTGTGTGTGTGTGTGTGTGTGTGTCTGTGTGTGTGTGTGAGAGAGAGCGAGAGAGAGGAGAGATAGAGAGAGACGAGCACATACACATGCGTGTGTGAGTGTGTATGTGAGTGAGCATGTGTGTGTGTGTGTGTGTGTGTGTGTGTGTGTGTGTGTGTGTGTGTGTGTGTGTGTGTGTGTGTGTGTGAGTTTAGATAACCCCATCTGAAGATGTGTATGTGTACATGTGTGTGTGTGTGTGTGTGTGTGTCTCCATGTGGTGTCTAGTTTTAATTATTGATAGTGGAAATGGAATCTAATGAAATTTCCATCATCTTGAAACTGGAACGGGGTTTACCACTCTCTCTGCAGATGCGTAAACACTCTCTTACAATGTATACACCCAAGTCACGTAAATCACACACACACACACACATACACACACATAGAGAGAGAGAGAGAGAGAGAAAGAGAGAAAGAGAAAGAGAGCAAAAGAAAGGGAGAGAGAGAGAGAGAGACTAGGGCTAATCTGTACAGTATCTCCCAGCTGAACTATCAGTTTTGGAGCAACACTGTGCAGGATAAATGAAAGCATAAATGGGGTCGGCGATCCTGCTGATGAAGGTCTCTTTTGCTGCTCGGACATACAGACACCGACACACACACACACACACACACACACACACATACCAACAGACACACCGTTCATACATACTAGCCCCCACCACATCAGAGGGGAAAGATTTACCTCCTTCCCTCTCTCTTCTCTCTATCCGTTTATCCGTCTCTCACTCTGTCTATGAAATATAGAGAAATAGTCTGGCAGCCGTGGCCTACTGGTTAGCACTCTGGACTTGTAACCGGAGGGTTGCGCCCGGAGCCCGACCAGTGGGCCGCTGCTGGCTGCCTTGAGCAAGGCACTTAACCCCTCACTGCTCCCCGAGCGCCGCCATTGTAGCAGGCAGCTCACTGCGCCGGGATTAGTGTGTGCTTCACCTCACTGTGTGTTCACTGTGTGCTGTTTGTGTTTCACTAATTCACGATTGGGTTAAAATGCAGAGAAATCAAAAAAGTATATATACTTATTTAACGCTTTCATGCTTTCACTCTATTTCTCTCTTCCATACTTTCTCACACAGCCTCTATTTATCTCTCTCTCTCTCTCTCTCTCTCTCTCTATTGCCTTCTATCATCCCTCTGTTTTACTCTCTCTCTCTCTTTTTATCTGTCTCTCCCTCTCTCTTTATTTCCTGCCTGCTTCTGCTTTTCTCTTTTTCATCCATTCTCAAGCCCACTCTCTCTCTCTCTCTCTCTCTCTCTCTTCCACTATTTCTCACAATATCTCCCTCTCATCCCCTCCCCCTCTCTCTTTCTCCCCCCCTCCTCCCCCCTCCCCTCTCTCTTTTTTATTAATCCTTATGGACTCTTCTGTGGCGCAGGGTAATGGATTCAGGTCTCTGTAATGACAAACACAGTGTGAAAATCTGCCCACAGAGGCCCAGTACAATCAGAGTGGTCCTCCTGCTACAAACTGGAAGCCGTCACTCAACGTCCAGCCTCTCCACATGAAAACGCTGTTTTTCATCCTGAAACAACAAGAACAACAAATACTGTTGTAGATAAACAAAAAGGTACAGCAGAGTTCTAAAGCAAAGCAGGAAGAATGGTAAGTTGTAAAGGAGAACAAATGATGGACGTTGCAGTCAACATCAACACCAGTCTGCCCACTCAAAGACAAAGTTCAGTTGTCTGGTATGAAATCTTAGACAGGATACAAAAGTGTAAGATGTCCATTGAGTATGTACATATTTTCAGTGCAACTGTCATGTGGTTCACTGTCCCATACATTTCATGAATGAGTAACTCACTGTGGCTTTTTGCCAGTGACAATTGATGTTAGTGTACACAACCAAGACTTCATGTCATACGAGACTCTTGCATTTATGCATTTACCAGAATAGATCTCCCCATTCCCAGTGACACACAGTAAAGTACAGGGTTGTGTTTTATCAGTTCTGGTGTGATGTGTGTCCGTGACCTCAGTGTTGGGAGGGTCACACTCCACCAGTTGAGCTGTGTGACGGAGAGTCTATATGCTACTGTTACAACAGTGAGGTCAGGGACAACTTGTCATCAGAACTGCGACAAGCATGCAAGGGTGTGTGTGTGTGAGTGTGTGTGTGTGTGTGTGTGTGTGTGTGTGTGTGTGTGTGTGAGTAAGATAGAGAGAGAGAGACTGAGTGTGTGTGCAGATATACATATGTGTGCATATGCTGTGGCAGTTGAGTGTGTGTGTGTGTGTGTGTGTGTGAGAGTGTGTGCATTTATCCTTGACTCAGTATTGCGTCCTGATTGGTGAAGAGGTATGCAGTGCATTGCGTGACCACCTGAATGTCACAATGAGGTCTGTATGTAAAGGTCATAATAGCTGGAAGTGTGTGTCTGAGTGAGTGAGTGAGCGGGATTGGCTATGTAGCGTGTAATGGCTTGCTGTGTGCGTGTGTCTTGGTGTGTGTGTGTGTGTGTGTGTGTGTGTGTGTGTGTGTGTGTGTGTGTGTGTGTGTGTGTGTGTGTGCGTGTGTAAAGACCATACCTGATTGCTGTGCATGTAGCCATCTGTTTGGTGAGAGATTTCCGCTGATATCCCCACGTAATCCCACAGACAGACAGGAGGAAGGGAAGCCAAGGGGAACATTTCCAAATCGATATGAACATGTCTGTGTGTGTATGTGTGTGTGTGTGTGTGTATGTGTGTGTGTGTGTGTGCATGTATGTATGTGTGTGTGTGTGTGTGTGTGTGTGTGTCATGTGTGTGTGTGTGTGTGTGTGTGTGTGTGTGTGTGTGTGTGTGTGTGTGTGCGCGTTTCCATGCCTGATCGTATTAGTTGTGCTCCACTGGCTTTGGAACACCAGGAACACACTGAGCTGGACCGTAAAAACTCACCATACTTGCTAATGCAAGATGGATGTCTCCAGAGAGCTAAAAATATGGTCACTCCTTGTGACTGAGGGCAGGTCAGAGAAACCAGGGGTCAATGGTCAAAGGTCAGGTGTGCTGTGCTGCTTTGGTGTTCCACAGCTGACAGTTGTGGATGTCTAGTGGGACAGGGACTGACAAGAAGTGTAGAGTCGGGGAGAGCGCTGTGGCCAACAAGGAAAGGAAGCACACACACGCACAGACACACACACACACACACACACACACACACACACACACACACACACACACACACACACACACACACCACAAACTATTCACAGACAGACAAGTAAATATTTGACTATTGTGTTATACTCTCAGAATACCTATAGAGGCATTATGATAGATATTTACTCATTTACTAGTTTTATATTGCATTAGCTATTTCACTAATGCTGATTTTCTAGTCTCAAAATCATATGATATATCACTATATAAAAGAGATAAACACACATGTCATTAGTAATACTGGCTTTGAAGCGTTTACAGTAACTGTGTTGTATTGTAGTCATTTTGTCATGATGTCATGTTGTCATGTCATGAAGTCAGAAAAATGACCTATTTTACAGTGGTCTGTGTTAGCGAATAAATCACCAAAATACATCGAAAGCAAGACACCCGAATCAGTACAAGTTATGCTGTTGTTGGTTTGGAGTCTGGAGGCTGTAGCTTTAGACCAAAAGAAAACCTCAATGCTGCTTGAAATGGGTCTTTTTTTTCAGTCACACAAAGCGCATCGCAGGACATTGTAGTCTGGGAGTCTGTGCTGTGTGTTTGTGTGTGTGTGTGTGTGTGTGTGTGTGTGTGTGTGTGTGTGTGTGTGTGTGTGTGTGTGTGTGTGTGTGGGGCATAGGCTCTGGGGTGTGTAATGGTCTGGTAAGGCTTTCTTCAGCAGACAGGCTATGGGTGGCATTGTTCTGTAAATGTTGTCCCATTTGCGAGCTCTCGATGAAAGGTCACTGAAGTGATGTTGGGAAACGATGGCACCGCGGCAGAGCGCTGCATGCCCTGTTGTTCAGTGGACGAGTCGCCGGCTGCGCCCCACCTTACCCCGGACACTGGATCCCTCTCTCTCGGGTGTCCCACGGCCAGATACGGTCTCCAGGGGTTTGGGGCTGGATGGCAACGCTGCTGCTGCTGCGGTCTCGCTGTGTCTGTGTGTGTGTGTGTGTGTGTGTGTGTGTATGTGTGTGTGTGTGTGTGTGTGTGTGTGTGTGTGTGTGTGTGTACAAGTGTGCAACCCACCTGAGGACACAGAGAACACACATTCAGCAGTTCACTCAAGGATATGCATGTAGACACATATACAAACACACACACACACACACACACACACACACTCACACACATGCAGCATACAACATAGGCACACGCATACACACTAAACGTTGTGCAGCATACAAAAAAGAAATCTCATAGGCAATCAGAGCTCTCTGTTGAAGCTTAGATGTACTGTATGCAAACATGATCATGTCCTCAGCTTTGCATTTTTCCCTCTTGCAGTGTAATTAAAGGTCAGTGAATGCCTTTTGCCTATTTTATAGTCTATGGCATATTATAGACTCTATGCCTTTTACACAGCCATGTATTTTATACAGTCTGGCATATTATAGACTATATGCCTTTTACACAGACATGTATCCCTCTCTCTCTTTTATTTCTCCCTTTTGCTCTGCACCTCTCTCTTTCTTTCTTTTCTTTTTGTCCCTCTCTGTTTATTCCTCTCCCTCTTTCTCTGCCTCTCTATCTTTTTCTTTTTTCTTCTCTCTCTCCCTCTCTCTATCTCTCTCTCCTTCTGTTTGTCTCTCAGGCAGCTAAAGGGAAGGGTTGAGGGTATCGCAGAGTTGAGTCATTGCTTTAGCTGCTTTGGTTTGGGGGAAAGAAAGTCCCTCTCTCTTTTACCTCCTTCTTCCTCCTCCTCATCTGTTCCTAAAGGAGGCTGTTTTTAGTGGGTAATCTGTAGTTCTCTGAGGCCCTCAGAGTGCATTAGTGGGATCGTGGACAGAGGAGAGGAAGGGAGAGGAGAGGAGGGGAGCGGAAGGGAGAGGAGAGAAGAGAGGAGAGGAGAGAAGGAGAGAGGGAAGAGGAGAAGAGGAGAGAGGGGAAAGGAGGGGAGGAGAGAGGAGAGGGGAGAGGAGAGGGGGAGAGGGAAGACTGCCTTCTCCTGTGGTCAAACACTCCAGGCACTCTCAGGTGTGAGAAAACACTGCAAGTTACCAGCAAC
>NC_063211.1:14434109-14441609 GCF_017589495.1 Alosa alosa | reverse complement strand
CACACACATGTGCGCACACACACACACACATACACACACACACACACACACACACACACACACACACACACACACACACACATATAATTGTATAAAATACCCCCCCCCCACACACACACAACACACAGACACCATACCCAGACAAACACACACACAGACCTACTCACACACACACACACACACACACACACACACACACACACACACACACACACACACACACACACACACACACACACACCTCTATAATTTATCTCCCTCTATATTGAAATGAACCCTGAAGGTCAGCCGGGAGCACTTCAATTCCCAGCCACTCCCTCTAACCAGCTAACGTGCCTGCCATCCATCAGGGCACGCAAGCGCCCCCTCTTCATCTCTTCTTTTTTCTAACCCCAGCACTCCTCTCTTCTCCTCTCCTCCACTTCCACTCCTCCCTCCCTCCTTTTCTCTCTCCCTACTTCCATCTGTTCAGACAATGGGCGCACCATCAAAGGTAAAGGCGGGAGAGGAGTGTCTCTCCCTCTCTCTATTCCTCCCTCCCTCCCTCTCTCTCTCCCCCTCACTTTTCTCTATCACTCTCTCTCTCTCAGCACGAGCCTGGGCTTGCTGCATGAGGCACGGAGTTAAGGCACGGACTTTGTGCAGTGGACTGATAGTGCCAGAATGTTTAATACTATGTGTGTGTGTGTGTGTGTGTGTGTGACTTAGGGGAATCATATGAACTAAATGTACTTACAATTAATCTGTGCATGGACTTGAAGTACAAAGGGTGTGAGTTGTTGTTTGTGTTTATGTGTGTGTGTGTGTGTGTGTGTGTGTGTGTGTGCGTGTGTGTGTGTGTGCGTGTGTGCGTGTGCGTGTGCGTGTGCGTGTGTGTGTGTGTGTGTGTGTGTGTGTGTGTGTGTGTGTGTGTGTGTGTGTGTGTGTGTGTGTGTGTGTTTGTCTGGGCTGAATGGTGTTGACCTAGGTTCATGCATGTGCCAGAGAATGCCCTCTGCTGTTTGCCTGACTAGGTACATCAATGGACAACATCTCTCCAAACAGCCTCTCTCTCTCTTTCTCTCTCTCTTTCTCTCTCTCTCTTTCTCTCTCTACTTCTTCTCTACTCTAGTTCTTCTCTTGTCTTTTCTCGTTTCTCTTTCTGTCACCCTCCTTCACTTCATCTATATCTTCATTTGTCTTTTTTTGCCTTTTCTCACCTGTCTTCATTCTATCTACCCTTCTACCACCATCTCTCTCTCTCTCTCTCTCTCTCTCTCTCTCTGTCTCTGTGTGTGTGTGTGTGTGTGTGTGTGTGTGTGTGTGTGTGTGTGTGTGTGTGTGGTGTATATGTGTGTGTGTGTGTTGTTGTTGGCTCTAATTTCTGATCTGGTGCAATGTGTCCCTCATGCTCACACTTCTACAGACCAAGGATCTTTTCTTCCTTCATCCCTCCATCCATCTCTCTTTATCATTCTTTTCTATCTCATTTTCTTTAACACTCTCTTTTCCTCTTTCTCTCTCACTCTCTCTCTCTCTCCCTCTCTCTCCCTCTCTCTCTCTCCAAAACACAGCTCAAGAACTCCTCTTCTACATGAATCACTTTTATTATGTAGTGTCATAGAATGATTCATTCATATTAAGAAACACTCTCCTTCATAGTAATGCTTGTGTATACACATTAGCCTGGTCTCTGTCCACTTTCTGTGTTTGCTCTTGTATGAAATCTCCTAAAATTGTGTGTGTGTGTGTGTCTGAGTGTTTGTGTGGCCTCCTGTGGCAGAAGGTGACTTTTGATTGGTTGATTTGCTCAGCCTTCATGAGTGTGTTTTGACCTTTGACTTCTCCTTATCTGGATCAGTTCCTGTTTCACTTCTTTTCTCCCTTTCCTTTCTGTCTATCTCTTCCTCTCTCTATTCGTCTCTCTTCTTCTCTCTCTCTCTGTCTCTTTCTCCCTCTCTCGCTCTATCCTGCTTCTGATTGGCTAGTGTCTCGTTCCTGGATGACTGCGGGTATGGCTTGAGCGTTTCCTATCAATGTTTCAGCTCGCTGTAGCATGAAGATCTACTAAGCATGATTATGAAGTTTTCTCCTCCTATCTTACTTCCTGTGATCCCTCTCTCCTTCTCTCCTCTTTTGCTCTTCTTCCTCATCTTGATCTTCTGTCTATTCTTCTTCTTCTTTCTCTTCTTCTTCTACTTCTTCTTCTTCTTCTACTTCTTCACTTGTGTTTTTTGTCTCTTGTACTCATTGTGCTGTACACAACACACACACACACACACACACACACACACACACACACACACACACACACACACACACACACACGCACACACACACACACAGAGACACACACACACACACACACACACACACACACACACACACACACACACACACACACACATTCACACATTCTGCATACATACATAGACACTTTCTTGCACTTGTGTGTTTTGCATAAACATGTTCCTCTACATTCAGAGGTGCACTGTTTGGGCAGGGTGTTTGTGTGTGTGTATATGTGTGTGTGTGTGTGTGTGTGTGTGTGTGTGTGTGTGTGTCTGTAATAATATGTGTGTGTGTGGCGAGTGCATGTGAGTTTGTGTCCATGATGTCAGTGAAATACTGTAAGTGAAAATTCTTGTTATGGTGGTGTATATGTTATGACTTCTCCACTCTACACTTGCGCTTAAGAACAGATACTGTCTGTCTAAACAGTGTTTATAATTGACCTTTGACTCCAGCCTGGTTTGCTCTGTGTTTTGAGAGATGTTTGTCATCCAGTGCACACCCATAGCCAGCGACTTCTGCACAATGCATGAGCGTGTCAGTGTAGGAGCACAGAGGTAACGCTAATATGCCTGGGACTCCATCTTAATTGAGGATGCAGTAAAAAAAAACATCATCGGTCATTAAATGTTTAAATGTTTAGCGGCGGATCGACTGTTAACTTTCCTGTCGTTGTTCGGTCTTTGTTTTCATTGCCGTTAAAATTCAATGAGGAGACAGAAGGAAGTAAGCGTCATACGATTGAATGACAGCTTCTCCTGCTTCCTTTCCTTTACGTTTCCATGGTTACGCTGTCACAGTGGCGCTCTCGTATCCGTCAGTCTGATCAGCGCATTCGTGGCTCTGTTAAGGCTTTTCTGCTGTTCTAACGGTGCTGCCAGGCTGCTGGACCGATTCTGGACCACACGTGGTCCTGACGTGGTCCAGATTCGGCCCAGATCCAGCTCTGGGATGTCTCCATTGTATAATGTATAAAGGGGAGCGGCACAATCCTTTCTCTATGAAACACTCAGCAGACAGCCTTCCTCAGGATTCAAGATAATGTAAATGAATGGCATGTTCTGGTTTAAATAGAGCATTCTGGGTAGGCCCACCAGATTCAGCCAGTGAAGCTTAAAAAAACAGTTACTTATCATAATTATCAAAGATCACATTAATTAGAGAATAAAGATCAATTAGCAGATCCACTTGACTTATGAGAGTCGTAAGATGAATAGATGTTCCACTCCATGTAGACGTGGTCCATTTGCCTGCTTGGGCCCTGTGTGTGCTATGACCCTGAGTTGTGTGTGTATGTGTTTATGTGTTTGTGTTTGCTGTGAATCTGTGATGTGTTGCTGTGAAGCGTTGTGAATTTTCTTTTTGAGGGGCACAGACTGAGATCTGTGTTTTTTTCGTTTGTTTGCTTGTTTGTTGATCTTGTTAAACCCTCCGGTCATCTTTCGGCTCTCTTCCCCTCAAATCCCTGCAGGTCCCTTCAACCAGATCAAGTCCAGCCTTTTGGGCTCCACGTCGGACTCCAACCTGAACAGGTACAGCACCATCAACAAGATCCCCCTCATCACGCTCAACTTCGCCGAGACCAACAACGACAAAAAGGTACCCTCGCCGCCCTCCTCCGAGAAGACCATCATCGCTGCCAAGGTCAAGGACAGGACACACAATGTCACCGAGAAGGTCACACAGGTGAGAGAAGGATTTGACACTCACACATTCACACACACACACACACACACACACACATGCACAGACAGACAGACACAAACTCACACACAATCACAGACATGTACATTAACAGATAGACACACACACACACACACACACACACACACACACACACACACAAAACATACACACAAAACATACACACACACACACACACACACACACACACACACACACACACACACACACACAAAAACAAACACAAACAAACAAACACACACACACACACACACACACACACATCATTCAGTTCAGTCTCTGTGATAACAAATCAAATCTTGTGCTATGTTCCGGAAAAATCGACTGCACTAATGAAAAGACCATTGCCTACTCATGTAAGAAAACACATATTCTTCTCAGCTTGACTCACATTGCTAAGACACACAACCCCAACTGCATGTATACAGTCTGGGGAAAAACAATTCTGCAAATGACCTCCCGGTTTGACCCTCCATGACCTCTGGCATTGAACACCTCTCTCTCCGCTCGCACCAGGGCCACTCCCTGTAATCTTTACCGTGTGGGTCAGCTTTGGGTGTATGATTACACCTGCTGTCAAAGCAGTCATCCCATCAGGAGTCTATTACTCTCATACAGTAATTTGGGAGGAATGGAGCCAGTTAGGATAACTGCTTTGACACCAGGCGGCTCTCAGACAGCTCATTGGGGTTAAACATACCGTGATCTGGCCTCCTTGGCTCACTCCCATTACCCATTTGAGTAAATAGGCTAGGAGGGGGAAGGATAATTGGTCGATCAATCAAGCCTTCTATCCACACAGAGCTCCCGGAGAATATACAAAAAATAGGAGTTCTGTTCTGGGGACAACGGCATAAATAGAAAATAGGCTACACTATCTCAGCAAGCAATTGAGAGTGGAGGGAGTGAGGTGAATGTGTCCAGTTTGTAGACCTGTTATTTTCAGATCATCAGACACTGATAGATTGTGCATCCAGTTTCTTTGAGTTTGACGTTCTTTTGTTGCATTTGGATCAGCTGAAAAATATACTGAATAATATCAGTTCACAGGAAAGCGGAATTGTGTGTAAATATATAGCCAGCACTAGCCTCTAGCTCTGGGGGTACTGGACTTTAGGTGCTGCCCAACACACTTCACACTTTTTCTGTTCTGTTTCTGTGTCTCTCAACCATTTATTGTGTGTGTGTGTGTGTGTGTGTGTGTGTGTGTGTGTGTGTGTGTGTGTGTGTGTGTGTGTGTGTGTGTGTGTGTGTGTCTTCTCTACATTTTGTACTTGTGTGCAACTGTGTACAACTATCCATGCACAGATACAGCACACATGCAGTACACACACGCACGCACGCACGCACGCACGCACACACGCACACACATACACACACACACACACACACACACACACACACACACACACACACAAAGTGCTGTGCTCTTGCTGTCTTTGCCCTGTCCTTGCTTGGCCTAATGGCCAGTTGTATAAGCCGTGGCTCTCTCCACACCCCTTTCTCTCTCCTCCTTTCTCTCCCTCTCTCCCTCCCTTCCTCCCTCCCTCCTTCTCTTTCTCTCTTTCCTGCTGTCTTTCCTTCTCTTTTTCATGTCATCCCTCCATATCTCTCTCTTTCTATCCCTTTCTGTCTCTTGCCCTCTATTTCTCTCTCCCTTTTCCCTTTTCTGTTCCTCCTTCTTTTTCTCTCTTTTACTTTTGCTCACTGCTACTCTCTCTCTCTCTCTCTCTCTCTCTCTGTCTTTCTCAAGCTGCCAAACTGAGTGTGTCGCTCACACCTCGTTGCTAATGCCCCACAGACAGGCATCAGAGCCGGCTAATTTTAGTCCATCCGTTCCTCTTCCTCTCTCTGTCCCTTTCTTCATATCTCTCCATCCCTGTCCACCTCTCTCTCTCTCTCTCTCTCTCTCTCTCTCTCTCTCTCTCTCCCTCCTCAACCTCTACTAAAGCCTCACTCTTCCTCTCCTTCTTCATCCTTTTCTCTCCCTCGCTCCTTCTCTTTGTCCCCGTCATCATGCTCTACTCACACCTTTATCTCCTTCCTCTTCATCTTCCTCTTCCTCTTTGTCGTCTGTTCAATCGTCATCTTCCACTCTCCCCATCTCTCCCTCTCTCAATCTCTTTCTATCCTCAAACTTTTCTTTGCCATCTATTTTGATCTTCTTTCTCTTCCTAATAATTTTTTTATGTGTTCACCCCCTCTCTCTCTCTCTCTCTCTCTCTCTCTCTCTATCTCTGGTAAGTGACCCTTAACTCTGCTGCAGCTCCGTGTTTGTTTGTTGGCCAAGCGGAGAGAGTCTATGCCTATTACTAAACAGATGGCATTCATCACTGACAGATGGCATTTCTCATCATTGCACTTTGGTCTGCTATAGTTTTCTATTTTTTTCATATGAATCATTATTTCTTTTTAGTTATTTTTTTTTCCACCCTATGCGGTTGGGAGGCAGTGTTAAGCTGTGGCTTGGCATGAGGTGCCAACACAAGGTGGTCTCTGTTCTTTAGCTTCTGTGCTTCTTTTGCTTTAAATATGTCTCTCTGGCTTTCACCTTGCTAATAAAGCTGTCTCTTTCCATCGCTGGACTCATCATTCATAATTTTCTCTCTTTCTTTCTCCTCCTGTTCTCTCCATCCTTATCTCCATATGGCATATTTTGCTTTGTGTAGGTCTGCATCTCTATCGGGTGCATGCGTGTGAGAGTGAGTGTGTGTGTGTGTGTGTGTGTGTGTGTGTGTGTGTGTGTGTGTGTGTGTGTGTGTGTGTGTGTGTGTGTGTGTGTTCCTTTCACCCTTGCTCTGCACTCAAAATGCAGTCTGTTGACACATATGCTGAAACGCTCCAATATGCTACAGATCCGTGTTTACAATTTCTGCCTGCATGTGTGTGTGTGTGTGTGTGTGTTCATAATCACAAACCATTGCAAGTCAGTGACATAGGCAACGACATTGATCACACTCTGTGTCTGCAGGCCAGTCTTTATGGCCAGTCCATTCGGGCCAATGTCCTGTAGTGCTTCTGAGGCTCCGAGCAGAGGCCACAGTGCTGCGGGGTGCAACCCAACTCCAGCGTTCGGCAAGCCCTCCAATTATCCTAAAGGACATCATTAGATCCCAAGACGTCTGTAGGCGCCATCCATTATTCACAGCCCAATCATTTATTTATCCCCAGAAAGCAGAAACATACACTAGTCTATGTTATGTATCTGTGCTGTCTCTGAGAGGTGAGGTGTGTGTGTGTGTGTGTGTGTGTGTGTGTGTGTGTGTGTGTGTGTGTGTGTGTGTGTGTGTGTGTGTGTGTGTGTGTGTGTGTGTGTGTGTGTGTGTGTGTGTGTGTGTGTGTGTGTGTGTGTGTGTGTGTGTGTGTGTGTGTGTGCGCCCGTGTATGTGTGTGTGATCAACTTCCTAAACGTATAAGCAGTTGCCATTAGCACAGAAAATTGATTCTGTCTCTTAAACAGCACATAGAGTAACATTACTGTAAATGTAATCTTGATATGAAACTCTATGAAGTGAATGTGAAATT
>NC_063211.1:14409109-14424109 GCF_017589495.1 Alosa alosa | reverse complement strand
GGCAGCGCCATTTGTCAGTTGGAGTTGTCTGCGGAGTGATCATAACCAAAATCCATGCTTTGTTTTTGCTCCTCAAGTCTTGACCTTTGATATTTGACCTTTGACCCCCTACCTCTCCCCCACCTTCCAGACCACCACCCTGATTGGCTTGCTGAAGACAGCGCGCCTGCTGCGTCTGGTGCGCGTGGCCCGCAAGCTTGACCGCTACTCGGAGTACGGCGCAGCCGTTCTTATGCTCCTCATGTGCATCTTCGCCCTCATTGCCCACTGGCTTGCCTGCATATGGTACGCCATCGGCAATGTGGAGCAGCCCTACCTGGAGCACAAGATCGGCTGGCTGGACAACCTGGGCCTGTCCATCGGCAAGATCTACAACTACAGCGACCCGGCCTCAGGGCCGTCCATCAAGGACAAGTACGTGACGGCACTCTACTTCACCTTCAGCAGCCTGACCAGCGTGGGCTTCGGCAACGTCTCGCCCAACACCAACTCAGAGAAGATCTTCTCCATCTGCGTCATGCTTATCGGCTGTGAGTTGGCTCACACCTACACGCACACACATGTATGTGGACACACACACACACACACACACACACACACACACACACACACACACACACACACACACACACACACACACACACACACACACACACACATCCTCGGCCGACACACCAACTCTAAGAAGATCTTCTCCATCTGTGTCATGCTCTTTAGCTGTAAGTGGGTTCACACCTGCACACACATGCATGCACATTCACACACACACACACACACACACACACACACACACACACACACGCACACACGCACATCCTCGAGCGACACACCAACTCTAAGAAGATCTTCTCCATCTGTGTCATGCTTATCAACTATGAGTGATGCTGATAGCAACAATACCCTTACAGAAACTTCAGGTTTCTGGCGATCAGTTGCCGAAAATTTGCACCAAGGTCATGTTTTCACATGCAAATTTGGTTTCTGGCAAACAGTTGTGGTTAACTTGTGTGAGCAATGTTGCAGCAAATTTGCAACAATGTCATATGTAAATTAGGTTTGTCACCAGAAGTTCACTGGAAGTTTGCCATTATTGGCTAAGTGTGGTGGCAAAACACAGACAAACCTATTTGCCACTAGTAGCAAACTTGTCATTGTTGCAAGAAACATTTTGTTTTTGTAAGGTTAGCACATTGCATGTAGCCAATAAAGTGCTTTATCAAGGTACCCAAAATGCTTTACTCTGAGGAGGGTAATCCTCCTCAACCACCACTGATGTACAGCTTGAGGTTGAGAGAGAGGGAATCAGCATGTAGTCTCATATATACTGGCTTGTCACAGGTGTGTGATTCTGGTGTGTCATGATGATGTACAGCAGTTCGGTGTAAATTTGGGTTATGGCTTGTCACAGTGCCATGTAAGGGATAACATCCGCCGAGATGTCCCGATATACGGAATTGATGGATAAGGCGGAGGCAAAGAACTCCCCGACGTGTGGCATTTTGCCTGAAGAAGACCCAGCAGGGTCGAAACGTTGCATTAAATAATTGGGAGTCAAAAGCAGTGTTGCGGACATTATATTTTTTCAATTGAGTATAGTTTTCTTTTGTCCTGCACCTGCCAGAAGGTGGGATGTGCGCACAATAACTGTTTGCTGGAGTTCATTAATTATCCTGTTATCACGTTTATAGAGGCTGGAATTGGTGTACATGTCACAAATCTGGGTTGTTACAGTCTTGTTATGATTTGAGCAGTCCTTTAAAATGGCCATAGACTGATTTTAAGAGGAAATTAAGCATTGTCAGGACTGTCTCCCATTTTCAGTTAGATTTTAGCTGCAGCTAAAAATGTCTCCAGAGAGACTGGACGGAATTTTGAGCTGACTCATCTCAGCCAATGAAAAAGTTGATCAGTGGCAGGAAGCATTTTTGCAGCTGCATTGAAAATGGAGTTACAGTATATTTCTGAGACGGAAGCATGGGGGCAGTCCCTGTGGTTTCAGAAACTACTGATTTAATAAGGCACAGAGAGGAAACTGAAGAGGTCAGCCAAGGATGAGAGTTAGCTGCCCCCCGCTAGCAGCTAACACTGTGGGCGAGGGGGGTCGTTAGTGTCACCGCCTGGCGAGCAGTTGGCCCAGGCTCAATTCCAGAACATTCTAAGCCCAAGTCGCTTTGCATGAAAGCATCTGCTAAATACCATTTTCTTTACCTTAGCGCTGCGACTTTACTAACCAAGCTTTTATGTAGCATAAGCTAAAAGCACACTGCCTACTACCTGCTCTTTGTTACCTCACTGTTTAATGGCAGATGAGACATGTATGTATCCTACCATTTAAGAGTCTTATTCTTAAATAGATTGCTACCTGTTCTGATGCATACATTATAATGTCTTCCCCAGAACAGGATATAAAATGTTTCTATCCCAGTTTAGCATTAAATCCCTTCTAGGGTCAGTTGATTGTAAACGTCATCACGTCATGCCTGTGAATGCAGAGATAGCATCTTAATGTGACTTCAAGTCTGATCCTCCTGCTGAGAGACAGCGCGAGTGGAGAATATGAGAGCAGATGAGAGAAAGCAGCTGCTTTTGGCGGGATTGTCAGATGGATGAGCTCAGAGATGGGATCTTATAGTGGCATCCTACTGTCTTCGTGACTCAGAGCCTACACTGAGCCCTGAGATGTGGGAATGAGCTGCCTGGTTGAATTTCTGATTATATGATGCAGTTTTTAGAACGTCAGTTAAAGGAATTATCCGGAGTAAAATGCACTTTAGATCAATTTTTACGGATGATTGGGAGTACATACGTTGAGTTGACATCAAAATCATGTCATTCGGATGTGTTTTGAGAAAGTTCGATTTTACCGTTTTTAGTCAAAACTCGTTAGCCTGTTAGTGACCAGGGCATGTAATTTTGCCGCTACAAAACGCTATTTTTATACCTCTTCTACAGTTCCAAACAACATTACACTTACGTGGTAGTGAGTAGAGGGTCCCTAAAGCCAGACCGAACAATCCCGAGGTCTTTATGTGGTCGTATAAAGAGTCCAGAATGAATTTCATCAAGCCAGTACCTTTCCGGAAATGTTGCTGCTGCAGCTGGCATTTTTAGGGGAAAGTCCGTAAGAGTCGATTGCCGAGTGTGGAGTAACACGCTCTGGAAATTCACAATTTCGTCGCCGTTTTTTTTTTTTTTTTTTTTTTAAAAACATAGTCCAGTATTTCTTTCGAAATTGAAATGAAGTTGTATGCAACAGCAAACCCTAGCTTACTAACAGGTTGGAATTTTGAAATGGCACGTGACGTGATGTCGTGCAACGACGTGATGCAATCGACTCCTACAGACTTTCCCCTAAAGATGCTAGCGTATGTACTCCCAATCATCCGTAAATTGATTTAAAGTGCATTTTACTCCGAATAATTCCTTTAACTTTAGATATTTGTACACCAGTAGCTCCAGTTTTTTTTTGTTGGAGCCGTACTACAGTTGTATATCAATTAGCTAAATTCATTGTGCAGTGTAAATAAATTGTCACATTGTGTGATGCCCACGTCGCCCCCTTGAATGTGCATTAACTTCTGCTACCCGTAAAGCCATGTCGTTCATTTCCCCTTACTTACCCAGGCATTTTGCTTCTGTAGCCTATTGTCAAAAATGATTAGCACACTCAACATGACCTAGTCACTTAATCTTGTTGCTATGTCAACATATTTAGAGTTTACAAGTTTACAAAATCCCTGTGCACTGGCCGTTTTTGGATCCCAGGTGCTGGTGTTACGCAGGAATATCATACTTCAAAAGTAAAGATCATCACCACTGGAATAACATGTTTTGACCTCAGCTTCTTCAGGTTCGTACTTTCACAAAACTTTACTTAATCAAAGCAATTAGATGACTAAGATTTGATTGAGTTATGTTGAGTTTGCTAATCTTTAGGTTGGTAAGTGGTGCTCAAATGGGCCTTTGAATATCAACCATACCATTTGCACTCACGTCAGCAACAACTCCCGCTCTATTTTTCTATTTCTTCATGCACAGACTAGGACTGGAGGTACTGTACACATGAATGTTCAGCGCTGGCACAGCCTCGTGCGCTCTCTGATGCTGCTCAAGAGAGGGCCAGTAACCAGCCGAGAACAATACAAGAGGAGAGTGAGGCCAAGAGCAAACCCTTTTCCGTGGTTTATACGGACTCCTGGGGAGTGTGGGAGACTTACGATACAGCATGTCAAAATGTATCTTCCTCCCGGTGTGTCTGCACCATGTGCATGCTTCACCAAACCTTCGTGAAATGGAACAAGAAGCAACGCAGCTGAAGCATTTAGTCATCATAAATATTACAAGAACGAGCCCCTTGTGGTTCACGCAGACAAGAACTCAAAACAGAGGAGAACAGGAAACAGTCACTTTTTTTGTTCTGAAGTTCTGAAACGTTGTTGTATCTTTTTATAGACGTAAATCTAGTAAAAAAGGAGAAATGGTTACATTTCTTACAAAGTTACATTAAAAATAAGAGAAAACATTCAGATTAATGGAGGTATGGAAAAAAGTTAATAAAATAAGTTATAAAACAGTGGACTCATATAAAATCAGTAATTATTTCAATACAGTGTTATGATCAAGGAACTATGTACTGTATTGTTAGTGGGCCAAACCATAACTGTGTACGGTAACATTACAGACTTAAGTAGACTGCACTAATTTGTTAATAACGAATAAGTGCACAGTATAGTACCTTAGGCTACCAAGAATGAAGTATAACCCAGAAAACAAACAAAACAGAAGGCCTCCATCAGGGACTTGGGTTTTCAGCAGGGAGCATTACTTCAGACTACAAGATTCATGGCTTACAGTCATAAACACCACTTTTCTTGCACTCCCTCTCTCCTCTCCCTCTTCCAAATCCTATCCCCTCCTTCTCTCCTCTCCTCCTCTTCACCCTCTCCCCTCTTCCAATCCTATCCCCCTCCCTTTCTCGTCTCGTCTCTTCCTCCCCTCCCTCCTCCTCATCATCTCTCCATCTTTCATCTCCTCTTCCTCTTCCAATCCTTTTCTCCTTCTCTCTCCTATCTTATCCTTCATTCTCCTCCTCTCCTCTCTACTCCTTTCTCTCCTTCTCCTCTCCATCCCAATCTCCTCCCTTCTCTCCTCTTTTCTCTCCTCCTCTCACTCCCCCTTTCCTCCCCTATTCTCTCCTCTTTTCTCTCCTGTAATATCTGCTTTCTTTTTTTCCCTCCTCTCCTTTTACCGTCCCCTTCACATCTCCTCCATTCCCCTTTCTCATCCCTCCCTTTGTTTCTCCTCTTTCTCTCCCCCTCTCTTTCTCTCTCTCTCTCTCCCCCACCTCCTCCCGCAGCACTCATGTACGCCAGCATCTTTGGGAACGTGTCGGCGATCATCCAGCGGCTCTACTCCGGCACGGCGCGCTACCACCTGCAGATGCTGCGCGTCAAGGAGTTCATCCGCTTCCACCAGATCCCCAACCCGCTGCGCCAGAGGCTGGAGGAGTACTTCCAGCACGCCTGGACCTACACTAACGGCATCGACATGAACATGGTGTGTGTGTGTGTGTGTGTGTGAGTGTGTGTGTGAGAGAGAGAGTGTGTGTGTGTGTGTGAGAGAGGATGTGTACATATGTGTGTGTGTGTGTGTGTGTGTGTGTGTGTGTGTGTGTGTGTGTGTGTGAGAGAGAGAGCCAGTGCACAAGCCTGTTGCCTTCAGCAAAATCCGCTGTGATGGTCATTCATAATTTCCCATGATGCTTTTTGGGCCAGCATGCATTGGGCTTGGTGCTAGCTCCATATTAGCTTGCATGGCAGTGGTGTGAATGAGCTTTGAACTGACTTCACAGAAGTCAGATATGATGCAAGAGAATGCACACTAAACCTGTTAAATAATATCCTGTAAACATTTTCTGAAAAAAACTGATGATTACTTCCTCCCTCTCTCTCTCCCTTGTTCACATCCATTTTTATATGTTCAATGTACTTGTCTTATTTGGAGAGATGTTCTTTTAAACTGCAATGTTTACAGTTTTGCACTCTATAGGCTACAATGACATAGTGAGGCATTGTGTTTACTTTGTTGGTAGTTAGCGATGATGACCTTGATGTATTGTATTTCTTCACAACCATAGACTCTTTAGCACCAGAACAGCCTTGTTTGTGAAACACATGATCATGGTCACTTGTGCTCATACAAAAACTTGTCTTTTCCATCTCTGCTTCATATCAAATGGACTGAATTCAACACTCTGGTAAGAGCAGGAGGTATTACCCTGTCTATGGTATACATATCTGTGAAACCTAAATGTCCCATACAGCCCCATATACTATTGTCTATGTCAGATTATATAAAGTGTATCCCACATGCAAAGATACAGTGTGTACCCCAGGCTCTCAAGCTGTTAGGACTTGTGAGAATTAGTATGCAAAAGAGCTATGATTTGTCCCCTTTTGTCAAGGTCACTAGCACACAAGACATGCAAAGCACTTTGTAAACATGTCTGCACTTGGGGAAAGATCACGACAGTGTTTATGCAAACCTTTGCTAGGTCACAAAGAGGGCATGCTCCCATAACTCATAATGACATCATTTAAAACAATTTAGCATTTTTTTTTAAAACAGATGAATGAGTATGGGGGTTTTGTTGAGGTCTGTGCCCAAGCATTGACTTGGAGTAGATTTGCATGCCAGAGATAGATGATGAGCAGACTGCTTTAAGCTCTGACACACACACACACACACACACACACACACGCACGCACGCACGCACGCACGCACGCACGCACGCACGCACACACACACACACACACACACACACACACACACACACACACTCAATTTTCCTCGATTTGCATTTTGGCGGGCACGGGGACTTGTGTTTGCATGACATCTGTGTTTTCAAACATGCTGTGAGGATCGCTCACAGACTCTGACAGAGACAGAATTAAGCGTGCCAAGGTGAAGCGAGCGTGGCAAACAGACGCCTCCAGCCCCATTTCTCTCCCTCTCTCCCTCCATCTCTCTCTCTCTCCTTCCCTTTCAACTCCCTTGTTCTCACCCCTGTCTCTTACTCACTCTTTCTATCTCCTTTTCTCTGTTTCTCATTCTCCTTCTGCCTCAACCCCCTCTCTCTCTATTTCTGTCTCTCACTATAAAACAGAGAGAGAGAGAGAGAGCGAGGGAAGAGTGGCTATGCAATGTGCTGCTGGCACCTGCACTTGCCAAATGTTGTTAGACCTTTTCTTTCCAAATCTCCCTCTTTAACACCACCATTAAAAGCCCTCTCTTCAGCTGTCGCTCCCTACCCCACAAGGGAGTAGTTTTGTTCCCGCAGCAGGGTTGAATCCAGGTCAGCTGGTCCCTTCTCTCCTCTTTAATGAAAAAAAATGGCTACACACACCATGACTAATAAAATGTCTGCTGTGTATGAGGTAAGAAGAGAGCACAGCTGTCACTTTGATGGGTCTAAGTGCTCTAATGGGCAACACAGCACTTAATGCTAATACTGCGAGAGAGTCGGCAGAGTTGTAGTCATTAATACAGGTGGCATTGACCGTCAAGTGACCGGTGGGACGTTCTGGTACTTTGCAGTTACAAATGTGGTCAATGACATCTTTGTAAATCAATGCATATTCAGTGTCTGTGTCAAATGTATTGCTTGTTGTTAAAAGTACTGGATCCTTCAAATATGGAGGCTGTTGCTGGGTTGTAGAGAAGCGCAGATCACACTCTTGTAAACGGAACGCTCTAGAAGTCAGCTCTCTTCTTAATTGAGTTTGTCAGTTTTGCATTTACAGTCTTTGCAACGATTTACACGTCTTGTGAGTGCTGGAGTGTGTAGTGTTGGCAGCGTTGTTGATTTTGATCAGAGTCACTCGCAGTGACAGACGCAACCAGAACAGTTATTTTAAATTCACTCTGCTGAAAGGGCTTGTTTTTCTTCTGGTAGACTCATCCCTCTTTTTGTCTTTTTATGGTTTTGTTTTATTTATTTATCTGTTCCTTTTTCTAAGCGTTTTCTTCTGTCAGATTTGCCAGGTAAGGTTTTTGTCCTCTTTTTTTACCCCTCTGTGAGTCTTTTTCCACAGTTAGATCTAAATGAGGCACATTAACGCCTGCTCTGTCTGACGCTTCAGTTCAGCAGGAGTTCTGTGGTCTCGTGCTAATTCTGCCTCTCACGCGCTAACTGCTTGGTTCAGTGGCTGTGAGAGAAGCTGTCATTAGACAGAAACTCTAATTCTAGAAGATTCTCTATTTATCCCTCTGTTTCTCTCTTTCACTCTCTCTTTGCCTTTCTCACATTACTCTCACGTCTCCCTCCATCTCTCCTCTCTGTCTCCTATTCTCACATCCCCCTCTCTCTCTCTCTCTCTCTCTGTTCTATTTCTGTCCATCTTTGCTTCTCATTTTCTCTCTCTATGAACTGACGAGGAGCTCAGGTGCTGTAGTGTAGAGGAGATCTGACTGTTCCTACCTGTCCTTGTTTGTGTGTTATAAGTGCAGATCTCATCCAGCATCTCCACAGATGGCTACTGGCTCTGGGATACACACGGCGCTACATCAGACTAAAGTCCGTCTGAGATCGGGCTGACATCTGGGCCGGAAAAGGCATTTATAAATGGAGCAACTTTGGAGCAATTTTGCCAGGGAGTCACATGAACGGTTGATAGTGTTCTGATTGGAAGCTCATGATAAGTTGCCCAATTGGTTACAGCTCTCAAGATTAAAACAAATGTTGCCCCAATATCAACAACAACGTGCATGGACAACATGTGCTCAGAAGACCTTGCTTGGCAACGCTGTTCAGCAGGTTGTCCTGTGTATCATATTCTTATGATGAGGCTGAGACCCGGTTGGCTCCTGGGCCGGACGAGGGCCAGTTCTAGGAAAGAGCCAGCTGTTGTGTGTGTTCTGGCTTCCTCCATCTCACCCATGACTCTTGAGGGAGTGTCTCGACATACTGAAGCTCTCAGGCATCTACTGTACAGAGCAAGCTTTGAAAATTAAAGGCAGAACACAAATGGCAATTGTACTCAATATTAATTTCTATATCTCACCCCTTTCTCTCTCTCTTTTGCTTGTTTACAAGCCTTTACCATCTTTAATCTGAAAAATAAGCACAGAAATTATGAATATAAATACACAACAAGAAATAGTCACTACAGCATGTTTTTTAAAGATATACTGTAGATGTACAGAAGAATCTGTGACTCTACTCCCCTCTCTCCTCCGAGGTTTTTAAACAGTTCTCTTCTCCCGTTCCATTGTGGTTCGTCATCCATTTCCCCTCCCTCCATCCCTCCCTCTCTCTCTCTCTCTCTCTCTCTGTGTCTCTCTGTCTTTCCTACTTCAGGTCCTGAAGGGCTTCCCCGAGTGTCTGCAGGCAGACATCTGTCTGCACCTGAACCAGACGTTGCTGCAGGACTGCAAGGCATTCCGCGGGGCCACCAAGGGCTGCCTGCGAGCGTTGGCCATGCGCTTCAAGACCACGCACGCGCCGCCCGGCGACACGCTCGTGCACTGCGGCGACGTGCTCACTGCCCTCTACTTCCTGTCGCGCGGATCCATCGAGATCCTCAAGGACGACGTGGTGGTGGCCATCTTGGGTGAGTGAACCAGAGGGGAGGTGGTAGCATAATGACTAAGGAGCTGGGCTAACATGCAGTAGCCTGAAAAAGTTGTGGGTTCAATTTCCTGCTTCCACCGTTGTGCCCTTGAACATGGCACTACAGTAACCTGACTTGCTCTGGGGTCAATGACCCTTGTAATATAATTGGCATATGTAAGTAGCTTTGGATAAAAATGCTGCTAAATTAATAAATGTGTAAATGGATAGGAAAGGGGTGCTTGTTTGAATGGCTGTCCTAATGCGAGTAGTTTTGCTTATAGGAATACATAAGAATGTCAGACACCAAACAGGACGAGGACCACAAAAGCGTCACGTTAGAATGTTTATTTAAGGGTTGGGGGTTACAGGGGTTTCAGGGGTTCCGGGAGTTCCAAGAGTCTGCGTGTGTGTGTTCCCCCAATAGCCGAGCAGCAATGGCAGGAGCTGGATGATCCGGGAAGTCCTGGGGGAAACACACACACAACAGCAATTGAAACGAAGCAGCAGTACAGTCAAGGGCTAGGCTGTATTCGTAGAAGAGAGACGGAAGGCAGGTCAAGATTACCGGGGCTGGAGATCAAAGAAGTAGTCGGCGGGTCTGGGTTCACAGGCAAAGAGTAAGAGTGGTTTTCAAGACAGGCAGGTAACTGGTGCGGGTTTGCAGACGATCTGACAAGTGTGGACTGAAAAGCAAGGCTTTATATACCGGGCATGATGAGTGGTGAATGCAGTGCAGCTGGTAGGTAAACGAGGGTGAGGCAGAGCAGAGCAGGAACAGGTGGAGGTCATCAGACTTTAATCAGCGCGTGTTACCAGGCAGAAAGAGAGCTCATGACAAAGAAAAAAGTTTACATTGACTAACATCAAAGGTCAACTTCTCAACACAAATGCACACTTGCCTTATAAAACTACAAAAGTAAAGGACTTAAAGGGGAACTATTTCAACGTAATAAACCCGTTTAGAAATCATTCGGATGGCTAAATTATCTGTTCCGGTGAAAATGGTGACTTTCCCCGCTGCGCCTAGCGTCCTCAGGCAGAAAACCAACCTTGCAACATTGAGACTACCGTCCCGGAAAGAGAAGTGAGAAACAAGAAACTCGTTTTAAATCGTGGTTCTTACCTTGTAACATCCACATAGTTCTGCCAAACTTATGCTAACTGTTCGCTAGCTTGTAAACAAATCCATGTGCTTTATCCTTACCTTTTCCCACAGTTTGAAATAGCATAATGCACAATTTCTCCAGCAGAGGGGGGAAATCCTGCCAAGTTTCCCTTTAAACTAGATTAATTACTTTGGAATAGTTTAGTTTGAAAGGTTGAACCAGTCGTTTTCAGGCAGAAGCTTGTTGTCTTGAGGGGACTCGCTGGTTGGAAATTGTCACAAATAGTTTGCAACAATACTTTATCATATAGGTCTACTATGATTTATCAGATACTACAATTATGGTTAAGTCCAGGTTCAAATTCATTGTGGGCTCTGTAAAGTGTCTTGAGCAAAATGCCATGTTATAAATCAAATTGAATTTAATTAAATGTTGTCAGTGACAAAGGAATGCTGGACAACAAATTGTCCTTGCAAATACTGTTCGTCCTTCTACAGTTGAATGCAAAAAAAAAGCCTCTGGCTGTGTAAGAGGGAATGAGAGGTGGAGAGAATGGACGTGGTAGCGCGGATGAAATGACAGAAGTGTCAGGAGAGAAGTAAACACTAAAAAAAAACACTGTATGAGGAGGCATTGTATTGTGGGGCCTGTCTGGTGTGAGGAGAGTTAATTAGGCATGTGGGTCCAGAGGGGGTTTCTCTTGAAAGAATAATTAGTCAAATTCACAGACAAATCATCAAGCTTTTAAAGCAGCAAGGCTCCCAATAACAGAAGGACCTTGAGCAGTTTTTGAGCAGGTACCAGCAGTTTCTGGATTCTAAATATTTAATCTACCGTCTTTTTCTTCCTTCTTTGTGTGTGTGTGTATGTGTGTGTGTGTGTGTGACTTCCAAACTGCAAAGAGGAACTTGGCCCGGAACATTCTGTGCAAATGCCTGCCAGTATGAATAGTTATGAGGACAGTCTGTGGGGATGAGATGACAGTTAGACTTAGACCACAAAGGCAAAAACTCACCCCTGGTCCAGAATCCCCCCCCAAAAAAGGGCAAAAACACACATCAGAACACAAACACACAACACACACACACACACACACACACACACACACACACACACACACACTCATGTTCACGCACACACACACACACACACACACACACCTAAACACTTATACACATACACACAAATATAGATTTTCACACAATCACAGAATAGACATGTACTGTACACACACTGTCACATAAAAATACACATGGTCGCATATCCAGACCAGAGATATATACTTCTACAACCTCACATGCCACATACTCAAAGACATACACACACACACACATACACACACACACACACACACACACACACACACACACACACACACACACACACACACACACACACACACACAGATGCAATGCGGCACTGCAGCAGGAAATCAGAGTCGTGGAATGAATGAGTGACAGAGAGCCTTGCCCTTTCGGATTAGCAGATATACATCTGTGTGTGCGCGTGTGTGTGTGTGTGTGTGTGTGCCTGTGTCTGTCTTTGTGTGCATCTGTCTATGTGTGAAAGAGAGAAACAGAGACAGATAGAGAGGAAGATAAAATAGAGTGTGTGTTCTCTACTCACTATCAAGCAGTTATTCTCCTGAGTCTTGAGTGTATATGAAAATATGCAGCTCAACGGTGAATCCTTGTGTGTGTGTGTGTGTGTGTGTGTCTGGTGTCTGTGCCATGTGCTTGTGTGATTCTTTGTGTCTGTGCCATGTGTTTCCATCATTGTTGTCAGAGTGAGATAAGGACACTGAGATAGGCAGAAAGTGTGTTTACCGCTTCAGAGAGCTTCTCATCAGAATACATATACTGGGGTGTGTGTAATGTTTTGTTTTTTACCAGTTTGTGTGTGTGTGTGTGTGTGTGTGTGCATCTGTGTGTGTAGGGGGTGGGGGTCAAATTAATTAAGAAAAAGAGGAGTGTGTGTGTGTGTGAGAGAGATGGGGGTGCACACGTCTGTGTGTGTGTGTGTGTGTGTGTGTGTGTGTGTGTGTGTGTGTGTGTGTGTGTGTGTGTGTGTGCGTGCGTGTGTGTGTGTGTGTGTGTGTGTGTGTGTGTGTGTGTGTGCATCTGTGTGTGTAGGGGGTGGGGGTCAAATTAATTAAGAAAAAGAGGAGTGTGTGTGTGTGTGTGTGTGTGAGAGAGATGGGGGGTGCACACGTCTGTGTGTGTGTGTGTGTGTGTGTGTGTGTGTGTGTGTGTGTGTGTGTATGTGTGTGTGTGTGTGTGTGTGCGCATATTTATGTGCACTCACATGTTCTGTAATGAGCTACTCTGCCCATAAGATACCAGCCTTCCTCCCTCCCTCTCCAAGAGTGGGCATAAGACAGGAGTAGCCTCATGCCAGCTTGCCCGTTAGCAGCAGTGTGTGGGTGTGTGTGTGTGCCAGGCGTGAGTGTGAGTTTGTGTGTGTGTGTGTGTGTGTGTGTGTGATGGGGCTGTCACTCAGTCTGAAACAAAGGCTTGACAGGCTTGTTTGACCAACTCTCCTCTCTCCTCTCATCTTCTCTCCTTCCCTTTCTTCCCCCTTTTCTTTCATGCTCTCTCCTCTCATCTGCTCTCCTTCCCTTTCTTCCCCCTTTTCTTTCATGCTCTCTCCTCTCATCTGTTCTCCTTCCCTTTCTTCCCCCTTTTCTTTCATGCTCTCTCCTCTCATCTGCTCTCCTTCCCTTTCTTCCCCCTTTTCTTTCATGCTCTCTCCTCTCGCCTCCATTTTCTCCACTCTTTCTCTCCTGCTTTATCTTTCTCCTTTTCTTTTTTCTCCCCTCCTTTTTTTTATCTTTTGTTTTAGTCTCATGCCATCTCCTCCCTCTCTTAATTTTACTTTCCTCTCTTTTGGCTCCTCTCCTCTCCTCCTTAATGCTCTTTCCCTCTCTCCTCCCCTCCCTCCTGCCCTCTTCTCTCTCCCCTCTCATCTCTTCCTCCTGCTCTCTTCCCCCTCCCCTCTCCTCTCTTCCTCATGCTCTCTTCCTCCTGCTCTTTTCCCCTCCCCTCTCCTCTCCTCCTGTCCTGTGTGTAGTCAGCAGGGTGTTTTCCTCTCCTCTCTGTGTCCTTGAGCAGACACCCTGATGGGGTCTCCCCCCCCTCCCCCCCCACACACACACACACACACACACAAACACACACACACACACACACACAGCTGCAGGGACAAGAAGATGCACTACCCCACTGATAAAAGGGACTTCTGAAACATAAGCTCTAAATAGGATAGAGGGGACAAATTGGGATTTAGTGTGTGTTTATGTGTGTGTGGTAGATGTGTATGGTAGATGTGTGTTTCTGTGTGGATGTTTTCCACATGTCTGTGTCTGTGTTTGGTTGAAGGTTGATAGTTGTGTAGTAGGGTGTGTGTGTGTGTGTGTGTGTGTGTGTGTGTGTGTGTGTGTGAGAGAGAGAGAGAGAGAGTCTGTGTGCAGGTGTAATGCTGCTGTGCCTGTATGATTGCTGTGTGTGTGTGTGTGTGTGTGTGTGTGTGTGTGTGTGTGTGTGTGTGTGTGTGTGTGTGTGTGTCAATAGTTTATATGTGTGTGTTAGTTTATGTGTGTCTTAGCACATTCTTCCTCTGCTGTCTCCTTCATCAAGTCCTCGTTGCCACTGTGCTCTGTGCTGCACCACTGAAGAGCTTTTTATAGATGACAGGAGATGAGGAGGACGAGGAGGTGGAGGTGGAGAGAAGAGAAAGAGGGATAGAGAGAGAAAGAGAGAGAGAGAGAGGGAGCAAAGGGAGTGTGAAACAGAAGACAATAAGAAAGTGAAACAGAGAGGGAAAGAGAGACCAAAATAGAGGACCAGGAAAAATAAAACCGAGATAGAGATACAGAGAGAGAGAGAGTTGGAAGGTAAAAACAGTAGAAAGATTCAAAAAGGGTGGTGTCATATATACAGGAGTTAGAGAAACTAGAGAAAGAGGACAGAGAAGAGATGGAGAGGTAGAGAGAAAGAGAGAAGAGGAGAGGTGGGGAGAATAGAGGTGAAGAGGAGAGGTAGAGAGAAAGAGAGGAGAAGAGGAGAGGCGGGGAGAATAGAGGTGAAGAGGAGAGGTAGAGAGAAAGAGAGGAGAAGAGGAGAGCCAGGGAGAAGAGAGGAGAGATTACTTACAGTACAGTGAAACGGACAGTGGTGTATTTTTCACTTTTCACAGAGTGAAGGGCAAAGACGAACAGAATGTTAAATCTCTCTTAGAAAGGGCTTTGTGATATGTGTGGATCTGTTGGAATGATCATTAAAA
>NC_063211.1:14346609-14404109 GCF_017589495.1 Alosa alosa | reverse complement strand
CAGGAGGAGAATGAAAAGGCAGTCTGTGTTACCACAGAGATAATCAGCACCCCACAGAGGTCATTCAATACGAAGCATAGAGGGCAATATAGTCATTCAGGACAGATAGATTCTGGGATACATGTCCTCAGCCTCATAAGAACCTGCCATTGATTTTCAAATCAAGAGTGTAGCTCTAGTGTAGTTTTTACCTTACTGGCAGTGACACTGCATATGCGTGTGTTATGTGAATGCAAACAAATGCATAAGGACATGTTTTTGCATTGTGTACTGTATATGCATATACATTTGTAAGGAAGTTTAAGGATGTGTCTATGTGCATGTACTATGTACTATATGTGTGTGTGTGTGTGTGTGTGTGTGTGTGTGTGTGTGTGTGTGTGTGTGTGTGTGTGTGTGTGTGTGTGTGTGTGTAGTGTGTGTGTTGTTAATGTGTAGTATGTGTGTTGTTATCAGTGACCCCTTTATGCTGCTTTGTCCTCAGAGCACATTCCCTCAGGCCAGCGACTCAGATGGTGATGAGGTCAAGTACCGGAGGAAGCTCTCCTACAGGAGGAAGACCTCCACAGGTTTGTGCTTGGGTGTATGTGTACAGTATTTGCCCGGTTGTGTGCTTATCTGTGTGTGTGTGTGTGTGTGTGTGTGTGTGTGTGTGTCTGTATGTTTGTGTATATGCCCAATTGTGTATTTGTATGTGTGTGTGTTAGTCTGTATGTTTATATGCCCAATTGTGTATTTGTCTGTGTGTGTGTGTGTGTGTACAGTATGTGTGTGTGTGTGTGTATGTACAGTATGTGTGTGTGCACGCGTCATTTACCCTCCATCTCTCCCTCATGCACCATGTCTCCTCTCTCTTTCCTCATCTCTTCTACCCCCCCCCCCCCTTGCCTGCTCATTCTACAGGCTACACCATCTCTCTTCACTTCTTTCTTCATTACTACTTTTCTTTTTCTCTCTCTTTCCCTCTTTCTATGTCTCTACCACTCCCCCATTCTCCAGGTAATACACTCCCTGTTTATCATTCTTTCTTTCTCTCGTTTATCTCTCTGTCCTTCCTTTTTGTCCTGCTTATTGATCGCTCCTTTTTTCTCTCATCACATTTTAATTATCCCTCTCTCTCTTTCTCTTTTTCCCTCCCTTCCCCCTCCCTCGTTCATCCTGTATTTAAGGAATCACTGGGGCTTATTTGGTCTCCATGGCTACCTGCAGGTGGCCAGAGCAAACAAATCAGCAGAGAGGAGCATTGCACCGCAAGGCAGCAAAGCATCATGGGAAAGACAGGGCATAGTAGAGCTCAAGGGGAGGGGCAAAAATGACCAAACACAGGTTTAGAGAGAGGGATGAAGAGAAATAAAGAGGTGGAGACAAAGAGAGAGAGAGAGAGAGAAGGCAAGTAGTAGTTAGAAAAGAGAGGAGAAAGATGGAAGAGTGAGGGGGAATTGGAGAAAAAAGACAGACAGAAAGAAGAAGAGAGAAGGGGGGAGGAAGGGGAGAAAAGAGATAGAGAAAGAGAAAAGAAGAAGAGAGATAGAGAGAGAGAGACAAAGACAAACAAACAAAGTGAATGTTGTAATTATACTGACAGGACAACTATTTCAGTGTTCTTCAGTGTTGAGTCTCTTCTGTGTTGAAACCTACTGATGAAACATCAGTCCTTTGTCTGTCTGTCTGTCTGTCTATCTATCGGGAAGCCTGCTTTATTTAGGGGGAGTCTCTCATACCCCAGCTGGAAGTCAGTCGCATTTGAGCAGGTTATATAAACATAAAAGGAGATGTTTTCATGAATTTTTCATGTCATAGCTTTTACACAGGTGTTGTCCGCCGGAAGAGTTGTGCCTGTGAGAATGTGTGAAAGTGTGTTTATCGACTTACCAGTGTGCCTTGCCTAAGAACATTTGTTTGTGTGTTTGTGTGTGTGTGTCTGTGTGTGTGTGTGTGTGTGTGTGTGTGTGTGTGTGTGTGTGTGTGTGTCCGCATGATACAGATAACAGGAGGGTGCCTTCATCTCCATTTGTGTTTCTTATGATGAATATGTTTGTGTGTGTGTGTGTGTGTGTGTGTGTGTGTGTGTGTGTGTGTGTGTGTGTGTGTCTGAATGTATGTATTTGTGTGTGTGTGTGTGTGTGTGTGTGTGTCACATTAATTCAAGTGCACCCTCTCTGCAGGTGCGCAGAGCCTGCGAGAATCCGGGAGTGAGCCGGAGCGAGGGATAGAGAAACGACAAGAGGAGGAGAGGAAAGACAGGAGAGACTCAGTGCCTGAGAGTGAAAGGAGAGAGGAGGAGGAGGAAGAAGAGGAGGAGGAGGAGGAAGAGGGGGAGGGGGAAGAGGAAGAAGAGCAGCGACCGTTGTGCTCGGGCGGAGCGGAGCGCGTTCTACCCCTCGGCGTTGAGGCCCCTGTCCCCGAACTACTGGCCAAAGAAGGGCTGGACAGGAACCAGTCCTACAGAGGTGGGGAAACAAACACACACACATACACACACACAGTCTCTCTCTCGCACATGCACAGAGATGCAATACAGGTGCACACACACACACACACACACACACACAATGTGAAGTATACTGTATACAACCATAACACAATAATCACAACAGACATTCACACATATTGTAGGTAAGCATAAACATACTCACACACACACACACACACACACACACTTTATGCTCTGAACTAGATAGAACTCTTTGGAATGACTTGCACTTTAGAAAGCTCTGTGACAGTAACGGCTAATGAAGCAGCACTCCCCTCCCCTCTCCACCCCACCAACAAGCTGACACCAGCCCTGCACATCACTGCTCTTTTCCAGTGCAATATACTCCACTAGAGCTTGATTGGATTAGCATGCCACACTAGATTCTGAATTAAACATCTATACTGCGCAATACACACACACACACACACACACACACACACACTTCCATCCTTTTATGAGATTTATTCTAATGAGCAGTATTCTCTTTTTTTTTGGTGGTGTCAACATAAACGGATTTGGGGAGCAGTGCAACGTTGTCCGACACCAGAATTGGTGTCATCTCCAACCTCAGCTTAGACTTCAGGAAATACACAAATCACTAATTACCCCCTGCCTTCTCAGCATCTTTTTCCTCCTAAACACACACACACACACAAACACAGGCAAACATCAAACCTCCTGTCTCTAACACTGTCAGACACACTACATGTCTCCTGCTAGCATTTTCACTACAAAGGAATGTTGGTGTAGACACTTGTGTGTGTGTGTGTGTGTGTGTGTGTGTGTGTGTGTTTATGACTGAAGCGATTTGGCCTCTGTGGAGTTAAATATCCTCCAGCTGTATGCTCTCTTCCCTAATTCTCCTCTCCACTCATACACACCCCAGCATGGAGGAAATGAGGAATATTATATGTTACTGTTCACTTCACCATAATTATGACACTAAGTAGTGGTACTTAAAAAAGCTGCCCATGTGCTTGTGTGTGTGTTGTGTGTGTGTGTGTGTGTGTGTTTCATTGATGGCTACTGTATGTTGATCTCTGTTGAAGGGCAAGCTCAGGGAAATATTTTATACTCACTTGCTCACTCACTCTGTCACTTGTCACTGTTTGTCCCTCTATCACACACACAGTCACACACACACACACACACACACAGAAAGAGAGAGCGAGAGAGATAGAGAGAGATGGTGGAGGTATATTGTGTTGAAGCAGACCTCTCTCTTGATGTGCGTGCTTGATCAAGCTCCAAGCTGGTGTTGTGTGAGAATCTCTGCGATGAGATCACTCTTACTCCTGCAAACACACACACAAACACACACACACCTGCCCACGCACCCTCAGTAGCACCTGGCCAATAAAGTACCTCAGTTGACTAAGAGGCACTGCAGCTGTCTGGGGAAGATAAATAGACTTCTATATTGAGAGAGAGAGAGAGAGTGAGTGTGTGTTTCATGTGGCTCTATATGTGAGTGTGCACATGTGAATCCATAGTGTGCTTTTGTGTGTGTGTGTGTGTGTGTGTGTGCGTGTGTGTGTGTGCTTGTGTGTGTGTGTGTGTGTGTGTGTATGTCCGTATGAACTGTATAGGATTTTAATCAAGTGCCTGGCCTCTTTCTTTCTGGGCAGATGTGTGCCCTGAAGAATGGCCTTCTGGGAAGGGCCAGGAGTTCCTGGAGGACTCAGCACAAGCCCACGACACCAGACCGGGGGACGACAGCGAGAGTGACATTACCTACGGAGAAGTGGAACATCGTCTGGACCTGCTGCAGGAACACCTGAACAGGTGTGTGTGTGTATGTGTGTGTGTGTGTGTGTGTACCTTTATCTTGGGAGGTGTGTAAATGAGTGTTAAATGATGTAGGCACGCCTGTGTGCTATGCGTGGAGTTGTACATGTGTGTACGTGTGTTGACACATCTATGTGTGTCCGTGTGTGAAAGAGAGATAACATAGTAAGTGAGATGCAGAAACATTGCAGAATGCAGAACGGCAGGAAACAAAGAGGTTTCATTAAAGTCTTTAGTGCTGGTTAGTGGTACCTTGGTTTGGAGTTTTGTAATGGGGCTAGACCCTATCGTATGGAGAAAGACGGAAAGCGTCTGGAAATGTTCTTGAGTAATTCTGTTATGTAACACTCAAACTAATCTAATATTCAATTGAATATTGAGTAGAAAAGGGGGAAGATGAGAGAGGAAGACAGGCTAATGAAGAGTGGAATACAGATTAAGAAGATGGACACATAGACAGCCTGACATATCATTAGCCTGCTATTTTAAATGAAAATAACAACAACAGCTACAGATTAGTATCTACCAGTGCTACTAGTGCTACCAATTTTTTTGGGAGGGTGGGTTGTTTTCATCCCTCCACTTTTAGACTGTCGGATAGCTTGAGATCTCCAATCCCTTCCCTTCACCACACACACACGCACTCTATGTGGTTTTTGACACTGTGGTGATAACGCGGTTCCTTTGCAGATTGGCAATCTTGCATCTGCCAATCATCTGTGGACATGATCCTCTTTGCGCCAGCACTGTGATAATGGCACATTATTTCAACACTTAATGAATGACAGAAATGTATGTGGCAGTGATCGAACATCAGAGTACAAACCTAATTTAGTCCATCCTAATTTAGCATTACAGTGTTATTCATTTTAATGAAAGAGCCATATTTCATTGTTTATTTATACTGTATGGAATGAGGCACAGTTGCCCCCTGCTGGTTCAAACTGGTATTACACTATCACATACTGGTAGAGCCCTACTCTGGTACCTCAGCTGTAGCTAATTGCCAAATCAAAAACATGCCTGATTCCAGTATGAGGAAATATTTCAGGCTTAGACTGTACATTGGACACACATTGGACAGTTACTAGGACATATTTGTCAAAACACTGGTGTTGAACTGCTTTCTGCATGTGTGTGTGTGTGTGTGTGTGTCTAGGCTGGAATCTCAGATGACTGCAGACATCCAGGCCATCCTTCAGCTGCTTCAGAGGCAGACTGCTCTGGGCCCCCCCGCCTACAGCACTGTCACGTCCAGCCCTGAGTACCAGCGGCCCGCCATCAGAGTGCAGCCACTCACAGCAGTACAGCCAGACCACAGCACTGACACTGCACAGGTAACACACACACACACACACACACACACACAGGCACAGACACACAGGCATCAATGTGATCATAATCCTATGAGAGGCAGATTATAACAGAACTCAGTATGCTCTCGGAATAACCTGGCTTTTCAATCACAGACTGACCTACACTATGGAGTCTGTTCTCTCAGGGATTTATAATAAAACAAACTAAATTGGATTAAGAGAAATCCAGACAGGGATATCTCTCTTTGTGTGTGTGTGTACAGTAGAGAGAGAGAGAGAGAGAGAGAGAGAGAGAGAGCTAAACCCAAGAGGTCACCCTGACTCTGGCTTTGTCAGATGTGTGTAAACACCCACACACACACAGACTCCTCTTCCCCACTGTAATAATAAATTGTGTGTGTGTGTGATATGATAAGGTCACATTAGGCCACAGTACACTGTTGCTTTTGTTACAGCATTGCTGTGGAAGCGGATCATTTGTGTTTTAGTTCATTTTTATGGTTTTCATAGATTTCTCCATTTTTGATCCCAACTACCATCTCACTAGTTTCCCCAAGCTAAAGCACCACCATGTATAAAGAGGTGTGGAGTGGGATGGAGTGCGTGTGTGTGTGTCTGTGAACAGTATATGTGTGTGTGTGTGCATGATGGGTTCAGCATGGGGCAGGTCCCCAGTGTGCATCTAATGCTGAGTGGTGTGCTTTTGCGGTTTGATTAACTCAAGATGGGGTAAGGAGGAGAAGGAGGAGGACGAGAAGTAGGGAAGGGTCATTCTCAGGCCAGGTGCTGGTTCACAGTGCCTGGAGGAAATGTGGGTGTCTGACAGGTGTGTGTGTGTGCGTGTGTTTGTAAAGTGTACACTGCATGTAGGCATCTGTGTGTATGTTCATACCACTGCCTCGTGTATGTGTATATATGCATGTGTATTTCTGTGATTTACAAGCATTTGTGTGTATGTATGTGTTTGCTTGTGTGTCTCTAGCAGATAAGTCAGGTGTGACAGTTGTGAGTGTGTGTGTGTGTGTCTGTGTGTGTGTGTATATCTCTCATGCTTGCACAAGGGCAGTACTTAATCAGGACCAAAGTTCACAGACACTCTGATTAACTTAAATAAATTGAAATTAGATAGGAAAATGCTTCTGTTAGGTTTTGTATATAAGATTTTTCTAGGGGTGCCAATAATTGTGAGCAACATAATTTTGTTAAAAATATTTATTTCTTTATGAGATTTTCCTTTTTCTCCTCCCTGCAAGGGTGGATTGTCCTCATTGTTTTCATTGTGAGAGTACAATGAATCATCAAAAGATTATTTTTTTTATTCCTGTTTTTAGTCAACTTTACCCAAGGTGCCAATAATTCTGGAGAGTACTGTATCTCAGCAGCAACATGACAAAGAGTTCCCAGTCTAGACACTACTGTGAGATTGTTAACTAGATGTACCGCAGAGCGGTACAAAATATGACCGCCGCCCAGTCCAGCACATTTTTTCCACAAAAAGAAATCACGCTGAAAGGCCTATATGATTCTAACTGTCTCACTAAATTGCATTATCCACACTCAATTCTCACTGGTATCTGCTAGACAACAAGTACCAAAACATGATTAGTTCATAGATTTCACATGTAAAATTCATTTATACAACCCCACCTCCATCTTGCCTGTTCATAATTCTGAGAAATTCTTGATTGTTTGTGTTATGTTTATGTTATGTGTGTGTGTGTGTGTGTGTGTGTGAGTGTGTGTGTGTGTGTGTGTGTGTGTGCCTGCGTATGTGCCTGTGCATGCAAGCGTACATATGTCTACTGTGTGAAAAAAAAAAAAAAAAAAAAAATTCTGACTAAACCTATATGACCGTCGCTGAGGATACGCAGCCATAATTAGAGCATGTTCGGTCATAATTAGAGGCATGTTTACCAATTTAGCATAACTGGCAGTGACACTTAGACCCTTCTCAATTGAGAAAGTTTTAAATGGGTCTGGCCTAAAAAAGAAACACATATCATGGATTTACCACTTTCAGCAAGGGCATAACTGGCAGTGAAATTAAACTTAAATTGGTGGATTATACTTTTACCAAATTTACAAGAATCAGTGTAGCAATCTTGTAAATGAAAGTTTTAAAAACGGAGGTTATTGCATAAGCTCAAACTCCAATGTAAGTTTTCACATAGATCTCTGTTTCTCGGGTCACTGATTGCTGTCATGAGCACATTCATCAAGGATTATAACATATTCATAATGGCTGGAAAAAAAATCGATAACCATTCAGAAATAAAGAAAACGGTTTTAGTGATTTTAAAAATTATTTTAAAGATACCCCCAAAGTGTTGCACTGTAGCTGCCCGGCTGCTCAACTCGAGTTTTTTTCTAATTTATTTTTTCTTCATACAGATAGTACTCGAGACAGAGATCTGTGTGAAAAATTGCCGGAGTTTTCCTTTAAGGATGCCCTCCATTTTAGTGGGAGACAGTCCATCTGCTCAGAACATCACTTCATTCACTACTTAGTGCACTATGTGCACTTGAATAACTGGATGGTAGGTGACCAACCACTGCCCTCTGGGAAAAGAGATAGATCCATCAGGGCCAAAACCAGCAGGCTGGCCAACAGTCTTTACCCCCATGCAATCAGGCTGCTTAATGGACAGTCTGCCCCCCCCACCTCCCCATCGGACATCCCTCTGTGACATAATGTCTCTATCCATACACCCCCAATACCTGTGACCTGGACTTTGCATTGCTGTACTCCAACAACCTTACCTCTATTAGATTTATTAATTATTGTACCAAGCACTTTACTGGACATAGCACTTTATGGGGTTTTCTAGGGGGTATTTATGGGGAGCTAAATTAGGTACAAAGTAATGGGTGATTCATGGGGATGTAAATTGATATAAGGCAAATGGGTAAACAACTTCAAACTATATGCCTGTCTGTTTTTGCTCTAACAACAATTTGTTGTTATCCTGTAACAATGACAAATAAAAACTGAATTGAACTGAACTGAGTGACCTTGTGTGTCTTTTGTGTTGGCAGAGTGTGGACGAAGAGAACTGTAGCCACGCACCCAAAGATCCCCTGCTCTGCTCCGTTTCCACGGAGATACTCTCAGACATGGCGGCCCTGGCTGGGGGTGCAGCAGAGCTCACAGGACTCAATCAGGAGCAGGAGGCCGAGCTCCCCCATTCGCCACTGCCCAGAGCCCAGCTGTCAGTCAGGCAGGCCTCACTGCCCGATTCGTCAACAGCTAGCTGTGGTCCCTTCCCACTGGGCCTCCAGCGACCCTCCTCGGATCCGGGTCTTCCAGGGAAGTAACGCCCACCCACACCCTCCCACCACAGGTCTGAATTGCTCCTGTCTGCAAGCCAGACTGTCAATCACACCCCCGACCCCCCCAACCACACACACACACACACACACACACACACACACACACCCCAGGCCTCCTTACTTTCCTTGACTCAGGGTTCAGATGGAGACGGGACTGGCTGTATGCAAGGAGTTTTCATAAACCATCACCGTCCACATCTACAGCCTGTCTGTCCACCTGTACAAAGTATACATAGTATAAATACATTTCTCTCTCTTTAAATATTTACATATATATATACACAGGTCATGTATTTATATGCTTTAAATATCATGTATAAAAAGTTACTGTGTACATATTTTTTCGGGATTATGACACTGCCAGCAACAAGGGGCAACAGACATGCTTGTTCAACTGGAAAAAATGCATGTTTGGAAAGTGTTTTTTTTATTATTTATTTATTTATTTTTATTTTTTGTAGCATGAAAAACTCACATTGTACACACTGTCGCACACAAGTGACACGCTCATCCGGTGTGTGTGTGAGGTGTATGTGGATGTGTGCGTGTGTGTGTTGTGAGCATGTCTTATCGCACTTGTGATTGTTTCTGATTTCTCATCTCTTCTTATGCAGGACAAAGCTACTTAAACTTGAAGTCTACATAAGGCACATCAGTCTTCTGAGACACACACACACACACACACACACACACACACACACACACACACACACACACACACATGACACACGCACACTGAAAAGCCACATCTTAGTCTCAATATGTCAGAGTTCACTTATAATATGTATTCATATAACTGGAATTTTCCATTGAAAACCTAAGGACTGGGCCATAACTAGGAACATTACACAGGAGGACTGGCAGACAGTCTGTATATTCTGTAATGTTACTCATCAGAACTCATATGAGAGAACACACACATAAAACCATGCAATTATAAAAGGTATTCAGTGCCTGACTTAATTGGTTGTATTAACACATACAAAGCAGTGTATTTAAAGCCTTGTTGCGATCAATTATCATCATTGCAATCAGTAGCTGTAGCAAAAATAATGCATGTTGGGCAAAATCCAACAAATACACAACCACATGCACAGTCCTGCATTCACTGCTTGTATAAAATTGACTAATTTCATGAACCCACTAAATAACTTACTTAAACATGGATCTTGTGTTTTATGCAACCAAGGTACATTTGCCTAACTGGTAGGCATGCACTCAGAAGAAGTGTTTCCAAAACTAAGAGAAGTGAAGGTTGTTGATTCATCATACCACATAGTCCAAAAGCAATAATATCACCGGAAGAGTTGCCATCCGCTGGTCAAACCACGAGATGTGAGAGCACTTTCCCAACTCAACCGTCCGTTGGCCCTCCAAGCAGAGAGCTCACAGATCACTCGGTGCAAATATGAAAATAACATGCACAACACAACAACAACCATATCAACAAACAAAACCACACATATTTTAACAGTTATCCTGATTCTCATCTAGAGTTCTCTCTTCCCATTGGGAACACTTCCATTTGCATTGTCTATGCACGTTGAGTCATTTCATGCATACAATATTACAAAAGCATTGTAAGGACACCATTAGCACTCTCAGGGCCAGATGTATACATTTGCGAACGTAGCATTATCAGCGTCATAGACAAACCGCATATTGCGAACGCTGTCAAACCCAAGTTTCCGTCGTATTTATCAATCGTTCAATCCTTAGTGTAAACTGTGCTTTTCTCTGCCTTTCTCCGCCCATAAACGCAATTTACGAACGTCCACAATTGAATGGCAGCGCCTACATACAAGCAGTTGAATGAAGTTAACTGATGACAACATTAAAAAGAATCAAACGTTTAGCGATCATGAAATAATACCGTACATGATAAGATGTAAACAGCAGGGAGATAATGAAGATCAGTAGTTCTACTCAAACTACTTGTGCACGTACGTAGGCTATGGAAGATTGGTCAAATCTAGCAAGTAGGAAAAAATCTAGCAAGTAGGAAAGTTTAAGTGAATGACGTGAAAGTGAAAGTAAGACATGCGAAAGGCCAACGAAAGTTAAGGTTGCTTTTGGTAGTACAAATACTTTCACCACAAAAACTGGTGCTCTAAATAGCGATTCTGTTGTTGTTGAATGGTTCTCTTATTGACGCATTTAACTGCAATTTGGATTAACACCTGCTTTTACAAGGTGGAAGTATTTAGGCGCAGAATAGACGTGCGCTTTCAGGAGCAGTCTTTGTACATACCGCGGAATACATAACTAGGCGCTCTTTACTCTTCCCCTCCCATCTTTTTATGCTAAACTCCCACTTTCCCCTGGATCCTCCCATGAATGCATATGCATGACATGACAAACGCAATCTGCCACTTTACATCATTGTGGCCTGTTTGTACATACCTCGCAATGATTTTACACGCACATTGCGAAACAAATACGCCTGAAGTGGGCGCAAAAGTGTTAGTACATCTGTCCCTCAGTGTCAGGCAACAGAAATAGATATACTTCATATCAATGTTTTCAAAAAGAACATTCACACACCTTTTGGACTGAGCAAGATTCTGCTGTAGCACTGCTTATGAAGGACTTCTAAACTTCTTCAGGACTTCCCATGTAGCTCTCATCTCTGATCCTTCACATTGCAGCTGTTAATTAAAATATTCTAAAAAAAAATTTAAATCACATTTATCACATAATCTTATCAACAAAGTTCTATTGATGACAACTTCACTCAACTCTTATTTTTACCTTTTTCCATCAAAAAAAAGTATTTACTTTAAATATTACACTTTACTTAAGGAACAAGCACCCTTTCAAATGTACCAAAAATCCTCACGCCTACATCACCATGTTTCTCATATTTTGGATGAATCCATCCAATCAGTAACCCCCACCACCCACCCCGAATCCCCAACCCCCATCACACTGTGGTTCCCACAGTTGGTGCAGTCTGGGCTTCCAATTTTATTAAAGCTGATTATTTCAGCATGTAAACAACAATCTATATTATAGGAAAATGTCAAGGTTAAGGTACTGAGCTGGTATGCACTATTAAAATGGCCTCACCCACATAAGTTGAACTTGAGGTGATGACAGGCCATAGTAGCTTTTCCGCCCTTAAAGGAAAATTCCGGTTTTTAGCACTTTAAGGCCCTTTTCAACCCTTAATGTTCGTTTTCAAAACTGTGCAACTCACCGAGTGGTTGGCAGCCACCCTGAGCAGTCAAAGGCGATTAAAAACGAGTCAGAAAAGTCGAGACAGGACCAATCGTCAACATTTCGGTGTCCACCACTCTAGTTCATCCAAAACAAACCAGAAAAGGGCCTTAAAGTGCTAAAAAACGTAATTTTCCTTTAAGGATTCCACTATGGAATTGTGTGAACGTGTATGCATCTTTTCATCTATAACTTAGATAGTGGAACAATATATGTGTCAGGATCGTATGACTGAATCGCATGTTTCAACTAAACAAGTCTAGTCATGTTAGTTTTACAACATATACTGTATAATGCACATAAAACTATATATTCTCATCTCACTGTTTTGTGTAGAGGGTCAAGCAGCCGGATGTTTTTTGTTTGACAGCTTTTTGGACATGCTGAAAAGGTACGATTATGAGGTCAGTATTACATAGTGGACATCTAGACTGAACCTGTACTTAATGCTGATGGACAGTTTCTAAATTGTGGGGGTTACAGAAAGCCAAGTTTACATTTTTAATACACAGTTCAAATAACAAATCAGTACCTGATTGCCTGGTCACATTCTGATTCCGTTGTATCAAGATTGCACAAATACACAAGAAATTGAAAAGTAACAACAAAAAAATAAGAATAGAGTCTGTGAAAATACCCATACCCAACATTATTAAAATCATTTTTAAGGTACAGTCCGCAACATGTATTGGCTGAAATAGTGCATGGCTCAGTCTGTGTCACCTTGTTGGAATCGTGGACTAAGCCTTTAACACATTATGCCAGAGCAGTCTGGGTTTTTATCATTGGCCTCATGTCACGATTACAGTGATTCATTTAGATGGGAGCTGTATCAGTTATGTTTAGTCTTGCAGTAGTCTCAAGGAGTCCACTGGAGACAACTCGGTGAAATTGTGGCCCAAAAGCATGTTGAACCTAAATCTACACAACCCATGCTCTGTCCATATGTAGGTTACTTGTTCCATTTGGTTACATTTATAGGGTCAGCTGTCCATTGCTAACCTCTGCATGTATATCCCTTGTAAAGCCCTTGTCTTTCAAGTGCTCATTGTAGATAAAAAGTTTAGCACTCTCCAGATAACCCAGTCAAGTTATCTTGTTGCTTTGACTATTTTTATCACACACATAAACTAGACAGTGTGTGCGTTCACATGACTTAACTCTGTTTAAGCAACGAGACGACTTGTCAGGGCTATCTCAAGTGTGCTAATCTCTTTCTACTGTGCTGCCTCAGGAGGTGTTTGAGAACTGAACAAGGGATCTGTATTGACATAAAAGGTGGAAGCCTCAATTCTGGTGAAAGATTGTTGACACTTGAGCTCAGCAACCAATCAAATGCCCCCCATGCCACACTGTTAAAATAAAATTAGTGCCCTTTAATGCTGTAATTTTTTCCCATGGTTCACACGAAGGCCACATTTTTCTACAGTTGTCTCTAGATGCGTATGTTAATGTAATGGCTAGTCTGGCTATGCAAGGCTTCCTATAAGAGGTGGGGTGTAGAGAGGTGTGACATAAACATGCCACGTATTGCTTCCATTATGGGGGGGTTGGGGTCAGAAACCTTGCTGTGCCCCCACCTTCCCTTCCAACACCCCCCAACACCCTTGCGTCCACCTCGCGTCCAATCACTGAACACTGAGGATCATTGTTGTAGGGAGGTATACTATACTATACAAATTTGCAAAGTTTTGCACAAAAAGACATGACATTGACATTGTTGTACTGGAGAACATCAAAGGTAAAATATGTCACTTTTTAAAAATCTACTGCTGTTCCGTTGTTTTTATGCATTTTTAAATAATAAAAAAAGGAAAAATGTTTGCCACTGTATTTTATACAATGCAAAACATAACTGCTAATTTGAATGTTTAATTTCTTGAATATATATTGATATGAATTATATATAATGTGTATATTGTGAATATAACAGACTTGATGAAACACATTTGAGTAACTGTATAAAGGAATAAACTGAATGCCTAAAGAAGAAAACTGAAGCGTGAATTTGTTGTTTTGGTTGTATTTTTGTGGAAAACAAGACAGGAGTTTGTAATGACCAAATCTATCAAAAAGAGACAACATAAACTGAACTGTAGTATTCAAGTCATCAGAGCAATATAATAAAGTAATATTAGTTTATTACAAGAATACCTCTAACATAGCTCCACAAACATGAGAAAACATGATATAAATATCCCTGTAACATACTGAGGTATTTCTCTACATAACTCCACGGACAGAAACCATGTCTTTACTTGACAAACATACTTTTTGAATTCACTTTTACTTTAACTTGGTTTGGATAATACTTTCCTGGGCTACTGTACGTCAACACAGGTAAACAAAACTTATGTAGACCCTCTTCATGGTCAGAACGCCATTCTACCGTCTGGTCTTTCTGTCTCTCTCTCACTCTTTCACTTCTGCTCTCTCCCTCCCTCTCTTTAGTTGGTTGTCATGTACTGAGCAAGAAGGCCACTGATGTCTGCTCCAACATGGCAGGCCTCTTTATCTCCTTCCCTCCCCTCTATTTATTCTCCATTCTATATATTTTTCTCTCTCTCCTTCTCCCTCCCTTCCTTTCTTTCTCTCTGCCCTGTTCTATCTCTCTCTCTCTCTCTCTCTCTCTCTCTCTCTCTCGCACCCTCTCTCATATTGATAAGAAAGGTAACTGTGCCAGCGCTCCTTTCCTTCCCCTCTATCCCTCCCTCTTTCCTCCCTCCCTCCTTCTCTTAATCCCTCTCTCTCTCCCTCATACACTGAGCAGCAGGGACACTCCTGCTAGTACCCACTTGGCTGGCCTCTCGCGGGTCTTGAGGCTGAACGTCCAGATGTAGGTGTTGCCGCGAAGCTTGGTCTTGTAGACAGGGCACTCGTAGGTGTTGCGCGTCTCCTGGCGGTCGTTGGGCATCGCCCGTACGAAGATCACGGGCATGCTGGGAGTCAGGTCCTTCAGGCGCGCTTCTGTGATGTTCCCGCCCTGAGTGTCCCATCGTGCACCTGGGTCATGTAGAGGAGGGGTCAGTGAGGGAGGTATGTAGAACTTAAAGGAACACACCACCGTTTTATTGAAACTGGGTTATTCACCGTCTCCCATAGTTAGATAAGTGAGCAAAAGCATTTTTGTCTCCGTGTAGGCATTGTCTTAGTCCGGCAGTGCCCCCGCTAGCTTAGCTTAGCATAGTGAATGGAATGTCTTGTTGCCGAATGGTGTGTCATGAGTAAAAGTGAGCCAACAACAAAAAAAAATCCCTAATTACTTTTATAGTCCCAAGTCAATATCTGCCTATATCCCTTGTCTTAATCTGCACTGACATTTGTACTAATTGTGAATGCACAGGCCACAAGAAGTAACAGAAGGGATTTTTTTTTGTTGGCTCACTTTTACTAGTATTTACTATATTTTCCGCAAATTTCCTCAGGAATGGAAAGGACATACTCTTTACAGACACACACACACACACAGGTGTGTGCGCACACACACACACACACACTGACCCTCCATGTAAAGTCCGTAGACATACGCCCCCTCTCTTGCTGGCTGGTTGAACTCTTCCTTGAACTTCTTAGTGACATCCACAGTCAGGTTCATCTTGTCCAGAGGCCACTCGTTCTTCCTGGCCAGGCTCTGCATCACAGCTGGACAGCGCAAATCAGTCAGCCAATCACAGATGGGTAACAAGGATCAGTGTAACCAGTCAACCAATCGGGCCGGAATAACAACCATTAGACAATCAGTCAGCCAATTGACATATCACAAGCTTCGCCCATTGAACGCACATAAGCCAATAGCATATCAGCACTAGCTGTACTGTGACAACTTCAGCCTAAAGCTCCCAGAGTTGTGTTAGAAGCTGTGATTTTTGTCCGGTTTTATGTTGGAGGCCACTCGCATCACAGATGGGTGACGCCAATCAGACAATCAAGGAGCCAATCACAGGTGAGTAATACCCATCAGACAATCAAGGAGCTAATCACAGATTAATAATACAGGTACCCATTAGACAGTCAGTGAGCCAATCACTGCTGGGTTATACCCATCAGACAATCAGTGAGCCAATCATAGTGGGCGAAAAGGTGTCAGATAAGCAGTGAGGGATTTCTACTCCAGCACACCATAAAGCTGTGCAAGAACCTGCTGACTGAACACCATCAACTGAAATTGGACAGGGGCAGTTGAAGACTAGGAAAGCAAAACATTTCATTATATCACAAGAAGTAGACTCAGACTTTTGAACCCCACTGCGTGTGCGTGTGTGTGTGTGTGTGTGTGTGTGTGTGTGTGTGTGTGTGTGTGTGTGTGTGCACGCGCGCGCATGTATGTGTGTGTCTGTGTGAGTGTGCGCTCGTGTATGTGGGTGTGTGTGTGTACCTGTGAGGAATGATTGAGGGTTGAAGAGGCCAGACAGCCACACCACATTGGGCAGAGCCAAATCCTGAGTCCAGCTGTCAAGCTCTCGACAACGCAGCAGCAGGTCGTGATACCTACAAACACACACACACACACACACACACACACACACACAGAAAGAGAGAGAGAGAGAGAGAGAAAGTTATGACCTGCATACTTTGAAACATTTCAATATTCAAAGCTGTACACAAGCACTAATTAGCATGTGATCAAAATACGGAGGGAGTGATATGGGACAGAGGAAAACAACTCCACAGCTGCTGCAAATTGCCTATGGGTGTAGGTGTGGAACAAGTGTGTGTGTGTGTGTCGCATGATAGAGGGATAAAGTGTGTGTTGGAGAGAAGGGTGCATGTTTCAGAGTTTGAGCTGATGCTTGCCTATGGGTGTAGGTGTGGAACAAGTGTGTGTGTGTGTGTCGCATGATAGAGGGATAAAGTGTGTGTTGGAGAGAAGGGTGCATGTTTCAGAGTTTGAGTGTGTGTGTGTGTGTGTGTGTGTGTGTGTGTGTGTGTGTGTGTGAGTGAGTGCCCACCTGCGCATGACAGATAAAGTGTGTGTTGGAGAGCTTGTGAGTCAGAGTTTGTGTGATTGTGTGTGTGTGTGTGTGTGTGTGTCTTATCTGATGCTCACCACAGTGCCAAGCTGTAGGTGGATGGGTATGCCAGCTTGGTCCAGGTGTCGGGAACGTTATCAAAGAACAGAGCTGTTTGCAGCTGCTCCATTTCTGTGGAAATAGCCAACTCTCCCTGAGAGAGGGGGAGGATAGAAGAGAGAGAAAGGGAGAGGGGGAGAGAGAGGGAAAAGAAAGAGGTGTTTGGAAAAGAATAAAACATGCCACTTCTCTATTCATTAAAAGTAGACTAAAAGTTCCATATTTTCTTTATACTCATGTTAGGGATACCTACTTACAAACACATGCACAAACAAATACAGAGATAAAACACATATAAAATGAAAGGCAAACACACATGCACACACATACACACACCTTGAGGCCAAGGTCCAGCTCCTTGAGTGAGCGGCGTATTTCATGAATAAGGGTGTTCATGCGCTCACACTCCTGGAAGCACACCAGGATGTATGGGGAGCGCTCGGCCGTCTTGGATGAGATATCCGACATGTTGTATTCTTCCGGCAGTTTCTCCAAGATGTCGTCCAGGATGGTTTTTACCTGAAGCCAAAAACTACTGCTATGAATTTAATTTAGCGTGCTAGTCTGTTTCTCTTCTATCTCTTCAATCAACATAATGTGGCTACGGCACACTGAGAAGTCACTTACGGTGTGTGTGTGTGTGTGTACACCTCAGTGATGCACAGATCATTTCACGGGCGACCCAAACTCACCTGATGCAATAACTCAATCCGACTGCAACTCATGCTGATAGCATTATTATAAGAGATCATTTTTAAAGTGTGTACCTGGTGCATAGTCATTTGTGCATCATTTGAGCATCAATGTATACTGTATGTTTCTGTCCAACATCACAAAAGAAAGCTTAGCGAACCTAAAGCATTTCTGACATCCTTTAGTAAAACAAATGCAGCACAAACACCATCTTCTTTAGTCCGACATAGGTTAGGGTGTATGGCAATTTAGCCTCGAGGTAGGCTGTTTGGGTTATTATGGGATATGTACTGTAGGAAACAACACGGTAGGGTCAGCAACATTATTTATATATTATAATTATTAGGTCCAAGATTGTTGACATTAATTAAAGCCAGTTAAAACCAGCTTCAATGAGCCTTTTAGTCATAGGCTACTATCTTGAATCATAGCCCACTCCATTAAATTTGGTCTGTACTGTTTTTAGGCTACTTTTGAAATTGTCAACTTGTGTAGATTTAGTCTATTTCTTTATGCAAAGGCTGACTTACTTTCATTAGTTCTGAAGTAAGAAATAAAGCTCTGGAAATGTGTTTATTGTAGAAAGCAGCCAACCTTATTTTGAATTCTTCCATCCTCGACTTTTCCCACATTGTCTATAGCTCCATTCTCAGTTCACACAGCGTGACGCAGCTGACTCAAATATTTTTATTTCACTCGTAACCACAGGTGACCACTGGCAGCCACTTATTTCGGATCAGCCTGCGCATCACTGCTGTGCTGAGAAACCTCTCATGTGTGTCTGTGGGTGAGAGATCCATCTATGTACTGAGAAATCTCATGGTTTCTTTTTTTTTTTTTTAAACCTCTTTTTATTGAGAAAATATGGAATTCTCTGTCACAACAAACACTCACAAACACATACACAAAAACAAACACTGTCCATCACAGACACACATGACCAAACACCCACCTTCTCCTCTGTGGTCTGGGAGGTGCCCTCGCCCATGGCTGAGTCCCTGGACTGCAGCTCCAGCAGCGTGTGGAAGAGGGCGTCGGACGTGACGGTGAGGAACTCGATCTCGGCGTTGGGGTGCAGGCCGTAGTGGACGGGGCTCTCGTGGGGCAGCATCTCGTCCACGTACGTGTGGTAGCCCTGGTAGTCCAGGTTGGAGGGCACCACAAAGCCCGGGGCTAGAGACAGCTTACGGTCAAACTGGGGAGGGGAAGAGGCATGAGTGTGTGTGTGTGTGTGTGTGTGTGTGTGTGTGTGTGTGTGTGTGTGTTTGTGTGTTTCTGTGTGTGTGTGTGTGTTTGTGTGTTTCTGTGTGTGTGTGTGTGTGTGTGTGTGTGTGTGTGTGTGTGTGTGTGTGTGTGTGTGTGTTTCTGTGTGTGTGCTTCTGTGTGTGTGTGTGTGTGTGTGTGTGTGTGTGTGTGTGTGTGTGTGTGTGTGTGTGTGTTGCATACGTCTGTCCAGGTAGGTGTACATGTACAGCATGTGTGTTTCACACTTGGTCCGGACCAAAAGCTTTAGTGTGAATGTGCCCTATAGGAGTGTGTGTATGTGTCTGTGTCTTTTCTGCAAAAGTACTCTGGCACATGTTTGTTCAGGGGTAAATGTAAGTGTGTGTGTGTGTGTGTGTGTGTGTGTGTGTGTGTGTGTGTGCACGCTTAAGTTACTTGATTGGGCTGCATATACTCCTCCAGGTAAGTGCGGCAGAGTCTTCTGTCCCAGTCATCAGTAATGTGACCGCCGTACATGATCTCACCAAAGAGATACCTAAGATCCTCCCAGGGAACCTACCAATCAAGATATATTACACACACACACACACACACACACACACAGTTTTGCATTGGCCTCTAGGTACATTTAACATTGACATTTATATGTTTAGCTGATGCTTACTTATCTAAAGCAACTTAAACATGACTGACATTCAAGCTACAGTGCAAAAGGAGACCTTAGACTAACCATAAATACTACACACACACACACACACACACACACACACACACCTGTGCATTGGCCTCCAGGTAGTTGTAGAGGACACTGACGGAGATGGTGAGGTCTCCGGTGTTGAAGGGATACTTCCTGTTCCAACCCTGTGGTCCAAACTTGCGTCGCTCGGCAACACAGGCGTGAAAGTAACATAGGGAGAAGAGGATGGTCTTAAACTCCTGCTCACGTGAGCACTGGTCCAGCATGTCCTGAACACACACACACACACACACACACACACTACCAGTCAAAAGTTTGGAGACACTTACTTAGAAATTTCCTTTCCACTCCATTATAGACAGAATACCAGCTGAGATGAAAAAAAAAATTATCAGGGCATTATGTGCTTTCATAATTGCAAAAGGGTTCTCGACTGTTGTAGAAAGAAATGGCTGATCTTTAATGCAATATCTACATTGCCCATTATCAGCAATAATCCATCCAATGTTGCAAAGGCACATTCTGTTAACTAATCTGATATCATTTTAAAAGGATAACTGAGAAAACATTGGAGAACCCTTGCAATTATGTAAGTATATAATGTAATCTGAAAACTGCTGCCCTGAGTAAAAAAACAATGCAAATGATCTCAGCTGATATTCTGTCTATAATGGAGTGGAATGGAAATGTCTAAGTGTCTCCAAACTTTTGACTAGTAGTGAGTATACAGTATATGTCTTCTAACAATGAGGTGGTCAGACAACATGACTGCATGACAGTGTCAAATGCAATGAAAAAGTGCTCAGGCTAAATTACCATATGGTTATTTGACTAGTTATGGTATGGCTACTGATATGGTCATATAACAGGATGTCTTTTACAGTAGAATACTGGAATTAAGCAGACGCTAAAGCGACACTGACCAATTACGTGTACTGGGTCAAAGGTCACCTGGTCGAAGTTGTCCAGAGCAGCATGTACGTTGGCCAGCATGCCAGTGGGCGGCTCGTTGGTGATCTTGATGGAATTTTCCAGAATGCCCTGTGGGATGATGTGCTCCTGAGGGGTGGGCGCCGGCTCTGCGCTCATGAACACCCGGTAGTCATGGTGACTGCCCTCGCTGTAGCGTTCCAGAAGCTTCTCCAGGGTGCCCAGCCACTTAGCCACCAGGTGGATATTCTGTGTGTGTGTGTGTGTGTGTGTGTGTGTGTGTGTGTGTGTGTGTGTGTGTGTGTGTGTGTGTGTATGAGAGAGAGAGAGAGAGAGATAGAGGAACAAACACATTTTAAGCAAAAATACGCATCACATGCACATACCGACAGGAACACTTGAATGCTCACTCACACATATGTAAACACACTCATATTTTTGCGCGCACACACACACAAATGCAACTTCTGTTTAAAAGCTTTGACTATTGTCCATGTAATCTGTTTGCTCCAATGTGACCCTAATGAAAACTGGTCTCTAAAATCAAGGTTGACCTCTCACCTGTAGTATGACCCAGTGGCCTTCCTTGGAGGCCTTCTCCATGGCAACTTCAGCAACAGCCTCCTGTCCTTGTCCAAGAGACACATTGTGCAGTTTGCCCAGGTCTATGGTGAAGCCAAGCTTCTTACCTACACACACACACACACACACACACAGACACCAGGCTATTGCTAGTGCTCAAGTCTATGGTGAAGCTCCCACTCCACACACACACACACCAGGGTATTTCCAGTGTATACCTGTTTGTGGATTTGAGTTGTTGTTGTTTGTGAATACTGAAATGTATAGACTAATAGAGCTCTATGGGAATAACAAAATGCTTTGATCAAATGCCTTAATATAACAGCCAGGGGCTTTAGAAAGGACCTGTGTGTGTGTCTGCAAAAGAGAGAGAGAGTGTGTGTGTGTGTGTGAGTACATGTAATCGCGTGTTGTGTGTTGTGTGTGTGTGTGTGTGTGTGTGTGTGTGTGTGTGTGTACCCAGGGACTCTACGTCCTTGAGGGGGTCGACCCCAGGGGAGAGGATGAAGAAGACTGGTGAGGCCGGGCCGCTCTCCCTGAAGGACTTGGCAAACTCCGTCTTACGGCCCTCCGTGTACTTCACCCCCAGCTTCTCTTCCACAAAGTTCCTGCAGCCCATCACACTGGCCATTAGTGTGCGCTAGAAAGACTATTAAAGACTGCTGCTGGACTATAAAAGCTATTCATACACAGTAAAGACTATTAAAGACTTCTGCTGGACTATAAAAGCTATTCACACACAGTAAAGACTATTAAAGACTGCTGCTGGACTATAAAAGCTATTCACACACAGTAAAGACTATTAAAGACTGCTGCTGGACTATAAAAGCTATTCACACACAGTAAAGAATATTAAAGACTGCTGCTGGACTATTAAAGCACTAAAAAGAACAGACATCAATGTGTTATGGTGTAGGTAGGTATAAAATGCTGATAATGTGTGTGTGTATGAGTATGTCACTTGTGTGTGTGTGTGTGTGTGTGTGTGTGTGTGTGTGTGTGTGTGTGTGTGTGTGTGTGTGTGTGTGTGTGCTGCCGTATGCGTGTGCATGTGTGTCTTCCTACCTGACGGCGTAGGTCATCCTGTCTGGACGTAGCGCACGCATCATGATGAGTTTCTGCAGGGAGCTCTTGGTCTTCCACTCCTGCGGGAGTTTCTCCTTCTCTGGACACTCCGACTCCACCACCTTCTTCCAGCGTTTGGGCGAGCCCTCGATGTCCCGCTCCAGGCCGCGAAATTCATCGGTGAAGCTCATCGTCTTGGAAACGATATATGCAGAAACAGATGAGTGTAAGGGTATGTAGCTTTAACGTGTCTATTAAACTGTGTGTAACTGTGTGTGTGTTGGTGTGTGTGTGTGTGTGTGTGTGTGTGTGTGTGTGTGTGTGTACCTTGATGGCGCTCCAGGCGGAGTTGGGCAGGAAGTCAACGGGACTGCTGTAGCTGTGGTCCACATTAAACCTGAGCAGGAAGTCCAGCTCCCGTGCACCAATCTCCTTACTCATCAACAGCAGCTGTGAAAAAACAAACACATACACACACACGCCCGTATGCACACATACACATACATGCAAGCACACACACACACACACACACGTATGCACACACACACACACACACACGCACACAACAAAAAGTTTTACTGCTGAATAGGAATAAATACATATGACATAATGTCAGTGTGTCAGTGTCTGTGTGTGTATGTATGTATGTATGTCTGTGTATGTGTGTCTATTTGTGTATTAGTGTGTGTGTGTGTTTGTGTGTGTGGGTTTGTGTGCGCTACCTGAAATGCCAGCTGTGCCGTGAAGGTTAGCTTGTCCCTCTCGAACAGGCCCCTGTTGATGTAGTTAAAGGTGGAGTAGGTGATGCAGTCAATAAGCGTATTCACTCTGCTGTGCACGTCCACACTCGCTTCCGACACCTCCACTGCTTTATGGAACACCATGTTAAATGCCTGAGAGAGAGAGGGAGAGAGAGGAGAGAGGGAGAGAGGGAGAGAGAGGGAGAGGGAGAGAGGAGGCGCATGAAAACAAAGAATAGAAATCATTTTATATTTGGCCCAGATCATGGGTAGCAGTGGATGGACACACACACACACACACAGAGAGAGAGAGAGAGAGAGAGAGAGAGAGAGAGATTACAAGAACAGAGCACTCTACAGCAAAACAAAAACTTCCCTGTAGGGCACACAGTGGTGTATTGTGATACAAAACAAACACACACACACACACACACACACACACAGAGAGAGAGAGAGAGCGAGAGACAGACCTTTAGGGAGAACTGGTACATGGGGTTGATCTTGTTGAGGTCGTTCATGATGAAGTAGAGCAGTGAAGCTCTGACAGCGACGGGTCTGTAGTGCTCACGGGCCTCATTTATCTTCACCTCATTCACCTTCGCCTCCAGGACCTGACACACACACACGCAGGCACGCAGGCACGCAGGCACGCACACACGCACGCACGTACGCATGCACGCACGCACGCAAACACCCACGCACACATGCACGTACGCATGCACACAGGCACGCACGCACACACACACGCACACACACACGCACACACGCACGCACGCACCCACACACGGAAGCACGCACACGCACACACACACACACACACACACACACACACACACACACACACACACACACACACACACACACATTCATCCTATTCAACACTTTCATTCTTTCTCAGGACACTGTGTCCTGTACATACTGTAAATACACAAACCTGCTGGCATCTCAACATTTGCAGTAGGTCATAAGGCAAACATAAACACACACACACACACACACACCTTCATCTCTATCTCTGCGGCCGTGTGTTTGGTGGTCTCCAGCTTCTCCACGAGCACGTTGTCACCCAGGAAGTTGCTCTCTGCGGCAGACAGACGTGTGAGGAGCTCGTCCTCCAGCTGCTTCACCTCAATCTTAAACGTGTTCTGCTGCTTAGTCAGCTCCGACTGGGGAGAGATGGACATAGGACACACACACACACACACGCGCGCACACACGCACACGCACACACACACACACACACACACACACACACACACACACACACACACACACACACACACACACACACACACACAGTTTGGTCAGCCCTATGCACAAAATATCTAAAGTTAATATATGGGTACCAGATATAAATTAGTAGTGGGATCATCAAGTACATACACATACATACATACACGCATGCATACATGGACTATATGCGTGCATACATTGCATTCACATAGTCCTGTACTGGAAGGGCAGACACTTATCTTAAACAACAATTGTACAATAGAAATAGAAGACCTTTGAGTACTTTACTCTATTTAAATAGGACAAGTGCAAGGTGTGTGTGTGTGTGTGTGTGTGTGTGTGTGTGTGTGTGCACTACATACTAAACTCTATTTAAAGGGTCGATGGAAAATAGAGAGGCCTGCGTGCCCACCCACCTTGAGCCGCTCCAGGTCGGGTCTCTCCAGGTTGACCACCTGGGCGAGCAGCTGGTCCTCCAGGCCGTCGCGGGTCACGGTGAAGTTGATGAGGGTGGTCTGGGCCTGGATCTCGGGCTTGTAGTGCGGGTTGGCCAGCTTGGTGTGCAGGATGAGCCGGAAGTCCGGGTGGAAAAAGCACTCCTTATCTCCCACTTTAATACACCTACGGGGTCCAATGGGCAGGGATGGATTACTGCACAGGCCTACCGGGCCCAGGCCAGGAGGCCCTGAAGCCCAAGCCATTGCATGGAATCACTGCCTCAATATCAACAAATCAGGATGTAGGCTATGAATCTGATTGAATTAAAGTATTGGCCATCCCCAAAATGCAGGAAATCACATCAAACAAATTAACATACGTGACACATATGCAACAATTAGTGGGGGGCCCTAAATATATCTGGGCCCAGGGGCCCGAAAGTTCATAATCCGTCCATGCCAATGGGGAGAGGTTAGAAGAGGCCGACAGAAAGACAGGATGAAGAAAAGGAAGAGAAGAGAAGAGAAGAAAAGAAGAGAAGACAAATTTAGAACCTAAGACGAATCAGGAATCAGATTTATGTCATGATTTATGTTGTTGGTTGTTGTAGTTGTAGTTAGTTAGTGAATTTATATTTGAAAGGAAATAGACCTGTGTGTGTGAGTGTACGAGTGTGTGTGTTTGTGTGAGTGTACAAGTGTGTGTGTGTGTGTGAGTGTACGAGTGTGTGTGTGTGTGTGTGTGTGTGTGTGTGTGTGTGTGTGTGTGTGTTGTTTGACGGCTCTCTGGGGTGTGGCCTCCTCACCTGCCCTTCTTGATGGTGTGTCGTCCCAGCAGGGGGTCTAAGACAGGGTCCACCGTTTCCTCCAGGTTCTCAATTAGCACAGGGTCTCCTGTCACCACCGCCTGCTCAATCACATCCACATACCTACACACACATGTGCACACACACATACACACACAGATACACATGCACACACACACACACACATTGTCAATAGAAAGTGTGAATAAATTAGTACAATGAGTAACAATGAATACTCAAGCATACAAACAACATACAAACATGACCTACATGTGTCTCCGGTCACCACCTCCTGTTCAATCATATCCACATCCGCAAATAAATAATTTGCTAATTAAACCTGGCCCCTTCTTTCCTCACCCTTTCTGTCCCAGGCTGATGACCCTGAGGTCATTGCCATAGCGACTCTTGATCCATTTTATGCCCTGCAACTGAGGGTCGATGAGGAGGGGCCAGCGCTCGCAGTTGGTCAGGATGGTAGCGTTCTGGGTGGACATCTTATCGCCAGGCAAGCCCTCATTATTCCACTGAGCGATGGTGGCATCGTCTGTCAGCATGCAAACTGGGTCCAGGCCCTCGGTCATGGGGATGGGAACCTGAGAGATAGAAAGAAAGGAGATAGGTTGATAGAGATAGAGATAGATAGATAGATAGATAGATAGATAGATAGATAGATAGATAGATAGATAGAAAGAATTAAGGTGGGGGTAGAGAGATGGGAACATTCTGGCAAGAAGAGGCTTTTCTTAAAACGTTGGCAGCAATGACCCACCATATCAGTGGGTCATTGGAGACTAAAAGTAATCAGTACAATCATACAGTAAACACACTTCACACACACACACACACACACACACACACACACACACACACACACACACACACACACACACACACACACACACACACACGCACACACACACACACACACACACACACACACACACACACACACCTTTTGGCTGCGGAGGAAGGGTCTCCAGAGGTTCTCGAGTAGTTCGTGGCGGTACTTCTTGGAGAAGGAACCGGCATAGGAGATGAATGCAGCAGTGAGGAGAACATCTCCACACAGAGTCTGCTCCTGCTCATGGTACTGAGCCACCGAGTGTGCCCAGCGCACGTTCTCCGACTACACACACACACACACATACACACACACAAGTGTTCCAACAACACTAAGAGGTCACAGTCAAGACTCTTTTTGTATGTGATTCGTTGGTGGAATGACTTACCTTCTGGTCTTCATTCTAGCGATGGTAGTGGGATTTTAAAAGGCATTTGAAGACTCATCTGTTTACCTTGAATCTAACTTAGTTCTAGTTCTCCTTGCATAGTCAGGGATTGTATGTGTTTATGGTTGTTGTTACTGTGAAAATTTGCTATTGTTAATATTCTGTTAAAAATGATTTATGTAGGCCATGAGACTAATTTCAACTGTTTGTTTTTGATAATAATGATAATTGTTGTAGCAGTGGATCACTTTAACCAAAAACATCTGCCAATAACTATAACCATGACCATAACCGTAACCATAACACACACCTCCAGGCCCTTCACCAGTCTGTTGGCCAGTTCGATGGTTTTGTTGGTGCGGTTGACTTCATCTTGACAGCGAAGTTTCTCAGATGTGGCCTTCTCAAATGCCTCTGTTAGTGTGTCCAGACTGCTGTCCAACTCCTGCAACACACACACACACACACACACACACAAAGAGAAACACACTGATACTAATCTATTTACTGAATAATGCATGCAGGGGACACAGCGAGGGAATGAGAGATGGGGAGATAAAGATGGAGTGATGAAGGACAAAGAGAGAAAAGAAAGAGTAAAAGATGAAGGGGAAAAGAGAGGGAGGAGAGATGGAAAGAAAGAAAGAAAGAAAGAAAGAGAGAAAGGGAAATTAAGCAAATAAGTGAGAGAGACTCACAGTCAGCTTCTTTCTGATGACCTCCAGTTTCTCGGCGGCCTCAGCCAGATCAGCATTGGCCTGAGACAGACTCAGCCTCTTCACTTCCACCTCACAGAACACCTGCAACACACACACACACGCACACGCACACGCACACACACACACACACAAGCATACACACAGACACACGCACACACACACACATACACATACACACGGACACACACACACACACACAAGTTTGCAACACCTCCGAAAAACCTTAACAATGTACTTCTTTGAGATACTGCTGTTGGGTGTGTGGAGGACAGACAAGTATCTGTGTGTTTTACAGTAAGGGCTTACTTACGTACACCTGTAGCCCAGGGCAGCATGGTGGAGGAGACACAGGGGGGGGGGGATTACACTACAGTAGAGACACAGCACACACACATAGGTTGCCTTCACACTGGGTCAGTTTAACTGGACCATACCAGAGTGCAATTACTCCCCCCTAGCCCTGACGCACCAACCAGAAATCACCAAACCATCAGTCCAAACGAACTCGGGTCCGGACCACAGTCTAGTGTGAATGCGCCCTTACAGCACATGAGATATGAGGAGAGCAGAACATATGGGGGAAAGAGGGGAGGAGAGGAGAGGGGAGGAGAAGAGAAGAGAGGAGAGGAGAGGAGAGGAGAGGGAGAGGAGAGGAGAGGGGGAGGAGAGGAGAGGAGAGGAGAGGGAGGGGGGAGGAGGAGAGGAGGGAGAGGAGAGGAGAGGAGAGGAGAGGAGAGGAGAGGGGAGGAGAGAAAGAACAGAACAGAACAGCGGAGAGAAAAGAGGAGAACAGAATAGAGGAAAGGAGAGGAGGGAGATATTGTGCGATGTTGATGGCACAGACTTTGAGAAGAAAGAGGAGGAACAGAGAGGAGAAGAAAGAGGAGGAACAGAGAGGAGAAGAAAGAGGAATGCGGAGAGAAGAGAAGAAAGCTGGAGAAGAAAACAGAAGAACACCATAAAAGAGGAGAGAGAGAGGAGAGAAGAGTCCCCTGACCTCGTGGAACCGTATGATGTTGATGACCCAGGCACAGAGGCCTGCGGCGGCGGAGGACTTGAGGCGCACAAACTCGGGGTTGAACTCGGGGTCGCTCAGGTACTCGTCTCTCACCACGCGCACTGTAGCCTCAGAGATGTGCTCCTTATCAAAGTTCACCAGGGCCTGCAGGAAGTCGTCCACCTACAACACACCCACACCCACACACACACACACACACAGTGTTTGGTGTTTTCGAGCCACACACACACACACACACACACACACACACACACACGCTACCTACATCTATAATGCTCCTTACCTATTTTGTTTTTAGTTTCACACTGATAATCTCTCTTTCATCTCTTTCTCTCTGTCTCTCTCTCTCTCTGTCTCTCTCTCACACATACACACACACACACACACACACACACACACACACACTCTACCTACATCTATAATGCTCCTTACCTATTTTGTTTTTAGTTTCACACCAATAATCTCTATTTCATCTCTTTCTCTCTGTCTCTCTCTCTCTCACACACACACACACACACACACACACACACCTCACACACTCTCACCTTGCTCATCACCACTTTAGCCGCCTTCCAGCTGCGGTCTTTGGGGATGCGTCCACTGGGGGACAGGAGCACCAGCACAGCGGCTGAGACGTTGGTGACGATGACCGGAGGGTTGGGAAAGGTCCTCAGCTCAGTCAGATTCAGCTAGACAGGGATAGACAGAGAGAGAGAGAGAGAGAGAGACAGAGACAGAGAAAGAGAGAGAGAAATGGAGAGAAAGACAGAGAGAGATAAGGAGAAAGAGAGAAGGGGTGAGAGCAGGTAAGCAGAACAGAGATGAGCATAGTTTTACATACATAGTTTTTCATTATGAAGTTCAGATAATACTTAAGTATTTCAGTGTCTCTGTGTGTGTGTGTGTCTGTGTGTGTGTGTGTGTGTGTGTGTATTTACCCGGTTGAGTGTGTTCAGTGCTGCGTTGGCTGCCTGTAGGGCGGGCTCTGCCTTGGCCAGGTCATTCTCACTCTCCTGCTGCTGCTTACTGACCTCTGCCTGGATAGCAGCTACCTGCCGGAGCAAACACACACACACACACACATGTTTCATCAGAAGTCAGTAATGTGTATGTGTGTGTGTGTGTGTGTGTGTGTGTGTGTTTGGGGAATCTTTATGTGTGTGTGTGTGTGTGTATGTAGGTGGGGTTTTTTTGTGTGTGTGTGTGTGTGTGTGTGTGTGTGTGTGTGTGTGTGTGTGTGTGTGTGTGTGTGTGTGTGTGTGTGTGTGTGTGCGTGCGTGTGTGTGGTGTACACACTTTCTGTTCCTCTGCGTCTGCGGTGCTCCTCTCTATGTTGAGTTTGTCTGTCTGCTGTCCGATCTTTGCGATGAGGGCCTCTGTGTCGCTGTTCCGCTGGTGCAACTCCACCTCCTGCACCGCCAGCTTAGCCTTCAGGTCCTCCACCTGAGAGAGAGAGAGAGAGAGAGAGAGAGAGGGAGAGAGATTTCCTCAATGTTCTTAAGTTGTCATTGTTATTGTTTTGTTTTGTGCTTTCGCAACACAGAGTGAGAGAGAGGGAGAAAGAGAAGAAAGACAGAAAGGAAGAGAAGGAGAGAGAGGATGAGAAGGAGAGAAAGAAAGGGTGAGGGAGACAAGGGTAAAGGAGTGGAGAGAGTTGGAGAGATCATTGTCACTCTAATTTCTAATTTAATAAAGTTTCTAACTATTGTGTGCCAAAAACCTCACACTCGAGTAGAGTAGTAGTAGAGTAAAACTAACAAAGATCTAACAAAATGACAAAATATGATTGAATGAAAAAAAAAAACATTTCAACAATCACATTTATTCAAGTACATAGCCATCCATGTAAGTCAAGTCAAACAAACAAGGGCAGCTAAAACTGAAAGACCCAGCAACCCTCTCTCCCCTGACCTGGGACGCTGTGCTCTGGAGTTTCTGCAGACCGTTCTCTAGCCTCTCCATCTTCTGGGTGAGCTCCCGCCTTTTTGTCCCCAGCAGGTTGCCGTAGAGCTTCATGAACTCCAGGAAGCTCTTGGGGGTGGTGTAGTTGAAGTGCTTCTCGTTCTGCTGGTACTTGACGCTCACCTCGTTCACGCTGGTGTGGGCGAAGGAGATGAACTCGCTGATGGAGGCCTTCACTTCAGGCTGCATGGGTAGAAAGAGGTGGGAATCAGGCTTGCGCGTGCACACATACACACACACACACACACACACACACACACACACACACACACACACACACACACACACACACACACACACACACACACACACACACACACCTCCAGACTGCTGACCATTCCAGACTGTTGAAACACCACACAAACATACACAAACATATACAGACAGACACACATGCACACACACACACAGCTCCAGACTGCTGACCATCCCAGACCATTGAAACACCACAAAAACACACACACACACACACACACACGAACACACACCTCCAGCCCGCTGATCTTCTCGATGAAGGTGGTGCTGACGGACTGCAGTGCGAGCTGAGGCCAGGCGTGGAACCAGTCGATGGCTGTGCAGTTGACCAGGGCAGGGAACTTACGCGCCCTCGTCCTCAGAGTAAAACCAACTGGGGAGAAGCACAGCACCACCTGCAAGGGGGGACACGGCAACACGTGTTTCAGTGTCCGGTTGTGGCTGAATCATTTTGATGAAAAGTGAGTGAGCTGAGCTGTTGCCATCCTCTTGATTGAAAATAACTGAATTTCCAGTGTATGCATATACTAGGTGTGTGTGTGTGTGTGCATGTGTGTGTGTGTGTGTGTGTGTGTGTGTATGACCTTCAGTTGCCGTCTGATCCTCTCGATGAAGAAGTTCCAGCAATTTTCCCTAGTGTCCAGCAGCCCCAGGCCTCTGAGCTCCAGTCGGATGGACGCCACAATCATGTCCACCTCCTCCTCCGTGAACAGGTCAGGGATGTCCCCTACACAGCAAACAAGTCAAGTCAAGTCAAGTCAAGTTTATTTATACAGCGCATTTCATACACAGAGGTCATTCAATGTGCTTTACATAAACAAAACTAAACAAATAAAAGCATAGAAGGGCGATATAGTCAAAGAATAGTTCAAAAGGTAAAGATCATAATAAAAAGAAAACATAAAACCCACAAGGTAAAATCATTTACCGTTGTTTGAGAGAATGAGAGAGAGAATTGTTTAAGGAGAGGCTGTTGTGAATCAGTTCAGAAGACTTCATGTAGGCTTACTTAAAATGGTAAAAAATGTAGAAACTTAAGACATGATAGTCACACGAAGGTACCAGTGTGACCAATGAACATTTTTAGTCACACTGGCCCTGCTAAAAGAAACAAACACCTACAATATGTGTCTGGTTCTTAGTGAATCAGTGCTCATGTTACAGTTCTTCAGGAAGTGCTTTTGTTTTTTAAGTATATTTTTTGGACCAATGTCACTCAATGTAGACTGATCAGTTGAGAGTGACAGGAAGTCAGTCGAGGAGAGAGAGATGACCCTTAGGTCGGAACTGAACCCGGGTCCCTGTGGACACTTGTACTCGACTGTGGTGCGGCTACTGCCAGTTGTGCGCAGTGGGTGCTTTTGACATACCTGAGGCTAGCATGTCATTGATGAGCACCAGAAATCGCTCGTCAGGGATCTGGGCATCAGTGTGCAGAAACACTGTGCCAATGTTCTTCACTCCCACTTTGATGTACAGGGCAGCAATGTCACTCTGAACAGAAAGAGAGAGGGGGGGGGGAAGAAAAGGAAAAAAAGAGTCAGTTTATTATTTTCCTGTTCCTTGTTCTTTGGCAACACTATCTAAAACAACAATGCTAGCAGAGAAACATGTAAGACATGTATTTCAATTAATCATAAAATGGCCCTGATATGTCACTAGACATTAAGAAATCATGTTCATTTCAAATACTAATATCACTGACAACAGTTAGTCCGGCCAGGATATTGCCATTTAAAAAGTGAAGTTGCAGCCCTCAACTGATGTTGATGTTGTGTTTTGTCATGTCATGTTGTGTTTTGGCCTGATGCGCCACCCTCTACCTATCTACTAATCACAAAGTCAGTAGTGTTTTGGCATCCGGGTCAGGGGGGAGGGGGAGGGGAGGGGTTACACCGCTCTACAGTAATTTGAAAGTGATTGCAGTACCAGTTTTGGCCACAATCTTACATATGGTTCCTTTAAATTGAAATTACAGAATGGCTGATCAGCCTGCAAACAGAGTTATTAATGGTATCAATGTGCACGCAGAGAATGCTTCTTGTTCAGTGGTGGACAGTAACAAAGTAGATGTAATTCATTCCTGTACTAAAGTAACTTATTAATGTATCTGTACTTTACCAAAGTCTTTCTATTTGTTGAGACTACATTTCAAAGTGAAAATTCTTACTTATAAGAATTCTTAAAAATATAGAATCATACAATATGTGTGTGTGGTTAAAGCATAAGCCTACGCACAGACACACACACACACACACACACACACACACACACACACACACACACACACACACACACACACACACACACACACACACACACTGAAGTGATAGAGACTCACCCGGAGGTCTCCAATGCCGTAGCCCTTGCGTAGGGTGATCTGGAAGACCTCCAGGGAGCTGAGGAAGGCAGCCAGGCGGCACAGACTCTGTTTCCCGCTGCCCCCCACCCCAATGAGCAGCGCGTTTCCATAGGGAGCCTCCAGGATACGGCTGATACGGCACCTGGGGCATACACCACACACACACACACACACACACACACATACACACACACAGAGACACACACAGAGACACACGCAGATGATCAAGATAGATACTCACTGTTTAAGATACCCAATGTTTGCCACACTTACACCAAACAGAGTGCACAATCACACAAATACCCACATGCACACACACACACACACACACACACACACACACACACACACACACACACACACACACACACACAAACACACAAACAACCCACTTAAACAAAGCAAATATAAGATTAGAAGAGAGTAGGTTAGAAGAATGGAGAAGACAACAAAACTTAAGGTACTTTTGATTGAGATGAGATGAGAAGAGAAAAGAAGAAAAGAGAAGAAATGAAAAGAGAAGAGAAGAGAGAAGAGGGGAAAAGAGAAGAGAAGAGAAGAGGGGAGAGGGAAAAGAGAAGAGAAGAGAAGAGAAGAGAAGAGAAGAAAAGAGAAGAGAAGAGAAGAGGGGAGAAGAGAAGAAAAGAGAAGAGAAGAGAAGAGGGGAGAAGAGAAGAGAAGAGAAGAAAAGAGAAGAGAAGAGGGGAGAAGAGAAGAGAAGAGAAGAGAGAAGAGGGGAAAAGAGAAGAGAAGAGAAGAGAAGAGAAGAGAGAAGAGAAGAGAAGAGGGGAGAAGAGAAGAGAAGAGAAGAGAGAAGAGGGGAAAAAGAGAAGAGAAGAGAAGAGAAGAGAAGAGAAGAGAAGAGAAGAGAAGAGAGAAGAGGGGAAAAGAGAAGAGAAGAGAAGAGAAGAGGGGAGAAGAGAAGAGAAGAGAAGAGAGAAGAGGGAAAAAGAAGAGAAGAGAAGAGAAGAGAGAAGAGGGGAGAAGAGGGGAAAAGAGAAGAGAAGAGAGAAGAGAAGAAAAGATAAGAGGGGAGAAGAGAAGAGAAGAGAGAAGAGAAGAAAAGATAAGAGGAGAAGAGAAGAGAGAAGAGGGAAAAGAGAAGAGAAGAGAAGAGGGGAGAAGAGAAGAGAAGAGAGAAGAGAAGAAAAGATAAGAGGGGAGAAGAGAAGAGAAGACACGAAAAGAGAGGAGAAAATAGAAGAGAAGAAAAGAGAAGAGGGAGAAGAGAAGAGAAGAAAAGAGAGGAGAAGAGAAGAGAAGAGAAGAGAAAAGAGAAGAGGGGAGAAGAGAAGAGAAGAAAAGAGAGGAGAAGAGAAGAGGGGAGAAGAGAAGAGAAGAAAAGAGAGGAGAAGAGGTCCCTCACACGTGCTGCATGGCCTCCTCGAACAACACCAGGTCCATGACGGCGTGCAGCTCGTTGTAGTGCTCCAGCGCGTCGCTCAGGGTCTTGTGCAGCTTCTCCCAGTCGGACACGCGGAAGTAGCGCGGCTCACGCACACCGTGGGCAAAGTGGCAGTAGATCAGAGGCTGGTGGATGAAGATGGACTCATCTATCCCCTAGAGCAGGGCATGAGTGGACAGGACAGAGAGTGGACAGGATCGGGCAGAAAGAACAGAAAGGGAAAAGAGGGGAGAACAATTTCTAACAACAACAACAACAACAACAACAAAACAACAACAACAACAACAACAACACATTGCATTTCTATAGCATGGCACCTAAAGCACTTCACATCGAAGGGGGGACCTCACTAACCATCACCAATGTGTAGCACCCTCCTGGGTAATGAACGGCAGCCATTATGTGCCAAAATGCTCACCACACACCAGCTTGAGGTGGAGAGTGAGGGAATCTTGTCACTAATAACCAAGTGTTGTGCATGAACGAGTTCAAAAGAACGCGTTCATTGAACACGCTCATTTTTTCGTGAACGTTGAACTGAACGCAACACATTTTTTAATAAAGAACTTGAACGTGAATTAGTTCACATTATGTGTCATGAACGGCAGACATCACTGTAAATGAACGCTGGAATTTGTTTTCCATTGAAAAACTGAGTGACATCTGTTTTCTTTGAAACTTAACGAGAAAGTTCCTCCCCCCATTCTCGCTTTAAATCATGTATCACCAGACAGAAATGGTTTTGACATTGTGTTCACAATGCATTGGCGGGCAACGAGTGTCCGGGCTGAGAATAGTTGAATAGCATACTGGCTTCTGCACAACGCTACCCGTGATTAATTTCAGCAGAGCGGTAGGCATAGCAACGCCGCCAGAAAGCAGGCAACGACGGTGAGCTGGAGGGCTGGATTTCATTGCACTAAGTATAGAACTGGTCTACCTTTGTTCAGCCTACTGCTGCAAGTTTCATCACCTGGTAAGAAACCCACAATTGCAGTGTCATGAGCAAATGTCTACAATGAGAGAGAGGGGAAAAAAGTCTGCAACACCAGTATATGCTCTCAAGTTATAGTTTATTTACCGTGACGTTTCGGGCCCACTCAAGCCCTTCATCAGACGTGAGTCAACAATCCAAAGACACCCAGATATGAAGAGTTCAGATGCAAAACCCTCTAAATCCGTCTGACCACTTTTCTTTTAAATGAGCATTTAAATTCAGGCTCCTATAGGTTTTTGCCTATAAATCGATATTTCAGACCAGAAAGAGAGTGGTATTTAGTGGGTTTAGAAGTTAAATTATTTGATTAGCGTATACTATGTGTGGAGAGCATCCCCTCACCATCTTTATCTCATTTTTGGACATAGGTGGCATTTAGAGGCTTTTGCATCTGAACCCTTCATATGTACAATTAAGTGATCACATGATCACACAGTGGTGTTACACAGGCAAGTAATTATCTACAATGAGCAGCTTCAAAGAACGTATAGTGATTTCTAGCTTGTAGTGTGAAAAAAAGTATTTATTTGAATATCTCACGAAAAAAGTCAAATGAACTGAACTTTGAACTAGTTCAGAATTAAAATTGTGAACTTTGAACGTGAACTGTTCACTTTGAGCATGTATGAACTGAACTTGAACTAGTTCAGAAAAGCTGTGAACTGGAACAACACTGCTAATAACACTTTCTCAGCAACAATGATAATGCACCAGCTTCAAAGTGCAAATGCCCACAACAGATAGATTTTAACTCCAAATACCTCGCATGCATACACACACATCGCCAAGACACGCCACAAGACGACACACACACACACACACACACACACACATACATACACACACACACACACACACACACACACACACATAAACACACACACACACACACACACACACACACACACACACACACACATAAAACACACACACACACACACACACACACACACACACACACACACACACACACACACACACACATACACACACACACACACACACACACACACACACGCATTTTAGAAAACTCCAGGGATTATCTTCTCTTTTTATGAATGGCATGAGTAGTGTAGTGTATAGAGTGGGGCCTTTCTTACCTCAAAGTACCTCTTGCCAGTGTCCAGCAGGATCTTGTTGAAGAGCTCCACGTCCTTCTCCTCCATGAGTTTGTCGGCGTACACACGGGAGCTCTCATGCAGCCAGAGGTGCACCAGGTCTATTGGGTAGCGCACCGCCTCGGGCAAAGCAAACAGAATACCCTGAGAGAGACAACATGCATGCACACACACAAATGTAAATACAGTCACATGTCAGACTGATATCATGAACTGCGTATGTGTGACACGCCAATGGCCACTTGCGTGTTATCTAATGCATAATAACATTCTGCCGTGTTTATCAACGCCATAACCTAACCCTAGAGGGCGCCATATACTTGCCGTTGACATACATGCGGAAGTGAAATGATAAGTGGTATGTATGTTTACGCGGCGTTGACATACACGCAGATAGCTCAAAATGCGTGCAGATAACACGCCAGTTGGCCATTTTGGAAGTGCCATGTATATTTACAAAAAGTAGGAGAGAGGCCGCACTATGCATACTGGGGCAGCTGTGGCCTACTGGTTAGCACTTCTGACTTGTAACCGGAGGGTTGCCGGTTTGAACCCCGACCAGTAGGCACGGCTGAAGTGCCCTTGAGCAAGGCACCTAACCCCTCAATGTGTGCTGTGTGTGTTTCACTAATTCACGGATTGGGATAAATGCAGAGACCAAATTTCCCTCACGGGATCAAAAGTATATATACTTATACTTACTGTATATACGTTTATTTGCACAGACACGTTTTGGCGCGTGCCTTCTTCAGTGTCAGAAGGTACGCGCTGAAACGCATCTGTGCAAATAAAAGTACACTGTATATGCATAGTGCGGCCTTTATCCTGCTAACTATCCAGGCCAGCACTCTTAAAGTTTAAAAGTATACACATTGAGTGAAGCCTGCTCCTATCCTCACTTACTGTGTATATTTACGCAAAACCATGATACCACGTTGCACATATCGTATATTCACAAACACACACACACACACACACACAAACACACACCTGGAAGATGCTGGAGATGTCCCGGAGGTTGAAGATGTAGTGGAAGCGTATGGCGGTGGGCAGGAAGTTCTGGGTCATCTTCTGGTGCAGGCAGACGGCAGCTTGCGCCAGGGTGCCCACCGAGCGGCTCACCCCGTAGCTGTAGCCGCCCTGCTGGAAGTGGGCACTCAGCACACTGCTGTAGATGGTGGCCAGCGAGTCCGGCCCGGGGAAGTGCACCGCAAACACAGAGAAGTGCCTCTGGAGAGGGGGATGGAGAGGGAGGGAAGGAGGGAAGGAAGGAGAGAGAGAGAGAGAGAGAGAGAGAGAGAGAGAGAGAGATGGATTTATATGAAAATAATTTACATCATTGCATCATGGACAAGCCTGTAGGAGAGATGAAGAAAGAGAAAGAAAGAGAGAGGTATGGAGGTGTGGAAGAGTTCAATTATCCACATTGACAAACAATGTATGTGAGAAGTGAAGGTGTCTGCTCCTGCTACCTGCAGTCTGGGGTTCACAGAGAAGCTGCCTGCTGTTGGGTTCATGCAGGTGATATACTGGCAGTTGTGGATCTCTTTCAGAACTAGTCTCTGTCTGTCATACCTGGATTACACACACACACACACACACACACACACACACACAAACACAGACGAACAAGTACTGATGGACATACATTGATTGACAGTATATTGACAGTATATTTTTACATGCATGCACACAGAACAATGATTGAAATGTACATACACACTCACAAACACACACACACACACACACACACACACACACACACACACACACACACACACACACCAGTGAGAGTAGTCCAGGTGTTGCCTAATAAGTGTGTGGGGTTGGACTGTGCCATAGGCGTCCACCTCTGGCATGTTCAGGTCGTCCACAAAGTAGATGAGCTTCTTAGTGCCAGCCGGAGCAAAGTTACGACCAGCCTTCTTCTCCAGGGGCTTCTCAAGGACTCCTGTGGGACACAAGACAGGTACAGATTAAGAACACACACGCACACACACACACACACACACACACACACACACACACACACACACACACACACACACACACACACCTACACAACTATATGAAACATAACACACAGATTAACAGAATGCACACACGTGCACACGTGCACACACACACACACATACAGTATACAGGCGCATCAATATGATCATAGCCCTATAAGAGGCACTGCTAGAGAACATTAACTAGATTATATCAGAATTCACCAGTATGCACTCTGCTTAACCTGACTTTTCAATCAGACTGACCTACACTATGGAGTCTGTTCTCTCAGAGGTAAAACAGACTGTGTTGGATTGAGAGAAATCCAGACAGGTAGGGAGGGAGGGATCGATCGAGAGATTCGAGAGATTCTCTCTCTCTCAATCTCTCTCTCTCGATCTCTCTCTCTCGATCTCTCTTTCTCGATCTTTCTCTCGATCTTTCTCTCGATCTCTCTCTCGATCTCTCCCTCATTCTCTCTCGATCTCTCTCTCTCTCTCTCTCTCTCTCCCTCCCTCTCTCGTGTGTGCGTGTGTGCATGTGTGCGTGCATGTCTGTGTGCATGTCTGTGTGCATGTCTGTGTGTGCTACATCACTCACGCTGTAACATGGCTGTGTGCATGTCTGTGTGTGGTACATCACTCACGCTGTAACATGGCTGTGTGCATGTCTGTGTGTGGCACATCACTCACGCTGTAACATGTCTGTGTGCATGTCTGTGTGTGGCACATCACTCACGCTGTAACATGTCTGTGTGCATGTCTGTGTGTGGCACATCACTCACGCTGTAACATGGCTGTGTGCATGTCTGTGTGTGGTACATCACTCACGCTGTAACATGGCTGTGTGCATGTCTGTGTGTGGCACATCACTCACGCTGTAACATGTCTGTGTGCATGTCTGTGTGTGGCACATCACTCACGCTGTAACATGTCTGTGTGCATGTCTGTGTGTGGCACATCACTCCGCCTGTAACATGGCTAATCATGTCTGTGTGCATGTCTGTGTGCATGTCACATCACTCACGCTGTAACATGTCTGTGTGCATGGCTGTGTAACATGGCTGTGTGCATGTCTGTGTGTGCTACATCACTCACGCTGTAACATGGCTGTGTGCATGTCTGTGTGTGCTACATCACTCACGCTGTAACATGTCTGTGTGTGGCACATCACTCACGCTGTAACATGGCTGTGTGCATGTCTGTGTGTGGCACATCACTCACGCTGTGTGCATGTCTGTGTGTGGTACATCACTCACGCTGTAACATGGCTGAAGTAGTGTAGTAATTGAAGGGCACTTTAGCCACCGTATACTCCTCCTTGAGCTGGGCCACCTTGTCAGACACCAGGATGGTCTTACCCACCCCGGCGTTGCCCACCAGCATCACCGGCTTGCCCCTCTGGACCAGTAGGTCCACAAAATACGTCAGGCAGATGGTCTCAGACGTGGGAACCAGCACCGTCTGCACCAGGGACATAGAGAGGGAACGAGTGTGTGTGTGTGTGTGTGTGTGTGTGTGTGTGTGTGTGTGTGTGTGTGTGTGTGTGTGTGTGTGTGTGTGTGTGTGTGTGTGTGTGTGTGTGTGTGTGTGTGTGTGTGTGTGTGTGTGTGTGTGTGTGTGTGTGTGTGTGTGTGGGGTGAGTGAGTGAGTGAGTGAGTGAGTGTGTGTGTGAGTGAGTGAGTGTGTGTGTGTGTGTGTGTGTGAGTGAGTGACGTGGTTAGACATGACATGACATGATCAGCTGTGTTGTAAAGCATCATTATCAGCTCTTTAGTAAGATGACAATGACAAATCACCCTTCTAACATGATGTCACCAAGGACCTCACTTGTAATAACAAGTGCATAAACAATCAGCTGTCTTGCAATGTGACATAACCATTCAGCTGTCTTGTAACACGACAGGACCAATTAGCTGTCTTGTAATGTGACTAATCAATTCTCTAGCATTATGATGTAACCAATTAGCTCACTAATAATTTCACTAATCAGCTGTCTTGTAACACGACGTGAACGGTCAGTTGTCTGACCTGCAGAGGGACATCAGGCTCCAGCTCAAAGGGGGGTGTCTGGTCGCTCCAGGAGGTGAACTTCTTGGTGTCGGGGTCGATGTAGTAATCAAAGACGGTGCCCTGGGAGGGGAACTTCACCGCACGCATCTCTTTACACCACCAGCGGCTGAACTCCGCACGGTAATCGATCAGCTGAGACAGCACACAAAACTCAGGTTCAAACAACATGCTTCATTTAGTCAGTTTTATTTCATATGTATTATACGGCTCTTCACAATGCAAGTAGAATGCTCCATTGACTTGAATGGGATTTCCGAAAGTTCTAGCGGTCATTATTTCTTGGGAAAGGACCTCTGAAAACAAGAATGACCGCTGTCAATGGCAACGGAGTTTGTGCTTGGAACTTCATTCAAAAGTGAAAGCAGACGGTTGATCAGCTGTGTTCTAAAGAATGTTTGATTCAAGTTCAGCGTGTGTTGCGAACTATTTGTTTCTCAGCAAAAGCCACGACGAAACGGCAACAAATAAGTGTAAAGAGACATATCATGGAGTTTATTTTTTCGTTTTGGCAAGTAGTCAGATAATAAAGCGGGATAATGTATAGAACGCCCGGTCATCATGGGAAAATAAGTCCCTTCAGGGCGAAACAAGACCCCTCGGCTGGCGGGTCCGGGTCCGGTTAAACCTGTCGGGACTTATTTTCCCCATAATGACCGGCGTTCTATACATTATCCCTTACATGTTGAACCTTATTTAAAGCTCACAATCATATTAACTGAGTATGGCATTCTATCACTTCAGTTTTAACTCTCATAGTATGTTCTGTACTTAATGCATTACATGTCATGTTATATTGTACATAGATTGTATACACAAAAGATCACATTTGGAACATTGCACTGTTTGTACTACTAATGAAAGGGTAAAGTAAACATTATGTTTATGTAGTAAGGCATTTAGAACTACACAATAATGCTTAAAGTAAGAGTTGGTATGGTTCTTATATGGAGCATCTGATGAGTAAGTGTGCAGGGTGTGTGTGTGCAAGTGTGTGAACATTGTGAGCAGTGTGTGTGTGTGTGTGTGTGTGTGTGTGTGTGTGTGTGTGTGTGTGTGTGTATTTCCTCACATGGTCCTGAAAGAGAGCCCCTCCAAAGGCCCAGACGCAGGCGAAGACGAAGTAGAGCTCATATAGCTCACGTGGCGAGTCAGGGGGGGTGTTCTCCTCTGTCAGCAGACAGTCCAGCAGGGAACACAGGGTCTGCCCACACACACACACACACACACACACACACACAAAACTATCAGTTATCTTGGCAGGTGTAGGTGTGTGTGTGTGTGTGTGTGTGTGTGTGTGTGTGTGTGTGTGTGTGTGGGCAGACCCTGATAAATGTACAACTGGATCCTGTATTTATTTGTGTGGCTGTGTGTCTGTGTAGATAGAGTGATGATGCGTGCAAAATTGGATCTGAGTGAGTGTGTGTGTGTGTGTGTGTGTGTGTGTGTGTGTGTGTGTGTGTGTGTGTGTGTGTGTGTGTTACCTGCACCATGCTGTTCTCTGGTATGGGGGTGATGGTCTTGAGATTACAGCGAACCTGCTCCAGACAGTAGGGCACGTACTTGTCAAAAAGGATGGTCAGATTGGCCCGCTCTGATTGGGCCTGCCGAGTGTCAATCCAGCTGGTTACATACCTTAACAACAGACACACTCATTAAGCATCTGAAGACATTGTTTAGCATCTTAAAGACATAATCGGTAAATGGGCTGCATGAATCGCGTTCATCTGATTGGCTGAATCGCGTTCGATGCCGTTGTAAAATGCAGCATACACATAACTTGATGGAGAAGTTAAAGTAGCTGCGTCTCGACGTTGCTTGGCAACCATTCAGATAGAGGAAATATATTTCTTGGCGGAAGAGTGATTATCTATGAATAAATCAGTTCCATTTCTAGTTGCTGTGCCTTTACTTTATGAAACTTTGCCAGGTATTTATAGTAACAGTTTTAGAAAAGCAATAAGCCACTCGAGTCCGTAGGTTACACTGGTTCTACAACAGCTAAGGGGTAGTGGTCCGCTAGTGCATCTTGCCTAACAACGCCCCTTAGCTGTTGTAGAATCAGTGTAACCTACGGTCTCTCGGGGCTTATTGCTTAATTCTACTCCTCTGAACACACAAAGTGTTTTACAGATGAATGCCTCTTATCCACCCACACATTCACACACCGAAGGGAGGCCGCCTTACAAGGTGCCAACTTGTACTGAGAATGCGGTTTAAGTGCCTTAAAGACAGATATGCTCGTTAAGTGCGTAAGTGTGATTGTTACATGAAACACATACAGTACGGGGACCAAAACACATAGGGCTTCATTAGCTAAAAACAGCCATGTTAAGTAGCTCAGATGAAATGCCTGTTCCCTCAAAGGGATGTACGACACTCGTTAATGCTAACGAGAGAAACTAAGGAAGTGCCTGCAATGGCTAATTCTCAGTGAACATTCATAAGTATCAGGCTATGTGGAACAATGTGTGTGTGTGTGTGTGTGTGTGTGTGTGTGTGTGTGTGTGTCTAGAAAGTTTGCTCTTCACAGTAGAAAAATCATATTGTTAAAAAAAATGGCCCCCAAATATTACATTTTAACAAGTGTAATTAAACACTGTGGCTTTTATGAAAGCATTTATTCATGAAATTATGCAATGAGACGGTCGCCGGCTTTCTAGAACATTGGCATTAGGAATATTACTCTTGAAACACTCATTCCAACTCATGGAAGTCATTCCATGGCTTGACCTCTGACCCTGTTTCCATGACACTCACGAGCTCCAGCCAAGGTCCTGGGGGTTGACATAGAGGATGCCCGCCCTGGACACAGTGGCCGGCGTGGCAGCGCTGAGGTGACTGATCTCAAACATCAGACGCATGGAGGAGGTCAGAGAAATACGCTCATTACTGGCCAGCGTCAGCACCTACAGTACACACAGACACACACACACACAAACACAAACACAACAGTAGAAGTCAGACTTACTATTGACATAAGTATAAGTAAGTATATATACTCTTTTGATCCCGTGAGGGAAATTTGGTCTCTGCATTTATCCCAATCCATGAATTAGTGAAACACACTCAGCACACAGTGAACACACAGTGAGGTGAAGCACACACTAATCCGGGCAAAGTGAGCTGCCTGCAACAGCGGCCGCGAGCAGTGAGGGGTTAGGTGCCTTGCTCAAGGGCACTTCAGCCGTTCCTACTGGTCGGGGTTCGAACCGGCAACCCTCCGGTTACAAGTACGAAGCGCTAACCAGTAGGCCACGGCTGCCCCACATCAACTCTCCCACACACACATAGGGTTATGCTGTTGTTATGGTGACCAGCAGACCTTGTTGTCGTCCATGACTGTGTTCAGGGATTCGATCCACATGGGGTCTATGTCCCCATCCAGAACGATCCATTTGGGTCCGTCATGAGACATGCTAGAAAGTTCTCTCATGGTGGAAGAGAACAGGCCTTGGAGGGGGAGACAGAGATAAAAGACAAGATCAAACACTCTTATATTCACAAACAAACACACACTGTCCTCTACAAAACACACATACACACACACACACACACACACCATCTTTCCACTCGCGTGTGGCAGGGTGTAGGAACCCGAAGAGCTCATCGGTGGTGACAGCCTTTGGGTTCATGTCGTTCCACACAGGCTTCATCCTCAGGTTAGAATAGGTCCGATGGAGTGTCTTCAGAATCTGACCACACACAGAGAAAGCTGACATTACTGCTCAGACATACACCAGAACAATCTAATGAAGACACTAACTTCAACTGAATTAAAAACAAAACAGGACAATCAGAATCAGAATCAGCTTTATTGGTGTAGAATTCTGGGGTATTCTTACTGTATTCTGATGTGTTCATATGTTACATCTGTGTGTAGTATACAACAGGGAGAAGTCCATATTATTGTACATAACTATGCCTTAGGCCTGTGTACCAGCAGGAAGGTCATACAGGCCGATGTTTAGGAACATCCGAGGAACATCGGGGATAACATGGACCGAGGGAGACAGCATGTCTGCCTATTCGGGCTAGTATCTCCATCTGGCCAGGGCCGGGTTTTGTACACTGGTTGGCACCTGCCACGTTGGCATGATTGACGTTTCTGTGTTTTAGTATAACAGGCTTTGTCTTAGGTTTTGACTGGGAGACGGATCGAGGAAGCAACCCAAGGAGCATCTTCTGTCGGAAGGCTCAGCAGCCGCTTCTAATAACAACCACAACTGTTAGACTCTGCACAGTTTTACTGTTTGAGACTTAGCCTGTGTTCTGTTATTCATTGTTGTACCATCTACAATAAATCATCATCTAATCGCCGATCCTGATCCCGCCGTCAAGCTTTATTGACCATCTTCAATACAGACATTAGAACTAAAACACAACGCAACAACCAGAGAATCCAACATTTGGTGCCGTGACCCTTCTCGCAAAAGGAGAAGAAAGACGACAACATTTGGTTATCGTGACCCGACCGCAAGAGGAGAGGCAAGACGAGAACATCCAACGGGTTCAAAGAGACTTCGGGGGCAGATTTTGGATTTTGAACATCTGTAAGAAGAGTCCATCTTGGCACTCTGATTGACGTGACTGAATCCCAGCTGGAAGCCTGCCAAGAGGGGAAACACTGCTGCACTGCGCACCCTGCATGCAGTGAAGACATTCTGACCAGGTGAAAGCAAAAAATCTTTACTCCTTTATGCGGGAAAAGAACCAAAAGTAAAGCTAATTTATTAGATAAATTAGAAATTAAAAGCTGCACAGAGAGTATTGAAGTTTGTGTCATTAAGTGTTTTGACAAGTAACGTACCTATATCAATGATTGATGAGCTCTAGATGTCATTTGATATAAGAAGTTTTCTGGAAAAAAGTAAAAGGTCAAAGTGTACACATATTTTGGGTAATTGGATAGATTCGTGAACGAATTAAAAGAAGTAATCGATTCACTACGGACAAGCTTGGGGGATTAAATATTTTCTTTTTCTGTACTGCCATTACATGTTAAGCTGTGTAAGTTTTACGAAATGAATGCTGTGCGTGTGCCAATGAGAAAATAGGAGTTGCTACAGTCATTATTTTGCTGAGTGAACTGTGTGGTTGTTTCTCAACGGTCTTTGTTTAGTTTAATGGCCTAGGACTAAACTTAGTGCTACAGTGATACGGAAAGGAGACAAAATCACCAGAGTGGGGTGTTTTGGTTAAGTATTTGAAAAGTGGGATAGGGTTTCCACCTATGTTTTTTTGTTGACTTGGTCAACTGGGAATTTAACGAAAGATCGTTAAAAGTGTGAGTGAGACATTAATTTGTTTCATTGTCCAGCCGTTTTGGGAGAAAAGAAACAGTCTGAGTTAAGTGGAACTGACACTGGTGAAATTTTTTGTTGTGGCATCATGCTGTGAGTAAAATAACTTACCAAGTGTCAGGTTACGGAGCGAGAGAGATAGAGAGAGAGTGTGTTTCCTTTTCCCTGGCGGGAGCGTGTGTGTGAGTGTGGAAAAAAATAAAAATAAAAATAAGAGATAGACAACTTGTGAACAATTGAGAGGCGAACAAATTACTAACCAAATTTTCAAAGTGCAAAGTTGTCATTATATCACTACCACATCACAGGAAAATATAAAAAATATATTTAAAAGGATCACGTCACTGCACGAAACACATAGTACAATTTAATATTTAATATTAGCACAATCCAGATATGGTTCTTGGTAGGAAAACTAAGTTACAGGCCTTAGTTGAGATACAAGACTATGTGTCAGATTGGATGGCAGTGAAATTACAATTGGGCAAATTTGAGGAAAAAAAGTTGGAATTAGAGATCCGAGACAGGATTTGCAGACATGAGACTGAGAGACGTGATTTGGAGGAACAACTCATGGAAGCGGATGTGTTGCCAGAACAGAGTGGAATGAGGCGAAGAGGAGTAGTCTCAGAGGCCCACTCAACGGGGAGGAGCCAACTCCTCCCATACACACCGGCACCTAGTGGGGGCGGGGGTTGCAACAGGCAACCAAGCACCTGCCTCAATCCGACTCTGCCTGACTTGGACTCAACAGCGCCATATGCCATGGTGGAGACATCTAGAAGTGCAGTGGACATTGATAAAGACAGCTTCATTGGACAGAATGCTGCTGTTATGGGGACCCCACATGGGCCAAGAAACAGCACCCCACCTGACGAACAGCCAGCAGGTGACACAAAACAAATCATTCTGGCCCCATCAACAGCCACTGCTTTCTACAATCCACAAAGACAAGGAAGAACGTCTGCAACCAACCATCATCAAACTGCTCCACTCCAGTATGGCTATCCACAGCCACTAGCCATAGCTTCAGTACCTCCTCCTCCCCCATTGTTGTTACCAATGCCACTGGCTACAAGCCCTTACCCACCTCACCCACCTGTCAACTCTTTCCCTACCCCACCACCACCCCCCCCCCCCCCCCCCACCTGTCAACTCTTTACCTCACCCACCCCCACCTCCCTCACCCCCACCTGCACCAGTAAATGATGGGGCATCTACATCCAATGCTGCCCAGGGAGCGACTGCTCCGGTAACAAGGCCAAAGACAAAGAAAACCAGGCCAGCGATGGAGGACTGGGATGCCTGGGATGAGTCAGCTGACGAGGCACTCATATGCCCTGTGCACACAGTAGCCACCACCGACGGCGTGTCTGTGCTTTACCAACCAGCGAGAACTGACAACACCCTCTATGCTACTGCCTTGCTTGAAGAACACATCAAAATTGAATTCTTGATTGATACTGGTGCTGAACTTAAAGTCTTTTCATCCGACCTATTGAAGAAACAAAAAATACCTCTGTCAGGCGTCATCAAGACAGCTGGTGGACCAACTGGAGAAAAATTCAGTCTGAAGCAGACAGCCCCAGTCACCATAGCCATTGGAGAAGGAAATGGAGAAGTCTTGTGGAACCTGAGAAGGCTAAAAAGAGAGGATCTCCTGGAACATCCTGCATGGGCTAAGGGAAGGAATGACTGTGGACTGTTGGAAATGGAACCTGTCAGACTGACTGGAAAACCACCTCCATGTGTGAAACAATGTCCCATCAAGAACGGACAGATTGTGGCAGAATTGTTGGATGCAATGCAGCTGCCAAAGGAACTGGCAGTGATCAAAGTAAAGGCACATACAAGGCAAGACACCATTGAAGCAAGAGGCAATGCAATGGCGGATGCGGTGTCAAGAACAACCGCAAGAAAAAGAGAGGGAGGAGATAACGAAACAACTAATGAGAATGGACACGGAAATGGAAACACGGACGGATCTAACGGTAACAGGAACATTTTTGAAAATGACAACGAGAAATGCATGATGAGAGTGACAAAGAAGGTCAACGAAACATCTGAAGAGGGAAAACGGGAAAGTTTGGCCAACATCATAGACATGCAGAACAGCTCGAGCCAAGAAGAAAAATGGATTTGGATTGAAAATGCGGCAAAGCTCCATGATGACAACTTGTGGAAGTTTGGAACACGAACAGTGGCTCCAGAAAGTCTTCCATATCTGACGGCGCAAATTCATTCACTTGGACATGTGGGAGTGGAGAAGATGAGGAACAGATTCATACCGGTCTGGTGGTCACCTTGCCGAAATTCACAGCAACGCCACAGACATCGATCAAGTGGTGTGTCACCTGTCGGCAAAACAATCAATGACAAGAAGGTTAAGTTGCCAATGCTGAAGACACCAGCTCCACCAGGACTATTCAGAGTTCTCCAGATAGATTGCATCACTCTTCCCAAGTGCAAAGGCTACCGAGATGTTCTGGTTGTCCTGTGCAAGTTCTCCAGGTGGATTGAGACATTCCCTGCACTACACACTGCCAAAGTCCTCGTGAAAGACATCATTCCCCGATGTGGATTGCCATAACATAGTCAGCAGTGAAGGTCCAGGGTGAGAGAAAAGTGGATACATGCGAGCCATGGCAAACTAATAGAACCGCCTGAAACATGACTGCTTGGGTAGGGTACGAATTCTATCTGAGTTTCCGCCGATATTCTTTTAGGGGTGAGGTGTGAACTAGAGGGGGGAAGATTCACGGGAGACTTTCATTTTGACGGGGAATTTATGAAGTCAGGAGAAATGAAAGGTTAGGGATCCGAGGGTAGAATCTTTCCTTTGAGAATCCGAACATGCTCAGAGTGCTGTGGTAGTGGACTCTTCTTGACACAAACTCATGTTATGAAAAATTATAGACTTAGATAAGTCTTATAATTGATTTTGATGATTAAATATGTGTGATTACTGATATATGAAATGTTTAATCTGGGGATACAATTACAATTGCCGATTTTCGAGAATGATTACAAATGGCTACTGTAGATCAAGAGGGGGGAGTAATCCTGTAGTCCTGGTTCTAGAGGTGGGTTTCTGGGGACACCCGTAAGGGAGCTGAACACGCAGCAACGGGTTAACCGGGGACTCACTGGGGGACCAGGATTGGGAGGATGCTACACCCCTATAATAGATAATTATATATATTATTGTTTCCATGACTATCCTTCAACTGATCCTGCTCTTTCTTTTCACTCCACATGTACCTATGAGGTTGCCGGGAGCCACAGACAACATCTGGGACAGAGACTTTGCCTTTGAACTGAACTGTTGCTGGCGGTTTCTGAACTTCCAAAAAGACTTTGTTTTCCTTTTCTTTTAACTCTTAGAATGTGAGATATTCATCAGCAACATAATCAGTTTTTAAGTTTTCTTTCAAGGTGCCTGCACTTCTTTTCTTTTCCTTAAAGTGCCTGAGAAGTAATGCTTGGTTTTATTATTTTTCTATTTTTTGTTAGGACACATCAGACTCTGTTTGCGATTGTTTGATCTATAAAAAATCTGTTTTTTGATTGATCAAGAGGGGGGACTGTAGAATTCTGGGGTATTCTTACTGTATTCTGATGTGTTCATATGTTACATCTGTGTGTAGTATACAACAGGGAGAGGTCCATATTATTGTACATAACTGTGCCTTAGGCCTGTGTACCAGCAGGAAGGTCATACAGGCCGATGTTTAGGAACATCCGAGGAACATCGGTGATAACATGGGCCGAGGGAGACAGCATGTCTGCCTATTCAGGCTAGTATCTCCATCTGGCCAGGGCCGGGTTTTGTACACTGGTTGGCACCTGCCACGTTGGCATGATTGACGTTTGTATGTTTTAGTATAACAGGCTTTGTCTTAGGTTTTGACACGGAGACGGATCGAGGAAGCAACCCAAGGAGCATCTTCTGTCGGAAGGCTCAGCAGCCGCTTCTAATAACAACCACAACTGTTAGACTCTGCACAGTTTTACTGTTTGAGACTTAGCCTGTGTTCTGTTATTCATTGTTGTACCATCTACAATAAATCATCATCTAATCGCCGATCCTGATCCCGCCGTCAAGCTTTATTGACCATCTTCAATACAGACATTAGAACTAAAACACAACGCAACAACCAGAGAATCCAACATTGGCCAGGTTTGCGTAAACAAACAAGAAATTTGACTCTGGTTAATCTTTGCTCTCAAAGTACAGCACTCACTTAACATATAAGAATCAAAAAATTAAAAACATTAAAAGAATAAAAACAGAACAGTTAGAAAAGCATGAAGGACAGTAGAATATGGCTATGTATAAGAATAAATGCAGTATGTACATTTGCAAATAAATAGACACTAAGGTATAGGGTAATGCAATTGTCCGAGGGGGGTGCCGCTGGGGATGACCACCTCCTTGTTGTCCCTGTCAAGGTGGCCAAGTCGTGGACACCTCAGCAGGCACAAGCAAGATGCAATATACATTGAAAAGAGGGTGGGAATAGTGCAATATCTGTATAGACTGATTAAATATAAATATAGTGCAAGGCAGTTCAGTCAGTGCAATTATAATGTATTAAAGGAGCATCAGTAACTAAATTAAAATAAAACTGGGCAGTAAGAGAAGTGTCTGTAATTCAAAATTATGTCCAGCTCAATCCTCCCAAGAGTGTTGTTTGCATCTACTATACCACAACTCACCACAGGCACACCAGTCTAGCAGCCTTTTCTTTTCACTTCCTACACTGAGTAGCCTACTAAAGGGACGTTTCATGTCAGAGACAGTAAGTGGGCTTCATCACATAATGGCAGGTAAACTCTGTAAGGCTTTATTGGCCTTCTGCCTGTCCCAGTAATAAGGAATGTGCTTAACATGACACCCGGCTTTATGGACATTATACCAGAAATGTACATTTCCTGTCCTGGGATTGTTTCAATGAATGAAACTTGTATAATCCAAAAATATCGTAAACTGACAAGATGATTGATTTCCAGGAGTTGTTATGTAAAAGGATATGTCATTCATTAGGCTCTTAGATGTTGTTTTCTTTATTAAAAACACTTTTGAAAATTCCAATTCTGAAAAACAAATGTAGGCTACATCTTTCAGTTTTGTTGTGATAAAGACTGATGTTTTTTAAAAAAAATGTAAAAAAATACAAATTTAAGTTGTTATCGTTCACATCAATATATTGAAAATACAATAAATGAGAATGTATAACTGTCCCCAAGTTTTCGTCATGCCCCATCACGCTTACATAAAACACTACATAAAAAATGCAAAAGTACGCTATAGTTACGACTCAAAGGCTGTGACATCATTTGACCAAGGTGATGCTAAAATTAATCAAGGGTAAGTCCTCTCATTAAATTATTTGACAATTATTTCACACGGCTTTACCTGACTCTTGCCTGTTCCAGGTCCCCCCACTACAAACACAGAGTGCCGGACAGCCAACAGCTCCTCCAGCTGTGTCACCTGCAGGGAGAGACAGAGTGGGAACATGTTACTGGAGCCCATCACAAGGGCTAACGGAGGTGGAACTGAGGGTGGCACATACTGTACAGTCTGCATTTTATTATCAACAATGCCATTACAGTTCACAAAATATACATGTGTGTGCACACAGTGCAAGAAGCTGCTCTCATAACAGGTGTGAGAAACACACACACACAGAAACACACACACACACACACACACACACACAAACCCACAAACACACACACACACACACAGAGTGACCTTTAGGATGAAGTTCTCCTCTGGCTGCAGACGAAGCTCGGAGATGGCCTGCCGCACAGCCTGCTCCAGCTCGGTGTCCCTTTTCCGAGGAACGTCCAGGAGGGGAAAGAGGTCACTGATGAGCCCCAGGAATATGGGAACATCGCTGGTCACAATCTTGGGCAGGTTAAAGTCCCGCAGGGCGCGCATCAGTACCTAGAAATATGTAGACACTCTGCTATCTGGGACTTTCATTAAAGCAACACAATGAAAGAATTGGTTTTATACACCTTGTTGCCCATTTTGGGTACCCGTTGGGTACCCATTTAGCGTCAGTGAGGCAAGAATGGTCACATGCACAGACAATGACGTTGGCATGGTTGGACAAAATTATGTAGTGCAATACCAGGCATGCCGGGCACACATTAGCAATGTCAGAGACACCATTGTCCATATTATCAGCCATGTATCATCAAATAGAGTTTGGAGCTGTTATTTTAGTAAAGAACAATACATAAAATAACTGCATTGTGTAGTAAGTTGAGTGGCGTAACCTAAACTCCATTCCAGGAATTACCTGCTCCTCAGGCTTGCTTCTGTCCCCTCGCTTCAGTGAGCCCGCAACCACCAGCACTGACTTGATGGCTCTGAGACCCCAGTCATAATGATCCTGAAGGTAGAATCATAATGTGTTACAAGTGCATTCAATCTGTTAAGTGTTTGTGTGTGTGTTCATGTGTGTGTTCATGTGTGTGCGTGTGTGTGTGTGTGTGTTCATGTGTGTGTGTGCGTGTGTTTATACTGTATGTGTGTGTGTGTGTGTGTGTGTGTTCGTTGTGTGTGTGTGTGTGTGTGTGTGTTCGTGTGTGTGTGTGTGTGTGTGTGTGTGTGTGTGTGTGTGTGTGTGTGTGTGTGTGTGAAACCTGTTTAGAAAGCAGCTCCTTGCAGAGAGTGTACAGGCTGATGAATTTGCGAGCCAGCAGCCGCGCATCAATGAAGCCCTCAGCAACCAGCATGATCTCACAGATCAGCTCAAAATCAGGGATGACCATCGCACACGGCCTGAGCAGGAGAGAAAGGGGGACAGAGGGAGAGAGGGGGGAGTGACACAGACAGAAAGAGTAATCATGGCAGACAGACAAAGAGAGAAAAAGAGAGAGAGAGAGGGGGAGAGAGAGAGAAAGAGATCAAAATGTGATCAATGAATGCCTGTCACTGTGCACTAGTATATGAAACGGATGGACTGATGGAGAGAACTTAAAAAAAAAACAGCCAATCACATTGATCGATCGGCCTCCACGCATGCAGCAATGTGTTGATTGACAGGCACTGTTTGACCCAGAGCCGCTCACAGAGGAACATTTTGTTGAAAGTGACAAAGTGTTGGAGTCGTTTTAAGGGCTGGGAAGGCCAGTGTGACTTTCTAGGAGGTCAGTGAATGGGAATAAATTGGTGGTGGTGGTGGTGGTGGTGGGGGTGGGGGGGGGGTGGTGTGGGCTATTATTCAACCTGAACAGGGCCTTGAGATTCTCTGGGAGTTCTGTTCTGCCAGCATAACCGGGGTTCAGGGTGATGAAGATCCCAACGGTGGATTTCAGCTCAATCTCCTCCCCCAGGAACTGGAACCTGATGAGACGAGAATGACCACACAGGTGACAACCTCCTGACACAGTGCCAAGCACGACTCTGGTCCAGCCTGAGGACATTACTCAGCCCTATTCCCCAGGTAGATAATGGCAATAAAACTCAACTCAGTGATCAACGAAGTCACACACACACACACACACACACACACACACCCTCTGTCTCTTATTGCGAATGGCATCCTGAATGGTCTTGACCTGCACAGCCACCACAGACAGCACCTCTACTGAGATCCTGTTGAACTCATCAAAACAGCCCCACACACCAGTCTGGGCCAGGCCTTTATAGATGTTCCCTATGGACTATGGAGAGGGAGAGGGAGAGGAAGAGAGAGAGAGAGAGAGAGAGAGAGAGAGAGAGAGAGAGAGAGAGAGAGATATTAAGACACAGCTACTGAGATACTGTCAGTAGCAATAAAAAGCAGTTTTTTAGTCGATTTGTTTTTAAAGTAACTGGTAGCGACACTCGTTCCATTGTAAATGTAAATAATCAAACAACCATATCTGATTTCACAAACAGTGTTGGACCTGTTCGTTTCATACAGCAACTGTGCACTATATTGTACTGTGTAAAGCTTAATAAGCATTCGACAAAAAATCACTAGTTCAGCCAAAAGTGTACTTGAAAGCTAAGCTTGTAGCTGGTCACGATCCTCATGTGGCTTTGGTACCTGGGATGCCTATAGTGTAGATTGCATTTGAACAGTCCGCTGACACCCCTTACGGATAAGGGGTTGTTTGAGTTTAGCTGCTAGTGAAAAGGAGGAGATCAGGGAGGAGATGGAATGCTTTGGAACAGCAGGTAATGAGAAAATACATCTCCAAGAGAGCAGACGTGGAGGGAGTGATGACTGTCAATCATCATCAATACAACAGCATTAAATTCACTGACATCTGTGTGAGTGCAACATTGGACATCTGTTTGGCTGTGTGAACTTGAGTGTGAATGGAAGAGCCAGGAATGCTCCATGAAAATGAACCATTAGCATGCTGGACCTGATTTCTTCACCGTAGCCCCTCCCTACCTTGTAGTCCATCTGTTCGGAGCAGTTGAATACATAGACCATGATGCCGAGGGAGCGGCCCAGGTCTTTGGTGGTCTCGGTCTTGCCAGTACCGGCAGGTCCAGAGGGGGCGCCACTCATGGTCAGGTGCAGGGATTGGGTCAGCGTGATGTAACATCTGATCATGTGACAGGAAGAGGAACATACAGGAAGTAGTTTGCGGTCAGAGATGTTCTAAAAAAGGAGAGTCCAATCTTCAGGTAAAAAAGTGCAACTGCTAAAAGTGATGTGCTTTAAAGTGCTTTAAAACAAACCAGCTTCCATCAGATCACTGAGGTGTAGGCAGGGAGACCGGAGGCTTTTTTGTTTGAATGGAATCCTATGCGTTATATGTGACCCAAGCTAAAGCTAGTTAGCCATTATGTTTATGTCAATGGGAAAACTGCTAAGATTGCTATCCTCCCTATTAGAACATCTCTGTTATGGTGTAACACATCATAAAGACATATCACACAAACATCTACATAAACATCTGTGTGTCTTTATGTCAGTCTGTCTGTAATTTCAGAAGATATATGGGTATGTGGCAGCATCTCTGCTTGTGTGTGTCACCTGTCTGTGAGAGGGGTGATGACCAGACGTGTGGTGTTGCCAAGGTACTCATATGAGAACTGAAACTGGGCATCACAGATGTTGACCAAGCAGTGTTTCAGCTCCTCATCCCACCGATGCCGTAACTGGGACAGCCACGCAAATGCCTGACCGTTCATCACCTGCCATGGAAAAAAATAACAACAGATGCCTAACAACAACAAATCCTGTCTATACTTTCACACACTTTTATCTCTATTCATGTGGAATAAAACCAGCAACACTCATTAAAAGTTCACAGGTACACTTACATTTGACAGATATGAAAAATATTGGCTGTTTCAATCTGTTCCTGATCAAACTTCAGTGTAATGCTACAAAATGTCGACTCTTGTTTGTTTGTGCAGTTGAAAGGGTCTATAAAGGGGGGTAGTATAATTTGCATGGCAGGGACTTCTCAGCTTTTAGAAGCAACCTCAAACATTGCAGCCTACCAGTGCGTACAGAACAGACACTATGCACTAAGGAAACCTAATTCCTGACAAAAAATGCTATGGACAGACACTAGCACCTACAGGTATGGGTTTTAGCCCACTGGCCTGCACGCCCTCTTCCCACATCCAAGATTACAAGTTGGAGTTTGCTGTGGGACTGTTCCGACACACCACATAGGGTAACATAACAGGAGACTGTATACATTGGAAGTGGAAAAATCTAGAGTATGCTTCCAAGAGCTCAATGCGATTAGCATTATTTTGGGAATACTTCAGGAATTTTAGGATAAATGTTAAGTAGAATTTGCTTGGTCAAACTGTGCTTTTGCAAATTACATTTTATTACTAACTTGGCATCTAAGAACGATTGGGCAAGTCAATTGATGGCTGGCTATTATATCATCTTGCCAATAGGACCGCAGTGGAAAATTAGCCGGCTGGCTAACACTGGCACATTTACAGAAATGTTGATCAATGTGTGTTGTCCTTATACATAAATGAAATGAAATGCAAGCATGCCGTCTCACCCTCTGGGTAATGAGCTTGGCCACCACGTCTCGAGCGTGCACGTCAATGGTACACAGTGTCATGACCTTTTGTCGGTCACCAGGGGTCAGATCGCCCAGGAGCATGTGGATCAGGGAGTTCAGCTGGGTGATCTAGGGACACACACACATATTAACACACATGATAACAAACATACACATGAGCACACATATGTATGCACAGGCAGACACACCTGTTTCTTGTTGTAGTCTTTCAGGGCAGTCTCAAAGCCCTCCTCTACCCGCTCAAAGGCGATGCCAACGTCAGTGGCCCACCAAATCTGACTGCCAGTCAGGACCACCTGTGTTAAGAGCAGGCTCAAGTTACTCAAACATACGTACTTACTCATACACACACACAGACACACACACACACACACACAAACACAGACTCACCCACATGCACATGCATGCACACTCACACTCAATCTTTCTCTCACATACACATACACATACACATACACATACACATACACATACACATACACATACACATACACACACACACACAAACCTGTGCAGGAAAATCGAGGAGCCACTGGTCTCGTGGTTTGTCCTCGTAAGCCGAAACGGCCTCCATGATCTCCTGCCGCACTGTCCGGCGCATGGTAGCCTCCAGTGCATTTAACCAGCTCTCTGCCTGGGAGACAGATGAAGTAGACGAAAGGGGTGGGGACGAGAGAGGGAGATGTAACTGTACTGTGAGTGTGAGTGTATAGCATCTTAAGAGAGAGAGAGAGAGAGAGAGTGTGTGAGTGTCTGTATAACTTTGAGTGTGTTTGTGTGTATTTTAAGAGAGAAAGAGAGAGAGAGAGAGAGAGAGAGAGAGAGAGAGAGAGTATGTGTCTGTGTCTGTCTGTGGTGTGTGTGTGTCCGTGTGTGTGTGCGTGTGTTACCTGTCCCTCACAGACACATGGCTCAGAGAAGGGCACATACTCCCTCTCGCGGCTGTACATCCCTATGGCAACGGCTGGCTCCCCCTCCCTCTCCTCACCCTGGAACTTCAAGTCTGCCAGGTTATCAAAGAGCTTCAGCAGGTGCCGGGTGACCTGTGCGCACATGCACACACACACACACACACACACACACATAATTCATAACTCTCATAGTAAAGATGACTTTATTAGTGTACACACACAAAGGGAAGCGACTTTTTGACCGGACGTGTATTTGTATCTGTACTGAATTAGGTATATTATTATGTATGGAGTATTATGGGCTACCTGTCTGGGTTGTGTTCCCTTGGAAACAATCTCCAGCAGATCAGTGGCAGACACAAAGTAGAATCGTGGGAACGTCAGCCTCTTAGTCTCCAGATACTCTGCTAGAGCCTTCTCGCACACAGACAACCTAAAACACACACACACACACACACACACACACACACACACACACACACACACACACACACAAAGTGTGTCAAAGTGTGTAGTGCTTTATCTAGAT
>NC_063211.1:14334109-14339109 GCF_017589495.1 Alosa alosa | reverse complement strand
TAGCAGAACTTGTATACCACTATTTTGAAAATACTGAAATGCTTCATCTTTATTGCAATATATAAATCACTGAACACATTTGAAAAATAATTGCAGTTGGATTACATGACTTGGCAGACAGATTAAAAAGTGGCAAACACCAGTACGAATCTTTTCAAGAACTTAATATCTTTATCATAGAGTTAAAAGCTGTAACTTAGCACACCATGGACATACCTCCATGGATTTACCTCCAGTCCCAAAGCATGCATTGATAAGGTAGGCTAGGTGTCACCTCTGAATGTAGTCTCCTAACTCGTCTTCAGTCCATGTGAGTTCCTGTAGGGCTGGGCTTAGCTTACGCCTCACTTCCTCCAGCTCGGCCTCAACCAATCGCAGCTCTACAGGAAGTATGGTGCTGTGTAGTTTGTTATACCACTGGGTGACCAGCGAAAGGGAACTTGTGTACTGTGTAAACACACACACACACACACACACACACACACACACACACACTCACACACAAACACACACACACAGCAGGTAGAGATAAAGGTAAATTATTACATATTATCACCCGGAGAGAAGAAATACTTTTTTCTGATTGGCTGGTGGGTGGCTATTAATTCCGAATAATGGGACACCTATTAAGTAGATCTGGTAAAAAAAAAGTTTAATCACCATTCCATATCAATGCTTGGTGAATGGTAACTATAACAACCATAGTAGAACGACTGTTGAGTCTGGAAGCAGGTTTTGCAACGATGAAATCAACTGTAAACAAGCTAACTGTCCACCGCTATCACTCGGCGGCTGTTATGTTAACTGTCACAACGTTTTTTTTTTTTAAATCCTAAAACTATGACATGCTTCGCAAACATACATTATATAACAATAAGTACGTACCATGTAAAGAGTCTCTCGTTTAGAGAAGAGATGCAAAGCTGCTTTGGGAATGTTCTCATTTTTTAACATTCCCAGATACTTCACCTCCCGCAATATTGAAGTCAGCTACAACACACACATACACACACACAAACACACACACACACACACACACACACACACACACACACACACACACACACACACACACACACACACACAGGCATGGGCACACAAAATATATATATATATATATATAAAAATGCACAAATATAAAAATCGGACATGCCTAATAACATGTAGTTGCTTGGTTGTGTAGGGAGGGGGGACAGAGAGTCAAGATAGCACATGCGCCACAGCGCAAACAGGCAATGCAATGCAGAATGTTAATGTCAAGCGTCTGCGTAACAAGTGTTCAGGCATGCACGTACGTGTGTGCGTCACAGATAGAGAGATAATGTCTTTTTAGATGTTTGGATATTTAGCGATGATACTTACCAGTCGGCTAGAACATATTTCATATTGTGTGCGTGTGTGTGTGTGTGTGTGTGTGTGTTACAGACTGACCACTGGGTGGAAGTTGAGTCTGTACAGACCCATCTCAGAGTCAAGGGTAAGGAGGGGCTCATTCAGGTGGGTGTGGCAGAGCTCGTCCAATCCCACGCACCAACCAGAGAACACTTCCTCATCCAGCTGATCCAGCACTTCTAATACAGTTTCACAAGCGTGCAGGACCTGCTCGGCTTCAGGGCTGTCCAGCGGTCTACAGCATGCACACATACACATAAATACTCATACACATACACCATGCAACCTCAAAAGTAATTCTACAAATACAATTATCTGCATTCATGCAGAGATGTGGCAATAACTAAATTGTTGCTCTCTGTGTGTGTGTGTGAGTGTGTGTGTGTGTGTGTGTGTGTGTGTGTGCGTGCGTGCGAGCGAGCGAGTGTGTGTGTGTGTGTGTGTGTGTGCGTGCGTGCGTGCGTGCGTGCGTGCGTGCGTGTTTCCTACATGTGTGCCAGGTGGTTGAGATGGCTGCGGTTGGTTAGGATGCGCTCTCTGAGCTCCTGGGACCACTTGAGCTTTCCAGCCACTACAGGCATGTTCTTACTCAGGACAGCATTCCCGCTGTGCAGCTTCACAAACAAACAACAGTAACATAAACAAAACAGATGACCTAACCCTGACCAACACACACACACGCACACACACACACACACACACACACACACATACTCTTTCTCACACAACACAATACCAATGAGAGAAATAAAATTAATTACACCTAGAGCTCAAAATTGAAGAGGCTGCTCTAAAAGTCTATTACAGTAGCAGCTGTTCAGGTACATAGAAAAACACACACACTCACACACACAATAAACACACACACACAGACACACACACACACTCACAATAAACATGCACGCGCACACGCACACACGCACACACACACACACACACACACACACACACACACACACACAATACTCTTTCTCACAATACCACAATACCACTCCAGAGAAATAAAATTAATTACACCTAGAGCTCGAATTGAAGAGGCTGCTCTAAAAGTCTATTACAGTAGCAGCTGTTCAGGTACATAGAAAAACACACGCACACACATAATAAACACATACACACACACAATAAACATGCGCACGCACGCACACACGCACGCACGGCGCACGCATGCACACACACACACACACACACACACCCTTTCTCTCTGTTTCTCCAGGATCCTTTGACAGCTGGTCATCTCCTCCTGAAACATGCCCAGCAGGAGGCTGTAGTTGGGGGCAAACAGCTGATGGATGCGAGGTCTCTCCAGAAGACTCCCGAACATCTGCAGAAGCTGCGCACAAAACACTAAAGCTTGTTACACATTGACACACACACACAGAAACACACAGAAACATTGCATATACAGTATCCTCTAATCACACAATTATGCAAGTTAGCACATACATAAACAGAGTCACAAACACATGCACCTACACATGCAGACACTCTTAGTCACCTATTTCCATAGCCTACATTGTTTAGATCAGTTACACACACAGACCCATACATACTATGAACGTGAACCTGATGAAGCAAATTGCGAAACGCATTGTTCATGCCAAATAAAGTCAGCAAAATATACCCTTCAGAGTGCGATGTATACTACTTTTTGACTTTTCAATAGTTATACTGCACACCATCAACACCTGGAGGAAGAAGGGCTGTGCACAGGGATTTTGAACCTTGATACATACATACTATGTGTGTGTATAGTGTGCCTGTCTGTATGAGCATGCATTACCTTAAAGGCAGACTCTAGTCCTTGTGAATGTTGGAAAGCAAGGTTCAGCACAGTTCCCAGTCTCTGATCAAAGTCTTGATTCTGTTCCATGAATCGGGTGTGATCACGCACAAAGTCCTGTACAGCAAAGCACAGCACAGCACATGATCTACTGTACGTGTATTACATTGTACTTCCATTTACTGACAGCAGGGGTCATATGTTCTACATAAAAGTGTGTTGGTCTCTCTCTCTCTCTCTCTCTCTCTCTCTCTCTCTCTCTCTCTCTCTCTCTCTCTCTCTCTCTCTCTCTCTCTCTCTCTCTGTGTGTGTGTGTGTGTGTGTATGTGTGTGTGTCATATACCTCTTTAGTGTAGTCCAGTGGGTCATACTTGCTCTCCCTCAGGATTCTCCAGCTGTCATTAAACTGGTCATTCATGCTATAGATGAGCTCACTCAGAATCTTCCCTCGAGAGCCACCCAGCTCAATCCGCTCAAGCTTCAGAAAGTCCAGAGCAGAGGCAAACATCTCCTGTACAACACACAGACACAGACACACACACACACACACACACACACACACACACACACACACACACACACACACACACAAACACACACCACACACACCAACAAACAACTCCTGAGCAAAACACACGCTAACAAAGAATTCCAGGACTACACACAAACCAACTCCTTAATGATTCATAGACAGATTCTTCTAAACAACTCACAAGCAGTGATAACCAACAAGCAGCTTCTGAGCAATTAACAAACAGCTCCTGAACAACAAAACAGTGTTCAATAACACACCAACCAAGTGCTGAGGAACACACAAACCCAACAGTTAAAATGAGGCAATCTGCAAGGGCTCCCATCTTTCAAATATAATTAACTAACTAACTAATTAAGTAACTAACTAACTAAATATAACTGTCACACCATGATTACATCACTGGCAGCTCAGTCTCATGGTAATGACCTCACCTCCATCATGCGCAGCCTCTCCATGATGCGGTCAGTGCGGTGGAAGACCAGCTCGGAGGGGAAGTCCCAGGGCTTGACCGTGCGTCCGGGCTGCCTGTAGGGACCGGTGGGGGTGAGCTTGTCCCGGTAGAGCTGGAAGCAGTGCCTGTAGGCGTGGAAGATCTGCAGGGCCCACTGCACCCTCTCCACCCCCTCCTCCAGCTCCAGCTTAAACAGCTCCTCTGGGATCAGGTACGCAAAGGCCTGCAGGCCGGCAGTGGACAGTGTAGATGAGACAACACAGATACACAGATACATTCACACAAGGTGTATTAGGAGCCTACTTACAACACACACACACACACACACACACACACACACACACACACACACACACACACACACACACACACACACACACACACAGAGAGAGAGAGAGAGACACACACACACACACACACACCTTGTCTATGAGCAGGTTGCAGAGCTCCTGCAGCAGCGTGACGATGCGCGGGGGGGAGCAGTAGTGTGGGCAGTGGGTCCAGATGAGGCACAGCGTGTGGAAGAGGGGAGCAATCAGAGGCTCCAGCTGGCCAAAGGCACGCTCCTCCAACACGCCGATGTGCTTCTTCAGTGGACGCAGGTACAGGTCGATGTCCTCAGCCTCCAACACGGCTAATACACGCACACACACACACACACACACACACACACACACACACACACACACACATACAAATCAGATGGATTAACAACCAAACACACACACACGCACACACACAGATGGATTACCTACCAACCAAACACACACACATACACCAACACACCACCAGCCACATTCATGTAACAGAACAAATTTATTTAAGAAACCATATATAAA
>NC_063211.1:14254109-14329109 GCF_017589495.1 Alosa alosa | reverse complement strand
GGATAAGGTGCCTTTAAGTCGACGGTGGCAGCGCTGCCTGGAAGACGACATTGGGGGCATAAAACACCATCGAACTGGACTTCCTCTGGCGGCCAGTTGGTGTGATGAAAGCCATGATCTGCTGTCCCAACGCCAACTGCCCTGCACCGCCAGGGGCATACCTGGGGGAGAAAGGCTTCGGCAGTTACGCGTGTGGGATGAAGTACAATTACACCCTGTTAAGAAGCTGAAATGTTCACATTGTCAAAAGATGAGGCAGACAGTGAGCAAGACACATGGTGATACAGACAGTGAAGATGAGGAGGATGATTCACATCATGAGCAACATTACACGTGGCTGGCACACAGTCCCAAGATGAACCTTGCCCCGGCTATCAGAAGCATGTTTCCGGCCATACTGTGTGGGAGGTGTGCTATTGACAGAGGTGTGCGTAATGCTGTGATCCACATCGCACTAATTAATTTAATTATATTCGGCATTTTGCCTTTTGTCTCTAGCTTGTCCCTGCTTTATTATTGCATGCCTTTGACAGTAACCAGGTGCACATGGGTTCTGTTATGTCTTTGTCTGTATGTTACTTTACACTACAGTATGTATGTAGGCCTGCTTTTGAGTTGCACATGTCGCACAGTTGGGCGAGTTCCCCTTATTTCCCCATTAGTGGGGTTAAGTGGGGTGGGCGGCTGGACAGGGACGGTGGATCAAGTGGCTGGGCAGAAGGCACCGAAGCCGACTCGGCTATACGGACTAGAGTCGGAGTCGGGACTGGAGTCGGAGTCGGACTCTGGACTGGAGCTGGAGCGGGGAGTGGAGTCATAGGAACAGGGAGCTCAGGAGCAGGAAGGAGTCGGGACCGGAGCGCGTCGAGGAGCCGGGTCCGGAGCGGGGACCGCAGATGGAACTGCAGGGCGTCGAGGAGCCGGGGCTGGAGCGCGTCGGGGAGCTGGGATTGAGGTCGGGGCTGGGACTTGAGCTAGAGTGGGACCTTGCCAGTCCTCCTCAGAGGACCAGTCGTCTCCAGAAAAGCTCCCAGGGCATTAAATGGATCGGCATGTCAGAGTCAAAATTGAATAACTTGCTGCTAGGTCCATGATATGGTCGGTCATTCTGTAATGATTTGCAGGGAGGAGCTGGACCAAAGTGCAAGGTAGGGCAAGGCAAGGCAAACTTGGAGCAAACAGGAATCTTGAATAGAACTTAGCAAACCACGATACGGACAACAACATTAATGACCGACAAAGACTAATGAGAGACAGAGGGTTTAAATACACAGGGGTTAACAGGGCACAGGTGGACAAGGAACAAGGTAAAACAAGAGACAGGTAAACACAGGGCTGGAAATCATAATTAAACTAATAGTGGGGGGGCTTAAGCACATAAATAGGTCGTTTTGCGCAATCTCTTCTAAAAGCGCCAAATTTGGCACAGTTGTAGCTCAAGTTATACTGAAATGATTTAGCTAGGGCGCCGGAGCCAGAGACCCTCGGAGCCAAGATGGCAGCCAATCCAATATGCCCGCTGCCCGAAAAGGGTTCCGACTAGCTTTTCACCACGAGCTACAAATACAAACTTGATGTCTTTTTCAACTTAATTGATCATGGGAAACACATAGGAATGTTTATATTTATGACCCAGTATATCTGGACAGCTTAATCCTCCAATTCCAATATGGCCCCTGTCCAAAAAAGCAGTTTTGACTGTAGTTATACCCCATTGTTTGCGCCAATTTATCTACAAGCACCACATTTGGCACAGATGTAGCTCAGGTCATACTGAAATGATTTAGCTAGGGCTTAGACCTAAGCTTTCTCAAAAAATAGAGTCTGCTCTGACCCTTCTTTGGGGCAGCCGTGGCCTACTGGTTAGCGCTTCAGACTTGTAACCAGAAGGTTGCCGGTTCAAACACCGTACAGTCTGAGAACTTCTGCAGGTGACATGACTCAGAGTTGTACTGGAAGTCTGAGGTGTACAGTGTGAAAAGAAAAGGAGACAACACAGTCCCTTGTGGTGCTCCTATGCGACTGACTACCTGTTCAGACACACACCCTTTTTTATTCTCACAACCTGTGATCTGTCAGTCAGGTAATCAGTAATCCATGATGTTGTGGAGGTGTCTACTTGCATCCTTCAAAGCTTGTCACGTAGCAGCATAGGCTGTATGGTGTTAAAAGCACATGAGAAATCGAAGAACATGATCCTCACAATACTGCCAGCCCCTGTCCAGGTGAGAGTGTGTTCTATGAAGCAGGTAGATTAAGGCATCCTCCACACCCACCTCTGGATGGTCACCTGTGGTCTCAAAAGATGACCAACAACAGTGTTTAGCCAACTACTTCCTTTCCTACCAACTTCCTTCCTAACCAGGTGTACTTTTTTGTATAAGTGTTTTGTTCTTATGACTACAATTGTGAGAGAGACCATGAGAATGAGAATTCATGAGAGAGCAAACAGTTATTGTGTGCACATCACACCTTCTGGCAGGTGCAGGACAAATTAAAACTTACTCAATTGAAAAAATATAATGTCCGCCACACTGCTTTTGACTCCCATATATTTAATGCACAACAGGCAACGTTTCGACCCTGCTGAGTCTTCTTCAGGCAAAAATTCATGAGAGAGACCATGAGAATTATCTGTTGTTATTTTTATGTTATTGCTGTTTTTTTTATATGCAAAGCAAACCTTTGAAGAGTTTTGGACAAATTGACTATATTATTCTTTTAACAATTTGACATACTATAAATATTGCCTTGCAATAATAATTAATGTCTTATTCTTTCTTATATGATTACATTTTGAAATGTATTCACCTGTGGTACACTGAAAGCATTCCACTTTTATAAGGAAATTAATACACATTGAGAATAACCTTCATAGTTGTGGTAAAAAAAGATTTTCAACCAAAGTCTTGAAAAGAATACAGGTTTCAGACTTACACAAGCATACATATAAATATGCCAATAGACTTCCTGTGGTCAATAAACTAAAAATAGACACAACATCCTCATTTGTAGCGCATTTGGTTCAAAATTTGAAGCCAAAACCCTTTTTCGGACAGCAGCCATATTGAATTTAGGGAATTTGGGGGGTCCTGATATACCCAATCATAAATGTAAGTATTCCTATGGGTTTCCCATCATCAAAAAAGGTCAAATAGACATCAAGTTTGTATTTGTATCTTATCTGGCTCCAAAGCTATAGCCGAATCCCTTTCAGGCGACAACCATTTTGGATTTGGCTGCCATGTTGGTCTCAGGGACCATTGGCTCAGGCGGCCTGGCTGAATCATTTCATTATGCCCTCAGCTGCATCCGTGCCGAATTTGGTGCTTGTAGATTAATTTGCACAAACAATGGGGTGTAAGGCCCCATACTACAGCCAAAACTGCTTTTTTGGACAGCGGCCATATTAGAATTGGAGGAATAAGGGGTCCAGATGCACCGGTTCATAAATATTAAGATTCCTATATATTCCCCATGATCAATTAAGCTGAAAAAATATCAAGTTTGTATTTGTAACTCATGTAGTTCAAAAGTTATAGCCGGAACCCTTTTCGCGCAGCGGCCATATTGGATTTGGCCGCCATCTTGGCCCCAAGGGCCGCTGACTCCGGCGCCCTAGCTAAATCATTCCAGTATGACCTACGCTATATCTGTGCCAAATTTGGCGCTTTTAGATGAATGTGCGTGAAAATGTGCTTAAGGCCCCCCACTATAGTAGACTAACGAGGATCAGGTGAGGGGCGGAGACACAGGCACAAGGAACAGAAACACATGGCACAGGCATTGTATCGCCTTTAGGCTATGTACTGGATGTGCCAACTTTTTATGAGAGAGAGACCCCCTTAAAGACAAAAAGATAATTCAAGCCATGAGGGTAATCCTCCTAAATAATAGGCCTATGCGATTTTTCCATTTAAATGATCAATATTATGTATTGTACACCCACAAGCCTTTACATATTAAGCAACTGTATTTTCATCTGATTCTTCAATACTTCAATATCAATATGCTACATTACCAACAGTTTCCATGGGGAATCTAATCTATTTTTTTTGTTTTTAAAAAAAGCTGTTTTTTTGTGCAATTAATAATTTAATTAATTATTCAATTAACAATTTTTAGCATTACTCACCATTAAGAATTCAGAGGCACCCTAACTTATGAAGACACCTTTTGCACATCTGAAATCTCTCCATGATTAAGATGTAGAAACTTTCTATCAATAATGCATTTTATTACATAGCTTTAGTGCATCATCTCTGCAAAGCATATACAATAATACATCAAATGGTCATGTGTTTCAGGTATACCTGGTTGCATTTGCTGTGCAGTGGAACAACCGCATGGAATCACTCCGGGTTGCGGGTGGTCAGGGTCGGCAGACGTCATGTACAGTATGGAGGCACGGCACCAGCGCATCACTCAGCAGGCTGGGCTGCTCTTCGGCAAAGATCATCTCCTGAAGCCCAACTTTGCTGCTCCTATTCCCTACCCTGATGAATACAAGGACCCAGATGAGGAGGAGCTCCTTAGTGTTGAGTATGCCATGTGCCAGTCAACCAGCTTCACTGCAAGGGATTACTACACCAAGAAAGGTAAAGTGCTTAATCGCACACTTAAACAATATACAAATATGAAGCAAGGATATCCCTACAGTTTTCATGCATATTCTTAGCAATGACAGCCAATATGGTATAAAGTTAACTTTTAATTTTATGAAACAAAGAAACCGTGCATGTTATTGGCATATCTGTGTAGGAATGAATCTACAAGTGGTTGTTCTAACTGCCCAGACACATCTGTGATTTGTACAATTGCATATTTGCAGCTGAAGAAGAGCAGTCCCATGAAGAAGACGAGTGGACTGGACAAAATGTAGAGGAGATGGCAGATGATGGTGTTGACATGTCTACAGAGTCAGACGAGGATCCTATTGACCGCATCTGTAGGAAACATGCCATCCCTACACAAGCAGAACAGGTGGAAGAGGAGGAGGACAGAGTTGCACTGCAGGATGTGCTGATGGCCTAGGGACATCTGAATCTGCCAGGAATAGAGGAAGTGTATAGGCATTGGCTTTGCTGCTTCTAGAACTGGTAGACAACAGTGACCGCCACCTAGTGCCAGCTGACCGCAGGCAGAAGATTGCTACTGCTGGCAGTTCTCGAGCAGTTCTCGAGCATGACAAGACTGCTATGAACTTTGTGAAAAAGTACAAATCTAGCTGGGGCTACACCCTGTTTGGCCGGTGTCTTGGGGCTGACACATCCGAGACCAGAGCAGCCCAAAGACAAAGTTTGGCTGGATAAAACACCCTCAGGCAGCACAGGTGATGGAGGCCAGCTCTGACTCTGCCAACATCCCTACCACCACCAGATCGACCTCAGGTGAAATACCAGAGTCTTAATCATATAGCTGGGAATAGGTGTGGTGAGAAGCAAAGGTAAAATGTTAAGCACTTAATTTCACCTGTTGGAAAGCAAAGGGTTAATGCACAAATCATATTAATACATACCCCCTAATCCCTGAGTGTCGGCAGCACCTGTACTCCTGCAATGTGCCACCAGGGGGCATCCTTCTCTCTGATCCCAGGTTGAGCAATTGGGACTTGGGGGGGCCATGAGCTATTCCCAGGCGGTCTCCCATCCAAGTACCAGGCCCGACCTACCAAAATAGACTCATCCAGGCCGGGAAAGAGTCACACGCATGTTAACCCTCAGCAGCGATAGCGCCAAAAGCCAGTTGTTGCCAGTCAACTCATGTTGCTAGTCAACTCGTGTTTTTTCCCAACCAGTTACTCGTTTAGCCTAGGTCTACTATATTTTTGTTTTTCAGAAAATATGTATGCATTTTATTTATTTATTTTCTTTTCTCTATCTTTTTTTTAATGGAGGCAGCAAACAGCAAGGGGGTAGAAAAAGGGCCCGGCGGCAGGGGCGGATTAAGGTGGTCATGGGCCCCTACATTTTCTGTGTGGGGGCCCCCTCCAAGGTAACATAGGCCGACAATTGAACCAGGCCTACTCATACATCATCACTGCAACGTTGGTGCAGCAACAACACCAAACAAGCCTACTCACACCAGCAGCATCCTTACAGAGCAGCAATTGAACCATCAACTCATAGATAAGACGTCCTTACTGCAACAACTGGCCTACTCACATCAGGCAGCATTCAACTTCCTTCACAAAACAAAAACCATAGCATTGACAACTAATGCCTTATGAAATAGCCAACATAGGCTATTCCTAACTTTTGAAGTTTTTCTTCATTGTCAAATCCAAATCGTGCAGAATATCAATGGATATCAGAGACATTTGTTTTAATCTGCGCTGGCTCATTGATTTCTATTTTTAACGAATCCCAGTTTTGAAAAAGACTCATGAGCAGGGCTGCCAACTTTTCAAAAAACCTTGGAGTGAGATTTGGTGGGGCCAACCAAAATTTTGCTGCGGAAATTTTTGTTTGACTCATTCAGCATTATTACCGTACAGTAAAAAAAAACGTACATCAGTGGTTCTCAGGTGTAGGGACCAGGGTCCCAGAGTTTAATTAATATTGGTATCAAAGGGATCTACTACTAGGACCTCGGCCTGAACCTGCATTCATCTGATGCTGTGTCGGTGTTTTGTAAGAATTTAAGAAATGTTTGTATATTTTAACTTTTAAATGCATCAATCAGGTGCACTTTCAAAATAAATTCAAAGGTCAGACTTATTTTTATGGAAAGATTTGTGCTGTAGCCTAAACTATTTTGCACTTATAACCATGCACACACAGGTGGAATAGTTATGGTGATATGGTGAAAACATAAATGCTACAATTCACAGTTCAGAAATGTGTGTACATTTTGCAGAAGTGGTCATCTATGTTATTCAGCTAGTTCATTTAAGATAAGATATTGGTCATTGTAATGGCCATCTAGCCTATAGCCTACTGTACATGCTCTTCCTTTTTTTCAGGATGTACCCATATCTGGGAATGTATGATGTGAATGTTAGCATATGGCTTATGTCAGGCTTTATATCAATATTTGTGTCTCATTATTTGATTTTCTTCATATTTTTGCATTAATGTCCCTAGGAAGCATGCCAATAGAAATATATTAATTTATCTGGGATTGGCTGGAACCTGACAATATAAGAACCATGATAGTGGGATAATCTATGGCTGAGCAATTTACAAAACTGTAATGTACTGACAAATAGTTTATATTAGAATACATTATAATTTCGCCCCAATGAGACTATGTAGAAATGTGTTGCAATTTCAAAACCGGATTACTCAGGAACCACTTATTGCACAGAGGCATGCTTTATATCCTCGTATTCGGTACGGTTTGCTGTTTATTGTGACATTGGGTTTTCCATGTGTTGTGTGAAGGGTTAGTGAAATATTTAACCGAGAGTAATGGGTGTGCTCTGTGTGCAAAATGCAAATATGCTTAGCCTAAATTGCATGTCAGTTCAATGTTAATTTTCTCGCGAACCATTATCACAAAGGTCACAAAGATGAAGGCCTTAGGACTGAACACCACCCTGTGTCACTGGATATTTGACTTCCTCACCAACCGTTCACAAGTGGTTAGAGTGGGGGGTCTGACATCTGACTCATTAACCATCAGCACTGGTGCTCCCCAAGGCTGTGTTTTGAGTCCACTGCTGTACAACATCTACACACATGACTGCAAAGCCAACAGTAGTCATACCTCCATCATCAAGTTTGCAGATGACACAGTGATCTTGGGCCTGATTAGTAACAACAATGAACAGTTCTACTTGGATCAGGTTGATGAGGTGGCACAGTGGTGTCAATCTAACAGCTTGACACTGAATATCAATAAAACCAAGGAAATGGTAGTGGATTACAGAAGGCAGCAGCAGAACTACAGTTACACCCCACTAATGATCAGCTGGGCAACCTGTAGAGAGAGTCACAAGTTTTAAATACCTTGGTGTCCACATTACTGAAGACTTAACATGGACTGTTAACACTCAATATGTTCTGAAGAAGTCCAGACAACGACTCTACTTCCTTCGTCAGCTAAGGAAATTCAAAGTTTCTACATCCATCATGAAGGCCTTCTACACTTCAGCGGTTGAGAGTGTTCTAACTGGTAGCATCATCACCTGGTATGGGAACTCCACAGTTAGAGATTGTAGTACTCTGCAGAGAGTAGTGCGCTCAGCTGAACGTTACTATAAGAACTCAACTCCCTGCTCTACAAGATATCTATTCCAGAAGAGTACTCCTAAGAGCCCAAAAGATTCTGAAGGACTCTTCTCATCCTAACAATGGATTATTCCTACCGCTGAAATCAAGAAGACGCCTATGTAGTCACAAAGCCAGAACTGAGAGACTCAGGAGAAGTTTTTATCCCCAGGCCATCCGAACTCTGAACTCACACTATACTGACTTTGCACACATTCACTCCTCAGCACTCTCAAACATTTCCCAACTCTGAACTCACACTATACTGACTTTGCACTCATTCACTCCTCAGCACTCATGACCCCCACACACACACACACACACACACACCTACAAGACTTTTTAGCACTTTTACATCCCTCTCCCTATGCTACAGACCTTTTTATTTATTTTCTTATTTCATCACACGTCAAAACACACACACACACACACATATCTGACTTTCTCCAACTTTTGCACACTTTTTTATTTATTATTTTTGATTTCTCCTCCATCTACCCATGTCCTTGATTGCCTAGCCTTTCTGCCCCCCACCCCCACCCCACCCCACCCCCATCCCCAACACACACACTTACATCATCACTGTCATCACTTCACATACATACAGCACTCCTCTACATACTTGCTGCACACTGCCCCCACATACACAGCACATTGTCTTCAGGATCTTCTCCAACACACATCCTCTACATACTTACAGCACACTGCCCCCACCTACCCACACACACACACTACACACATACACACACACACACTGCTCCACTCCCGCCCACACACACATCTTCACTGTCATCACTCACATACATTACATACAGTTTGCTCTGCTTGCAATAGTAAGTCCCTGACCCCCAACACACACACTTACATCATCACTGTCATCACTTCACATACATGCAGCACACTGCTTGCTACAGTAAGCCTCCTCTACATACTTGCTGCACACTGCCCCCCCCATACACAGCACATTGTCTTCAGGGATCTTCTCCAACACACATCCTCTACATACTTACAGCACACTGCCCCCACCTACCCACCTACACACTACACACACACACACACACACAGTCACTGCTCCACTCCCCTCCCCACCACACACACATCTTCACTGTCATCACTCACATACATTACATACAGTACTCTGCTTGCAATAGTAAGTCCCTGCCCCCTACATACACAGCACATTATTTCATCAGGAAGCTTCTCCAACACACATCCCCAACATACTTACAGCACACTGCCCCCAATACACAGCACATTGTCTCATGAGGAAGCTTCTCCAACACACATATTGCACACTGCCCTCTCCCCACATACACAGCACACTATCCCATCTCCCCTGTCATCCCCCAACACACACACCAAGACCCCCTGGCAGTTGGGTTAGCCCCTTGAGCCGTGGATCTGCCCAAGGTTTCTTCCTTGGTAAGGGAGTTTTCCTTGCCCCTGTTGCTCTTGGGTGCTCCTTGTTGGTGCCCCCCACCCAATCCCAATCCTCCCCCACCTTTTTATGCAGCCCTTGCCACTTAATCTACTAAACCCCTCTTCTACTGCACTTTTTACCCCATTAATGCACAAATAGGCTGACACCAGACATAATTTCACTGCATTTCTTACTTCCAGTAACTATATGCATGTGACAATAAACTTCCTTGTATCCTTGTATCCTTGTATCACAGCAACTTGGCGCTATCTTTGGAAAGCTTAGATTCCGCTCGTTCACACGATGTGTGATACAGTATGTATAGGTTTAGTGTAGTTGAACCTCATCTGCCATGTATTTGACCTACCAGGTTGACACTTCAGCGTGAAAAATACTCAATAATACTCACAGCATACCTGAAGCCGGGGAAATGCGCCTGGGATGGCTTCTGAAGTAGCATCGTAAATGAGAGAAAATTTTGAAAATTCCAGACAGGGGGTGCTCTTGAACCCTCTCACCGTCTCTGAAAGCATAACTAGTCGATCAGTGGCTCAACAGGTAGATCTATAGATAAAACTCATTTTTCAGGCATCTGACCGACCGGGTGGACACTTCAGCGTGAGAAATCGGGGGTGTGGCGTGTGAGCGTGTGAAACTAATCAAATGTGTGTGTCTCACGGCCAATGTGTGAGAGTTGGCAGCTCTGCTCATGAGCACTCTCCGCTAGCGTGGCAAAGTCGCGCTGCTCTTCCGAGCTGAATGTGGAACATTGCCGGTGTCGTTGGCATATGGCTATAGTGTTCTCAGAGTTGTAACTTTATCTCCATCAACCGTGACACTAGGCCTATGTTTAGACATTAATGTTCCGACTATTGACTTTGTTCAGAATAAGACGATATTTTGCGATTATGTGGCTTGTCCCTTGCTTGACAGCTGTTCTAGTTCTATGTTTTTCTCACGTGGTTTAGGCTACTCAAACACGGCAGCAGCCTTTTTTTTTTTGCAAGATAGCCTATGGTCTTTAGACGAGCCTTTCGCTTTTGAGCCCCGCTCTCATACAATCTTCTTACGTAGGCCTACCTTTCTGACATTTTCTAAAGGTGTCTAACAGTAGCATGAATGACGCATTATTTTTAAAACCTAATTTGACCGTGAACTTCATCAGCGCCTTGCTACTTTAAATAGTCATTTTGGGCCAATGAAGTTTAAGTTTTATTCTGTTATGTAAATTTGAGTGAATTATATATATTTTTTAAGGCCCCCCGGCAGGCTGGGACACGTGGGAGCTGCAGTCATATGGCAACTTGAGGTGACCCCAGTGCCTAACAAGGCATTAAATTAAGATCCAATAGGCACCGAGATATATTTTTTCTAAAAAAAAAATCCCATCCACTCCGCTAAACTCTAGGAACGCAACCACTAGATGGCGATGAGATTACTTTCCCTCCCTATTTATCCCATAGACAGCTGGTAAGACTAGATGTACCGCAGAGCGGTACAAAATATGACCGCCGCCCAGTCCAGCACATTTTTTCCACAAAAAGAAATCACGCTGAAAGGCCTATATGATTCTAACTGTCTCACTAAATTGCATTATCCACACTCAATTCTCACTGGTATCTGCTAGACAACAAGTACCAAAACATGATTAGTTCATAGATTTCACATGTAAAATTCATTTTATACAACCCCACCTCCATCTTGCCAGTTCATAATTCTGAGAAATTCTTGATTGTTTGTGTTATGTTTATGTTATGTGTGTGGGTGTGTGTGTGTGAGTGTGTGTGTGTGTGTGTGTGTGTGTGTGTGTGTTGTGCTTGTGTGTGTGCCTGCGATGTGCCTGTGCATGCAAGCCGACATATGTCTACTGTGTGAGTATGTGTCATAATGATGATTACTGTGAATGTATGTGTGTGTGTGTGTGTGTATCTGTTTGTGCACATGTGTGCACATGAAATGGGTTAACATGACCCCCGGAGGCAAACATACGGAAACAAATGGTCATCCTAGGCCCTACAGTTCTCAAGATATTCACAGAGAACTGTGTCTGCCCTACCCTCCTTTCGGGGGGGTCCAGTCCAGCAGGGGGCTACAGATCAAAACGAAAAAATGGCGGTTCCATGCTATCCATGTGGGGGTACATGCCCACCAAGTTTTGTGTACCCCGGTCTTTCAGTGTCCCGGGAATCCTTGTTGGTGAACGTCACTAAATGTACACATAAATTATTTTATTATGAGGCCCCCCATGAACGAAAGTACACAAAACTTGGCATGCATTCGGAGGGTGTCATAACGATCCTACACTTTTAATTTTGTGCAGTTTTGACCTTGTCAGCCAGAGATATTGTGATGAAAACACCTAATTTTTTTGCTTTTTAATTTTTAACTAGGTGGCGCTATACATGAAATAAGTGGTAATGGGATGGGTTGACATGCCCCTTAAGACCAACATACATAAAAAGGTGGACCTCCTAGGCCCTACGGTTCTCGAGATATTCACAGAAAACTGTCTCCGGCCACCTACAGGCCAGTTGGTGTATATTAACATAAATTAATTTATTGTGTGGCCCCCAATGAACGGAATTCCACGAAACTTGGCATGCATTCAGAGGGTGTCATAATGATCCTACACTTTCAATTTCGTGCAGTTTTGACTATGTTAGGTCACAGATACCTGCGATTACAACACCTAATTTTTACTTTTTTGTGTTTAACTAGGTGGCTATACATGAAATGAGTGGTTATGGAATGGGTTGACATGGCCCCTTGAGATCAACATACAAAAAAAAATGGTCCTCCGAAACCTTACGGTTCTCAAGATATTCACAGAAAACTGTGTCTGCCCTACCCTCCTTTCGGGGGTCCAGTCCAGCGGGGGGGCTACAGATCAAAAAACGATGGTTCCATGCTATCCATGTGGGGTTACATGCCCACCAAGTTTCGTGTACCCCAGTCTTTCAGTTCCCGGGAATCATTGACGGAAATTTGGGCATGCGCGGCGGTCATAATAAGCGCGTCAGGTCGAGAAATATGCAGCCCAGTTACCGACAGCTGCCGACAGTTCACGAACACACGAACGAGAGGCCGATTTTAAAGGAAGTCCCGCCTTGACTGGGCGTGGAATCGTTGTCTTGGAATAGATGTCGTTGGTTTACCAATCTGTCAGTCAAGCAGATTCCGGCGTGAGGCTCGAAGGAACCATGAACCAACACGTGAAATTATTCACGATGACCAACATGATTTCGGATTAGTTGGGGCTCAGAAACCGTACAATTCTGCCAAGAACTTCATAAAGATCTGGATTTATTCTAGCAACAGACATTTCGGAGTTCCTCCCCAAGATCTTTCATCTTGACCTCGCTGCCAACTTGAAAAGCTAACTAGTTAGCTAATAGCATAGCCTAGCACAGCAATCTGCTTTGCAAATACGATACGTTAGTATCGTGGGTAGAGACAGAAAGTATGGATAATTCTTCTGAGGACATAGTACAACTGCATGGCGACGAAGAGATTGTCGAGGTTATTGATCTCAATGATGCAGAACAATCTCCAGGTGAGTAACGTTGCTGTTAAACTGGTGATATCAACAAGGCATGGGCAACCCTCAAGAAACAGCATCTTCGGGGATTAACTATGTATTTTTTTTATCGTTATGTCTGAAGATGACCTGGCAGAAGAGTTGGAAGACGTAGACTTCGAAGATGCTGGGGCAGCAGCTGACGATGAGGCCTGGGAGACAGAGGACGAGATGGAAGCAGAACAAGATGACAGTGAACTCACCTTCTCCAGTCACACTGGTGCGTATGATGGTAGTCCTCTATTGCTGTGGTGCTGTGCTTTCTGAAGCTGTTTTGGTAATGGATTAAGTCGTCTTTGATTAAGAACCCGTTGTAAACTTTAGTCATGTTTTCAGTGTTACCTCTACTTTTGTCAATATAGATATCTCCTTTACCTCGATAATATATGTCTTTAGCAAACTTCATTGTAAGGGTTTTTAGTGTATAGGCCGCATCATAACTGTATCATAATCTGCGTTCTTTGGCAGGCTCCGTCTTCTGTGTCAGTCTGGACCCTCAAACAAACAGTTTAGCAGTTTCAGGGGGAGAGGATGACAAGGCCTATGTGTGGACCGTGAGTGATGGAGAGGTGCTCCTTGAGTGCACAGGTATGTGTGTGTTATTTGTGTGTGTATGTTATGTACATTAACAGGTGATGTTGCACTGTGTCGCTGTCTGAGTTTCGCTCATCAAGCTGATGATCTGTAGGCTGGCTTTCCTGGGTCTGCCTTGAGAAACCGCTCAGGGCTGCGTTTCCCAAAAGCATAGTTGCTAACCTGTTGTCTAGTTGCTAACCTGTTAGCAACTTTGTTGGTTGGCAATGGGAAATTGCATTGCAACCAACGAAGTTGGTAACTTAGTTGGTAACTCTATTAGCAACTATTGTTTTGGGAAACACACCCCAGGACAGCTGACATGTTTCCCGAGCTCTACTGATGGCCTAGCCTGTTCAAAAGCACCATGTCAAAGTCAAAGTCAAAGTCAGCTTTATTGTCAATTTCTTCACATGTTCCAGACATACAAAGAGATCGAAATTACGTTTCTCACTATCCCACGGTGAAGACAAGACATATTTTGCCAATTTAGGTCCACAGACAAACATAATTCAAGTAAACAAAAAAGTAAGTAAATAAGTAAATAAGAGGGCACATATAAAAATGAAAAAATAAGAGCAGCAAAATTTGGTTGAAATTGTGCATAGACAGTCAATAAAATACTAGTGCAAAGTCAGGCCAATAAAAGGCTTGGGTAGTTCTGTTTGACCTAAGTAAGAAAGAAAGTGGCATAGTGGTGCAAGTTATGTAAGAGCAGCAGAAGTGTTGTGTTTTCAGGACAACAACACCAAGTTGTAAAGTGTACATGTGTACAAGTGTACAAGTGTGCAAGTGTGCAAGTGGAGTAGTGCAGACGGCCATTTTGGGTCCAATGTCCAGGATGTTATGTAGCTGAGGGTGGAGGGGGGAGAGGAGGGAGAGAGTTCAGCATCCTTACAGCTTGGTGTATGAAGCTGTTGGTGAGCCTGGTAGTCTTGGAGCCGCGCAGGCTTCTTTACCTCTTCCCAGAGGGCAGTAGATCAAACAGATTGTGAGCGGGGTGACTTGCATCACTCGCAATTTTGGTCGCCTTTAAGGGTGAGGTGGGTGGTGTAAATGTCCTTCAGGGAGGGAGTGAAGCACCAATAATCCTTCCAGCTGTGTTCACTATGCGCTGCAGGGCTTTCCTGTTGTATTCAGTGCAGCTTCCGCCCCACACAGCGATACAGCTGGAGAGGATGCTCTCAATGGTGCCTCGGTAGAATGTGGTCATGATGGCTGGTGGAGCACTGCAGTTTCCGCAGGAAGTACAGGCGGCGCTGAGCTCTCTTCGCCAGTGATGCAGTGTTGGTGGTCCAGGAGAGGTCTTCACTGATGTGCACCCTCAGGAATTTGGTGCTGCTCGCTCTCTCCACCACAGCACCGTCGATGGTCAGTGGCAGGTGTTGGGTGTGACCTCTCCGGAAGTCAACAACAATCTCTTTGGTCTTGCTGACGTTCAGCAGGAGGTTGTTGTCCCTGCACCACGTGGTCAGATGGTCGACCTCCAACCTGTATTGAGTCTCGTCGCCCTTAGTGATGAGACCCACCAGAGTTGTGTCGTCAGCAAATTTCACTATGTGATTGTTGCTGTAGGTTGCAGTGCAGTCATCGTCAGCAGGGTGAAGAGCAGCGGACTGAGCACGCAGAGCCTTGGGGGCCCCTGTGCTCAGTGTGATGCTGCTTGAGGTATTGTTGCCAACACATACTACTTGGGGCCTCTGACAGAGGAAGTCCAGTAGCCAGTTGCAGAGGTAGGTACTGAGTCCCAGTTTGTCTAGTTTGCAGATGAGTTGTTGTGGTATTATGGTGTTGAATGCAGAACTGAAGTCTATAAACAGCAATCTCACATATGAGTCTCTTTTTTCCAGGTGGGTGAGGGCTGGGTGGAGGGCAGAGCAGATTGCATCCTCTGTAGACCAACAGGCTCGGTATGCAAACTGGAAGGGGTCCAGGGTGGGGGGGGGAGAATGGCTTTGATATGTGACATGACAAGCCGCCGAAGCACTTCATGATGATGGGTGTCAGTGCCACAGGGCGGTAGTCATTGAAGCAGGATGGAGCAGTTTTCTTCGCACAGGTATGATGGTGGCAGCTTTGAAACATGATGGGACGATGGCTTGCTTCAGGGAAGTGTTAAAGATGTCTGTGAAGACATCCTTAAGCTCCCCTCGCGCAGTCCTTCAGCCACCGCGACCTGGGATGTTGTCTGGACCTGTTGCCTTCACGGGTGTTGATAGCAGCAAGTGTCCTCTTCACGCTGTTGGCAGAGAGACACAGGGGCTGCTCATGTAGAGGGGGATGTGTCTTCTTTGGGCAGGTGCTGTTTTGTGCTTCAAAGCGAGCAAAGAAGCGGTTCAGGTTGTTGAGCAGAGGGATGTTGCTCTCACAGCTCTGTGGCGCGGGCTTGTAGTCCGTAAGCCATAGGCTTTGTGCGTTCCTGCTGTCTTTGAAGTGGGTGGTTATCTTGTGAGTGTGGTTGTTGTGGTGTTCTTGAGGCCAAGGGAATCATCACTGTCCAATGCCCATGGACTTAATATTAATTGTTTATGTTGTCTTTGTCTATGTCTGTGTGAAGCGCTTTTGATTTGCCATTGTGCTTGAAAATTTGCTATGTAAATACTTAAGCTTACATATTTTATATCTGGACTGTCTGTTCACTGCGGTGATGCCACGTAATGCTCACTCAAACTCTGACACACTGATCGTGTTGTTCACAACTTTTAAGTTTGCTTTCTTTCTTTGTTTTCTTGTTGATATTAGGACACAAAGACTCTGTGACATGTGCCACCTTCAGCTATGACTCCAAGCTTGTTGCATCAGGAGACATGAGTGGCCTCATCAAGGTGTGGAAAGTGGAGACTAAAAAAGAGATCTGGTCCTTTGAAGTTGGAGACTTGGAGGTAGGTGACGCCGCCATTTATCAATTGCAGCTGGCATCTTTAACTGGGTTTTGTAAAGTGTGTGTATGTGTGTGTAGATAGATGTTTAATCGATACTTTAGGAAATTCATAGATGTTTAATCGATACTTTAGGAAATTCATCTTGCACTGTACAGCTCGTCAGATAGACTGACAACAGACAACTAGAGGGAGAAGTTATGGTTGGAAGTAGCTAATGTTTTCTTGATGTCTCTCTGGTTTTGTCCCAGTGGCTGGAGTGGCACCCATGTGCCCCTGTCCTGTTGGCAGGCACTGCGGATGGAAATGTGTGGATGTGGAAGATCCCAGGAGGCGACTGCAAGACCTTTCAGGGCCCCAGCTGTCAAGCAACAACTGGCAAGATCATGCGAGATGGTGTGTGTTGGAAGTTTAGTCCCAACGTCCTTTATTTGTTGTCATTGTTAATGTTTTTATGTGAATATTTTATAAGGGTATTATTATTAACAAGACCCTTGGAAATCAGCTGCCTGTGTACTGTATCGTAAAAGCACCAATTTCCGCCCATTTTGTTTGAAAATTTTGGGAGCACTTGTGCGCCCAAGTTAAAACATTTAGGAGCACAGACAAAAATTTGAGCGCAGTCAGTTCTGTACTTAACTTACATATAATCTAACATTACACTGCAGCTGACAGTTAAACATGCCAGTGCACCAATTGTGAAGATTAAGAATGACTGACAACATTTACAGGAAACAAGATTTTAAAGAATATCAGTGCCTACTTTATTTCCAGTCCGTTCTATTTTTCTACATTTTGTTAATGTAAAATAATATAATGCATTGCCATATTTGCAATTAGCCTGTATATCAAGTATTCTTGAGCTCCAAGCGGATTTGAACATGCAGCCTTACAACACTGTTTACAGCTCTTCCAGTCACTGCACAATGTAATTTTTGGTACATAACTAATTTAGATACACTTATGGGGTGGGTGCTTGCGTTTCTTTAGGAATCTGTCGTCTTAATTTGTATAGAAAGTTATATTAAGTGACACATACACGTAAATGGGCTGAAATAGGGCACGGGTGGAAATGGGTGACTTTCCGATATGGCTGTTAGGACCAGGAGTGACTCTCTATGGACATGATAGGCTGTGATATGTGCCTCTCTGGTAGGTCATGTAGATGTGACTGTGGTCCAGTGTCTTTCTTAAAGTGTATTGCTGTTTTGCATATAGGGTTAAAGTTAAAAGTTGTGTATACAGACAGAGAAGGGGAAACATATTTCAAGAGATAAATCTGTACACCTGGTAATATGGGGTCTCTCACAACATAGTACACAGTCCAATGTATGAGCTCCTGGTTTCTGCCCAGCATCACAGACCTTCTTCTTTGTTTGTTTTTCCTCAGGAAAGAGAGCCGTGGTTGGTTATGAAGACGGCTCAGTGAGGATCTGGGACCTTAAACAGGGCAATGCCGTACATGTCATTAAAGGCAAGTCTTTCCTCTCCTCTGTGTCACTGACGAGTTAGAATTCCGTAGCTAAAATTTAAACTGGAGTTTAGTTTAGGAACTAACTTCATTCAATTCCATTTTAGTCCAGCATTAAGTGTGAAATTGCATAGGAATGTAAAGTAAATTGAAAGTAAAAACTGTATGTAAGTGTTTTAAGATATCATTAAATTAATTAAACCATCTTAACCAACTATTTTAAAACCATCCCAACAAATGTTGTGTGCGTCATTCTTTTCTTTTTTTTACAGGTAGTGATGCCCACCAGGGGGCGCTAACGTGCCTTGACACCAACAAGGACGGCTCGCTGGTCCTGACGGGCTCCGTGGATGGCCTGGCCAAGCTCATCAACACGAACACAGGCAAGGTAGGTCACCAGCTGCTCACACAGAGTTACCTGTGCCGGAAATATGAACTCAATCTGAACAATGTCATACATCAACGCTATTGCATGTGGCATGACTATCTGAGAAAATGAGTACGCAAGTCTGTGCTATGGTATGGTATGCAATAGTGCATCTTGATAGACTAACTCAGAATACAAGGAGATAGATAGAGAGATAAACAGAGAGGCTCAGTCCTTGGATGAATAGATAGAAACTGAGATAAGAAGCAGAGGCATAATATTATGAGTAATTGTACTTTGTTATGTTATGGGCTATTAACTGATCTCACAGACTTAACTACAATCAAGAGGGAAGTTACCCCTTGGGGGAGGTAGACTTTAACATCAATGCTACGGGACTTTTTCTCAATGAATACAGAGGCTTTGCTGACTAAGTCGTGTGAAACATTTGTTAGGTTGTTTGTGCCTTCTCCATCGAGAGCGGCAAAGCGAAGGACTCTATGACGGACGAAGAGGACTCCAACTCTGTCGAGTCAGTGGGCTTCTGCAAAGTGTGAGTGAAACCACCTACTGCTGCGTTCACAATGCCAGGAATCCTGTGCTGTTCAGAAGATTTTTTTTGCATTGCAGTAATGGTGTGTTATGTTCCTGCAGTAATTACATGTTATGTTTGTTTTTTTTTCCTTTCAGTTTGCCGTTGGTTGCAGTTGCATACCTGGACGGTACCTTAGCTATTTATGACCTGTCCACCCAGGCTCTGAGACATAGGTGTCAGCATGAGGTCAGTGGCTGCATGGACCTTTCTGGGAGTAATCAATACTTCATGTTGCTAAAGTAAAGACCCCAGGGTTGTTCTACATCCTGAAAGAGGGCTTCCAGAGATGGAGGAGAGACTTGTTTGTGACTTGTTTTTCGTCCCTAAATAGACCCATAGTTTCGTTTTGTGGGGAGAGCACATTATGTGTCTGTTATGTAATGCAGCGTGTCATGAAAGTCTTACCCTCATCATGATTAAATCTGCCATTTGGCTGTAACCAAAACTGAAGAAAATAAGATAGTATTCGGTGGCAACGAGGCATGTCGGATTCAGATATTTCTATAAAATGCTGCCTTCTAAAATACTTTCATTTGGCTGCATTCTAAAGGCAGCGCAAATGTATCCTTCGTGCTGCCAAAAATTCTTTAGAACATTTCTGCTTCAACTCCTACTGATTAAAGTCAGCTGTCAAGATTCATGATTCAAAAAGCTTTATTGTCCAACATGTTGCCATGTTATAACATTTTCTTTGATTGAAGGCAATGTCTGTTCTGTCTTTATGTGTGTGTGTGTGATGTTTGTTTAAGATGTATATTGTGTGTGTGTGTGTGTTTATTGCCTTGGGTATGAAGGATTTTGTGTATAGTGACTTTTTGGCCAGAGGCACTCTGGCCTGATGGTAGCAGCTCAAAACATCGGTGTAGTTAAGTATTTTATGAGTAAAGTCAGTTGTGATTATGTAATTGTGTGTGTGTGTGATCCACAGGCAGGTATAGTCCATCTGCAGTGGGAAGAATCCTCATCATTGGTGGCCACCTGCAGCCTGGACGGTGTCGTCCGGCTTTGGGACGCCCGATCCGGATCCATGGTATCAGAGTACCGTGGACATGGTGCCGAGATCCTGGACTTCACACTAAACAGGTGGGTCATGAAACGACACAGATCCGACTCGGCATAGTCTCACGTGCACTTGTAACATTGTGGTCCATACTGTATCCGCCTGTAGGTTTTGAGACTTTTTTGTTTGTGTGGTTTGCTATGACATGTGAGGTCAGCATTTTAACATACTCTTCATCATCATTATCATTATCATCATCATTGCTTGTAGTGTTTCTTGTTTGTATGGTGTTTGCTTCAGTTCCATGGCAACTAGAAGGCTATATTGAAATATGAGTTGTTAAGGCCATCCGGTGCCGGAGGACTTTTTAAAAAAACCTCTTCAGTGAGGATGGAATGGTAAGCCTGACTGATATAATTGTGTGCAAGACTGCAGTTTCGTTGCAGTTCCAGAAGATCTCAAGCTGACTTTAAGAATCCATTGTGTCACTGCAGTTTCGTTGTCCCATAAGAGTTCTCAAGTTGACATTGAGAACTCTTATGGGACAGGCAGTTGAACAGGCAGTTGTTCTCACCTGAGAGTGGGCCAATGTAAAATGTCAGCATGTTTGAGAGGTCTCTTATCTGCAGTGTTTCCCATACACTGACTTATTTGTGGCAGCCCACCACAATATCAACATTGACCACCACACAATGATTTTCCTGGTTGTACTAAATTGTGCTTAAATCTGGTTAGAATCATAACCGCGCTGCACTAATTTGTTAAAAACTGTTGCATTCGAGTTAATTCTGCAAACCTACCACCACAAATAGAATTCAATTCTGTGGGAAACATTGATCTGCCATGTCATATTCTCATCCATTGCCATGCAGAGGAGTCGTTTGAGTCTGGTTCCTTCTGACCCTGTCGAAGCAATACCCTGTACCCCAAACCTGCTCCCAATGTGCAGGTTGGCATGTCTTTCATGGCAGCCCCCTCTGTCAGTGCAAGAATGTGTGAATGAATGTTTAGAGTAGAAAAGCACAATATAAAAGCAGTTCATTTATCTAAAAAACAGTATGTAAAATCCACTATATGAAAGCAGTTCATTCCGTGATGCTGTCTGAGTGTAGCCTGGAAAATCTAGACCCTGATAATCTAGAAAGATTAAGGGTCTGGCCACGAACAATGTAATGGCCCAACTCGAGGGGCGGCACCAAGCATGCATTTGAAAATCTCAGTGCACGCAATTGGATAACACTAGACCAATGTTTACTCTGAATGATTCCGGACTTCGACGCAATTAGATAACACTACGATCAATGTTTCCAACGCTGCAGCGCTGTCGTCATCAGTTTAGCTCGCCTCTGGCCTGCCTATATCAGATACGATTTGATTGGTTCCACGGGATGCAAGGGGAAAAAGTAACGTGCATCATTGCTCATTGCCAGAGTGTCTCGCAGAGACAATTCCATTGTGCTCTTGCGAGAACTCTAGATTTCCTGGGTAGTCTGAGCGGGCTCTCTGATAGAACTATTTCAGTGTGGATGTCGGGCAGAAATTGCGCTGAACAAGGTTGTCAAATTTATGTGTCTGGACCCGGTTCTGTCGTCTGACAACAGGTCTCATGATTCCCCAAAGAATTATTGGAATAACTGTGAACACCTCTTACCTGAATTTCACAACGCCATTCCTGTCATGCCTGGTGTGATGATTGTCAAGGCAGAAAAGCTCAGAACTTTTCTATGGGGGGAAAGAGAGCAAAACAGTGCGTTTGTATGTGTTTAAAAACAGGTTCCCTAATGCTGGACCTGGACAGGATATCTGGATGGGTGGGTTGAAATGACCCTCTTTCAGGCTCTCACTCAACTGCTTGTTAAATACCATCTGTCTTCCCCATAATGTTATGGTCTAGCTTCAAAGACAAATGGCATGCTAAATGTTCAGACATGGTCTACCTCTTCATATAATGACATCCATCAAGATTTCACTGTCACATGTGATGAATTGATTGGGGCCTTAAATCGTATACAAGCTTTGGATTCTGAAAACATGTACCTTAACATAGTATCTTGCTTTTCTAGGGCTGTTAATGAAATTGTATGGTTAATCATGATAAATCACAGAACCCCAATGAAAAATGTTAAGTGCCACAAGGTTATTTTACACTTCAGCAAACTTCTATAACACTACTGCTAATTCATTGTTTTGGGATTTTGGACAAACCTAAGGTTGAAATAGTCTACTCAAATTAAAATTGAAAATATCTTTTCAATGAAGGCTGACATCTCTATCATGGTCAATAAACATTACCGAATATGATGCATGAATAGTGCATAGACAGAACACATGTGATTTCACATTATTTTCTTTTTTAAATAATAGACATTTGACAGCTTGTTTTACCACAAAGTCAATGTGTTAACTCACTTTAGTGTCTAATAATACTAGTACCATTTCAATAAAGATTGAGTCTCGACTTGAGATGACTGCAGTGCTTTCTTTTCGGATATGATAGCCCAGTTGGCTACTGGGTAGAACATGCGTAAATGGCACAATTATTTTTAAAACTGTGATAACTTTGACAGCCCTATACTTTTCCATGGCCTACAGTTGCAGATAGAGTAGATTTTCCCCAAGAAATTATTTCTGAAAGCAGGGTTGAAAATTTAAAATAAAAAAACACTTTTACAGTGTTCCTGTCTTGCTTTTATCAGCATCTGTATGAATCGTTTGAAGCCAAAAAAATATATAAAAAACAACAACTGCGAGGACTGAACCCAGATGATCATTTACTTAATATTTGTGTTTTCCCTCAGATAGGCATCAAGAGAGATGAGAATTTTGACAATGAAAAGGGCTTGTCGCACCTCTTAAAAGCAGTCCTTCTGTGTAATTAATGTAATGCCAGAGTTCAGTGAGTCACTGCTGCCCTTGTTTTTTTTATTTTTTTTTTATTTTACTTCTGACAGAGACGCCTCCATAGCAGTGACGGCAGCCGGGGACCACAAAGCCAAAGTGTTCTGCCTCCAAAGACCGGACCGGTAGGACTTGACACCCACGGACAGACGCCCCCCCTCTCTCCTCCCTCTCCTCCAGGACATTTCTCTTGCATCACGCCACAGTTTCACGGCCCCTTGGTGGCCTGGAGGATGGTGTTTGCTCTACACACAAAGAGATATCTGAACACACCCAAGTCCACACCTGAAGAGACATTACTAGGTTATTGGCCTGTCATGTGCTAGCTAGATCATTGCTAGATCATTGCCAGATCTTGTGAAGTAAAACTAAGACGTGTTTCAGATAGTAGGTTGTTATCGATATGGATCAGATTGTTAAATTGACATGTTTGGAAATATTTTCAAGTTTTCAATTATTTCATGGCTGACAAAATAAAACAATATGGTACCTGTTTTAATTACTGCACTCATTTACAGGAGCATGATTTTTTATTTTTATTTTTTTCATATTTAATTTAATATCATGTCACCCAGCATGTTTAACTTGGTTAATCTTTAAAGTTGTGTGAACATTTGAAATCAGAAACCCATTTTTAATTATGTCAGTTGTATCCTCATGGGTCATTAAAAAAAAGTATGAGATTCTGTGGTGAGTCATACAAGGAAAAAAACATCTATTAATTTCAGTGTGAAAGTTGTGGGTCAGGAATGAACTTGGAAAAGGTTTCTGTGTGTGTAACCTCCAAGTGCTCTCTCTTAATTTACACACGCACACACACAAATAGCTATTTGAAAAAATTCCAGCTTTGGAAAAGTATAATTCCGACATAGGCTTGAAGCACCTGTTTAAACAGCTACTACGTGAGGTGTTGGGAGAAGAGTGAATTGATAATTGTTGCGTAACCGGTTAAGGGCCTTTGTCACGCTGGCTCGCTCCGTTCTGAGATTCGAGTGTTTGCAGCTGTTCCCAGAGGTGTTTCCACTCACTCTGAATGCTGGAGCAGTGATTTGCAGCCATAAATATCTGACCATTTTGGGAGAAATGGGACCCAGATCAGTTGGCCACTGAGGTTGCATTCCACAAGTGTTTGTCCCTGTTAGTAGTCAAGTATGAAGAATTCTTGCACATTTGTAAACATATGCATACTGTATAAATGGGTGTTAAAACATGACTTTCTGAGGTGAAGGAGACTTTTAAATGCTTTCTTCGTGTTCAACAAATTTAATTAAGCATTGAGTCTGTTTCTCTTTATTTGGCCTGGGCCACAGGTTTGTATGAGGATGCGTCATATTGGGTCCTGTAGGGCACTGGTTCTCAAAGTGGGGTCCGCAGCACATTGTCAGGGGTCCCTGACAAAGTTTGCTACAAAATATGAAATTATTAATTAATCGGCAACAAAATGAAAGTTATGTGAAGTAAACACTATGTTCAACACAATAGGCCTACATTTGACAAAGAAACAACAATCCTTTAAAAAAATCATACATACTGTCAAAGTTTGCTAACATGACTATTGTGGTATTAGCACTATACAGCTACATAATTAAAGAAACACCAAAGAACTTTCCCTCTGTCCCACGCACGCTATTTGTTTATCCAGCACCGGCTTTGCAAATAACGATGTCCACAGACAAGGTAGAATATTTTGCATGACTTATAAAAGTATGATGTATTGCGACATCAGATGCAAGTCAAATTTGTAGTTTCTTATGTCTCATTCCATCGAACTACAGATCCGCTACCGATCTGGCAAACTTACATAGTGCGGTTATAGCCGATAGAGGGCTGCGAAGCGAATGCAGAAGTGCCGTTCACCCTGTTACGAGTTGATGAACCACTGAAACGATTTTGGAAACATTATTTTAAGGTATAAAAAACTCTTTGGTGTTGCTTTAACTTGGAGAATTTTCCACTCCGTGAGGGGTCCCCGGCCCACAAAAGTTTGAGAACCCCTGTTGTAGGGGAATGTGTTGGGTCTGTATGGGGATGTGTCATATAGGGTCCTGTAGGGGAATGTTTTGGCTCTTTGTCAAACTAGCTTGACCAGAAGTGTCCAGCAAGTCCACACTCCTCTGCCTGTAGGCAAAAGTCTGCTACACAGGACATAAAATGCACAGGGCCCACTGTTTATAGCAAGCCTCTGAAGTTGACTGCTTCTCCAAAGACCAAAAGCTAATATGAGAACCTTGTGATGTACAGTATGTGTTTCAAAAGGACCTGGCAAAATTGGCCAAGCTTGACATGTGTATGTTTCCATGTGCAACTGTGATATGATTTTCATAAAGTGTATAAGAGGGTTGGTATGATGTGACTGGCATGATAACATTAGTGGGTCTAATCTGAAAAAGCAAAAAAAAAAAGCAAAGAAATATTCCATATTTGTCTTTATTTACAAATACAATCACAGTGCAGCTTCACCATTACGGATTTAAAATGGGAGGGAAGTGAGAACAAGAAGTGAGAAACTTGAGATTTCAGTTTCAGGACCCTCAGCATCTCTCTCACCTCTATTGTATTCTCTAAATTGAAGTGACCTTACATGTACACTGGACCAACAGAAAACATTTAGGACATTTGTGGATGTGGTTATGTATAAGCCGTTCACTTGTGTTTGGACTGTTTCAGATTTAGATTCTGTTTGTGGTTCATGAGGGTGAAGTGGAAGTGGGTCATCTCTGTGGGATCTCTGCACGACGGCACACACACACACGCAAAACCCACATACAGTATGCACAGTCTCCATATGTCTGTGTGTGAGTGCGTGGTTCTGCTCCAGTTGACAACGGTGTCTGGTCTTGCGGACTCTTACTATCGTCCTCACCTCAGGTCCAGAGCGACATGCTTCCCCTTTAAGGTGCACAGAGCGAGGCTTCTCCCCCTGTGCTGTCTCGCAGATGCAGAGGAGGGAGACGCCGTGATGTTTGTCCATCCATACAGGATCTATTACTTCATCGCACAGCTGAATACAGTATAGAATAAGACAAAGGATAGTCACTACTTTGGGGACCACAGGAATAACTATTTTTCTCATGTCCAATTGTTTATGAGGTGAAGAAAAGTTGGTTGGTTGGGTCCCTCAGCATATTTTCTGATCTATTTCTTATTTGAATAAGGTGAGTTATTTCTTTCCCATCCGCTACCTTTTATTCATTCAGTATTATGAATTGTAGTGTTATTAAGGCTGAGGCGAGGTTTTTTATTTTTTTATTTACATAGTTTTGATTAGTTAAGCAACTAGATAACTAACATTATTCTACTCCATACCAGTAGTCAAATAGTTTTTTTTTGTGTTCAATTTTGCTTTTAAAAAACTTCTATGAAAAGCAAGAGTAAATGTATTTTAAATTCAAAATATGTGGATGTTTTCTGTTAAAGTAAAATAGACATCAGTCATAATGCCCTTATATCTTTCCATAGCCCATAATGAATTTGATGCTTTGATGAAAATTGGGCCATGGTGTATATAGTTTCTTTTCATTACACAAACTCAATCGTGAGCTAAGCCTATCTAAGCCATTAAATTCACGGTATCTGTACAGGAAAGGATTCGGCTTAAACTGTTAAATTTATGTGTTTGCCCAAACGGGTGGAGACATGGTGTTCTCCCAGTAGTAAATGTATAGCCAGATGCTCATTGGAGAGAAACCTACTGTGACACCTGCCCACACTGGAGCAACATAATCATGCGTGTCGCACACACCCAATTAGCAGTGGCCTGATGAAAAATACGGTCACGGTAAAAGGGAGGGAGAGATAGCCACCTGAATAATGAAAGAGCCACTACGATGACTCATTGTTTGCCAACCTTGTTGCTCATACAAAGATCAGAAGCCTGGTGTTGGGTATCTTCTGTGGGGGAACCTATTTGCTGTGCTTTAACCAGACAGTTATTGCTCTTGATAAGGACCACTAATGGGGAACTGAAAAGATCCCTAAAATGAATGAAACGCAAACTGAATCTAAGTTCCTATTTTCAATTAAGTCATATGCTTTGATTAAAAAAGGATGTGACCCCTTATGTTCTAAACTTGTACAGTTGGCATCAGTCATCTTCTATAAATAGTTTTTTTTTTTTACAATCTCGGCACTTTTGTCAAGGTGATGTAAGTAGATTCTGCAGTTCATTCACACTTTATTTGGTCAACATTGTATTTGACAGCTGGGCCCTAAACATTGAGTGCATGACACCAGATTTCATCTATCCCTTATTGAGTGGTCACTTTGATGGGGTGATGCCGATGTCCTGAGGCCTGAGGTGAGTCTCCACGGTGATGGACCTCGGTAACGCCTCCAGCAGCAGCAGCGGCGGCGGAGGAGGAGGAGGAGGAGGCTCAGGCAGTGTGGAGGTGCAGCTAATCTACTCCATCACCATGCCCCTCTCCAGCACCATCATCCTGACCAACCTGCTCATCATCCTGGCCATCGGCTGCAACCGCCGGCTGCACACCACGCCCAACTACTTCTTCCTGAGCCTGTTGGTGGCCGACCTGGGCATGGGTGTGGCGCTGCCCTTCATCCCCTGGATGGGCCTAAGCCGGCCGCTGAGCTTCGGCGCGTGCCTGATGGTGCACGTGCTGCCCAACTTCCTGTTCCTGGCCTTCCTGTTTAACCTGGTGATGGTGCACTACGAGCGCTACCTGAGCATCGTGAGCCCGCTGCGCCACCGCTCCTTCTGGGTGCACCGGCGCTTCCCGCTGGTGCTGCTGGCGCTCTGGCTGCCGCCGTTGCTCTTCGCCCTGCTGCCGGCGTTCGGCTGGAACAACCGGCGTGGGGGACGGGCTTGGAGCGGGTGCTGCCGCCCGGGCGCGGCCCAATTCGGCGGTGGCGCCACCGGGCATGTGGAAGGCGGTGCGACGGCCGGCGCCAGTACCAAGCCCAACTGCTCGCTATCGGCCGCTGCGGGCAGTGGTTCGGGCGAGCGCTGCTGCACGTATCGCCACGTCTTCCCCAACGCCTTTATCTACCTGGAGGTGTACGGCATCCTGTTGCCCGCCATCCTGTCCATCGCCATGATGACGGGCCGGGTGCTGTGGATCACGCACGGCCAGCTGAAGGACATCCGCCGGCTGCAGCGCTCGGTGACGGGCCGAGGCCGAGGAGGTAGGCAGCTGGGGGTGGACCTGCGCTATGCCCGCTGCGTGGCGGCCGTCTCGCTGACCTTCCTGGCCTGCTGGGTGCCCTACATCATCTACACCCACGTGGGCATGGCCTTCCTGCTGCGGCCCGGCGCCGAGGGCAACCCCACCGCGCACATCGTACTGTCGTGCGCCGGCATGGGCGGCATGGCCGTGGTGCCGCTTGTGCTGGGGCTTGCCAACCGGGAGTACACTGACCCCGTACGGAAGTTCTTACACAAACTCCACAACCGCTGGCGGCGGAGGAGGTGGGATGCGGAGAGTATTGCCCTGTGATGCCTTTCCTAGAATGCATTGTGTGAATTCCTATCCAGGATTTTGCAACAGGAATAGGACATTGAGGAAATATTGGATAGCTGATATGAGGACTGCTTATTTTTTGCCAATTTCAGTGGAAAGAAAAGACCTCCAAACAAAGGTTCAAATGCAAACAGTTTTGGGCAAGACCCAAGCTACTGAGTGACAGGAAGTGATTAATAAATTGTTTCTCTCTTTTCATGAGGACCAATTGGATGGCTAAATTAGGTTGTTTCTTTATTGACACCAACATTAGAAAACCAACCTTAACCCAAACTATAAACCATTTAGTTCAAATTGTTTCTGTGCAAGAGAACATATTTATGTAGAGAATACTAGTAGTGGAGAACTTATGCCATAAGCTGTTTGCATGAACTCATTTCTGGAAAGTGTTATATGAACACAGAGAACTTATTGCTGAGATGACCATCACTAATCCCTGAAGTGTGACATGATTACCCTTAATGGGAGTTCTGTGAAATCATAGACCCTGATACTACTGTTGCTGTATTGTTATACTGTTACGAATCTGGTTCAGTATTTGACAACAAGACAGTTCTGTTAAGAATGCATGAAGCATGCCATGTCTCTTTGAGTCTACCCCCTTATTCAAAGAGTCATTCAAATAATACTCTCTGTGTGTTATGTTCACCCATTTAAGCCCAAATTTTTCCCAGACATGCAAATATGCAAATCATGTGTTATTAGCATCCCTTTGAAGTAATCCATAATTATTATTTTTTTAAATGTAGAAAAGTAGATGAAAAAGTGAGTTTTTTTACCGGTGGGATAAATATACTCAATTAAAGGTTGCTCAAATTGCTTTTTTGTTAAAATAAAGGTATTCTGACAGGACTTTTCAAACTGATATGAACACTGAGACCAATGGCAACAATAAATATGAAAAATATGTTAACATTGTTTATTTACCAGGAGCTTCGGCTCGTTAAAATAGAACCCTGAATGTGTATGTCTGTGCGTGCGTGTGTGTCTTCATGTAGTTGTGAGAGTTAGTGTATATGGTCTCTGTGTGTGTATCTGCATGGGGTGTGAGAGTTAGTGTGCATATTGTGTGTGTGTGTGTGTGTGTGTACGTATATATATATATATATATATATATATATATATATATATATATATATATATATATATATATATATACATATGTTGTGTGTGTGTGTGTGTGTGTGTGTGTGTGTATGTGTGTGTATCTGCAGGTGGGTGTGTGAGAGTAGCAGGCAAAGTGCATGCCGCGTGCAATGTGAAGTCCCCTTGAGTGTGTATGTCTGTGTGTGTGCGTGTTTGTGTCTGTGTGTGTGTGTCTGAGTGTGTATATCTGTGTGTGTGAGTGTATATCTGTGTGTGTGTGTGTGTATTTGTGTGTGTGTGAGTGTGTGTATGTCTGTGTGTATGCGTGTGTGTGTGAGTGTGTATCTGTGTGTGTGAGTGTGTATATCTGTGTGTGTGAGTGTGTATGTTTGTGTGTGTGTTTGTGTCTGTGTGTGTGTGTGAGTCTGTATGTCTGAGTGTGTATATCTGTGTATGTGAGTGTGTATCTGTGTGTGTGTGTATGTGTGCATTTGTGTGTGTATGTGTGTATTTGTGTGTGTGTGTGTATGTGTGAGGGTGTATGTCTGTGTGTATGTGTGTGTGTGTATCTGTGTGTGTGAGTGTATATATTTGTGTGTGTGTGAGTGTGTATGTGAGTGTGTGTGTATGTCTGTGTGTGTGAAAATGTGTATGTGTGTGTGTGTGAGAATGTGTGTGTGTGTGTGTGTGTCTGTGGGTGTGAATATGTATATGTGTATGTGTGTGAGTGTATGTCTGTGTGTGTGTGTGTGTGTGTGTGTGTGAGTGTGTATATATATATGTGTGTATGTGTGTGTGAGTATGTATGTGTGTGTGTGTATCTGTGTGTGAGTGTGTGTATGTGTGTGTGTATGTCTCTGTATGTGTGTATGTATGAGTATGTGTATGTGTGTGTGTTTGTAGGTGTAGAAGTATGTGTGCATCTAGATACACCATTCTATCCCACCGGTCACTATTGTGACCGTTAACATGTTTACTCATTCTGCAAACACACCAAAGACATTTTAATAATTATATATGTATATCTAGCATAACTAGACACCTTAAAGACCATGTGTACAAAAAATATTTGTCCTATGTTTATTTTAACATACTTTAAAAACCTTTTATTTGGGAGCTGTGAGGCCGTCATCCTCTTCTCAAGGTGCAACCAAGTGAACAGCTCTGGTCATGTGACAATTTACTCAAAACATTTGACACTGGAACACATTTCATTGAAACACTCTATTGTTTCAATATTTACTGAAAGAGTATTGGGATATTCCCCAGTTACAGTTTTAAAGGCTTATAGTACAATTGTGACCGATGGGGTGAAATGGGTTAATGGCATCTCATTGGAGGAGAATCCTGGAGCAGAAAGCCAGGAAACATGGATGAGAGCAGCCTGCATGTTGGCATATAACCCATTAATAACACTTGTGTTAGCTTAACAGAGAAACACAATAACTTAACATGTTTGGAACAGTGAGACAGACTCAGAATAAACACCTCCAGTTCTGCATGTGTGTGTGTGCGGGGCCGTGTGTGTGTGTGTGTGTGAGAGAGAGAGAAAGAATGCATGTACTGTTGAAAAGACAATTATCTAATGGTGTTTGTACAATCAAATGTCAATTCAAATGATTCCTTGTTTTGTTTAACCTTCTAACACTGTTCCGGTCAAAAATGACCGATTTACTCATTCCCTGTACCATAAATATGGCATTTTTCGTCAGATTGCCTCAAGATCTTATGATAACCTTCACAAAAGGCTTTTGAACACATAGAATTTATTTTGACTACTTTCTTTGAATTTTGAGTGATTTATTCAACGTAGAAACATTCTTTTAGTTTACAGTCAAAAATGACCGCCATAGGAAATTAATGGGAAAGAGTATACATTTCATCCAGGAGATAACATATATCTCCTTACACACACTCCTACAACTTACCACCAATATTCCCACACACATGCAGGCATGCACACACAGAAGCACACACACCCACACACACACACAAACAGACACACATACAGTACACACACATGTACACCCACTCACAGACACACACACACACACACACACACACACACACACACACACACACACACACACTCAGTTCATATTTTCATTCTGTTTTCATGTTGCCTTGTACGTGTGAACCACCAATGTCCACACAGGCATTCATGCATACGTGAATAGGGGTGAACAAAACACACACACACACACACACACACACACACACACACACACACACACTCAGTACATGTTGTCAGTTCCTGTTTTCATGTTGCCACTTGTACGTGTGAACCACCAATGTCCACACAGGCATTCATGCACATACGTGAATAGGGGTGAACAGAAACACACCCACCCACAAACCCATAAAAAGACACACACACATGTACACCCACTCACACACACATAACACACTCACACACACAGTTCATGTTGTCATGTTGCCACTTGCATGTGAACCACCAATGTTCGCACACACAGGCATGCATGCACACACAGAAACACACACACCCCACACACACACAAACAGACACATACTGTACACACACATGTACACACACACACACACACACACACACACACACACACAGTTCATGTTGTCATGTTGCCACATGTGCAAGAAAAATCATCAATGTTTGCACACACATGCATTTTTCACACATGGAAACACTCACACCCACACACACAAACAGACACACACACACACACACACACTCTCTCTTTCTCTCTCTCTCTCTCACATACACACACACACAGTTCATGTTGTCAGTTCATGTTGTCATGTTGGCACTGTGCATGTGAACCACAGTGTCCGCAGACATTCACGCACATACAGAAACACACACACCCACACACACAAACACACGTGATGTAGATGTTAATGTTCTAATAAGGGTCTGTTTACAATAATGTTCTATTAAATAATACTTTTTGTCATGGTATTGGTATTTAAGAGCAGTTAAAACTGTTTGGTCAAATTTGACCGCGAACAGTAAATTAAGGGGGGTAGCAACGAACAGTGTTTAAAAGTTAAGATATTTGAGTGACAGACAGACTTATGAAAATAGATTTCAGTAGGGCTTGGATGATGTTACAATTAACTATTGTATGTTCCTGTTCATGTTGTAAGCTAACAGGCATTATCCAGTCAGTTAAAAAAAAAAAAGACTGCAGTTGTTATTCGACTTTTATCTCAGAGGCTCTAAGAGGAGGATTGGTTCTGCAGAGGCCAGAACTATGCTGAGATATGGCTGTTTACATTACACGCTGGGAGAGAATGTGCGTATGCCGTGTGTGTGTGTCGGGCTATACTAGGTCTATTGCGCACAAGAAGAATGCTGTAAGTCTAAGAAAGTGTTCCTCTGAAGACAGGAGAGGAAGACAGACCGATACAGGAAGAGGGTGATGAAGAAAGGGAACTGAGAAACAATGCAAATGTTAAGGAGAAGAGGAAAAGAAAAGAAAAGAACCCTGGAGAGACGGTTGGAGGCGTAGCTGGACTGGACAGTATCCCTGCTCCTCTGCGGAGCATCGTCCTCTGACTTCCTCTGACATTATCATTGTTTGGAGTCTAACCAGAAGCCTACTTTGGGCTCGCGAAAAACTGCACTCGGCACACGGTTGTTGCCCTTGCTCGACTGAGCTATAAACTTCAGTATCATCCCACATACACACAGAGATTTCCATGAGCTCCTCTATTGAGGTTTTTCAGCCCCCCCGAGTGAAAAATGTGGGTGGCTTCGATAAACACCATCAAACCAAAATATTGTGCCTCTCAGACATGCTGATCCTTAAGGGTTACTTTCAGCGATGGTGGTCTTAGGATTCAAAAAAAATAAGGCTCGAATGTACATGTACTGTAAATAAAGAATATATATTTATGAACGAGACACACAAAGTCAAACTGTGGCATCACTGCTTCTGGTTTAAGACAAAAGTAAATTTATTGTTTTAGACTGCAAACAGATCTGTTTCCAAAAACTGTAATAGTAATGGTAAGCAAAAACAGATGAGGCAGACACATTCATGAAAGAAATCTTCATGATTTCATGACAGGGTCAGAATTGGGGGGAACGGGGAACAGACGCAAACCATCAATGCTCACATTTTTAGGGGTAAACTGCATACACTAACACACATTTGCAACAGCTCGTTCACAGATAAAATTGAGATGGACAATGATTCTTTTTTCCCCCCTCAACACGTGGATGGGGACTGGGACCGGGGTCTCGTCAATCAGTCAGTGAAGCTTTCCGAGATCACCCGGCCGTCCTTCACCTCGATTTTGACGAGCAGGCTTTTCTTGGGCTCAGGCTTGTCAGTGGGCTGAGAGTGTTGCGTGTAGCTTTTTAGAAATCTGAGCAAGAAACGAAATTAGATTTAGGGGAAATACTGTGATTGGTTGCAAACAAATTTTGCTGTTATAAATTTGTCAGTAGTACAACATTGACCTAGATCAAATTTCAGATTGAATTTCAGTATATTATCAGATGTTAGTAGATATTTATTTTTTTTGACTGCAATATTCAAAGGGTTACATTAAACTGGTATTAATGTCTCATTCAAATATCTATACAAAAAATTGTTTAAGTGCACAACTCACCCAACTGTTCACGCCTAAATCCATTCATCCTACAAGGAGAAGAAAGTAAATGTGAAAAGAAAGCCCTGCTACAGTGCAATCACCATTGCTAGCCAGATTTGCCTTTACCCTTCTCTTTCAAAATCCTTACCCAAATGCTCAGAGATAACTGGCTAATGTCTAATGTCACTTTTAAGTTAAATTAAGTGCCTAGACAATTAATTAATACATTAATCGTTTTGTGACTTGTTAAATTCAGTTAAGAAACAAACTTAGTTGTTAACATGTTATTGGTGAGTGAGATTTGATTTGAGATCATCGAGATCATCAATGAGATCTTTTTTCTTCCTTTCGCTCTGTCCGTACCTCATCTCCTCTCCTTCCAAGAGCTTCCTGTAGGTGGCAATCTCGATGTCCAGCGCCAGCTTGACGTTCATGAGCTCCTGGTACTCTCGCACCTGGCGCACCATCACCTGCTTGGCCTTGCGCAGGGCCCCCTCCAACTCCCCGATGTGGCCGCGTCCCTTGTCTATGCTCTCCTGGCTCCGGTCCTCACACTGGGTGATCTCTAACTCCAGGGCATCTTTCTGTCATAGAGAGAGAAAGAAAGAGAAGTGGGAGGGGGGGTAGTATGGAGAGACTCTTTGATACCTGACCATTTTAGGATGTGCATCGAGACATGGACAGGTGGTAACATTGTGACAGAAGGACTGTGCTTTCCCAAAGGACCAGTGTTGAGTGTTGATACTCATGCATATTTGGTAATGGATATTGCATACATGAGATGACACTTTTAAGGTGTTGGATGTAGAAAGGCTGTAGGCAAGAGACATGGAAGCTTCATAGAGATGAAAGCAGAGGTGGAAAAGTCCAGCTTCCGAAAGTAAAACCTGTACTGGTTCTACCTGTGCACTTAACACAGGTGATCTCACCAATTAGCTGCTCTACCTGGCTGAGGAGGTGTGCTAATTAGAATCAGCTGGTTTGAGTGAATGGTTGGCACAGATTTGTGAAAGGACTTTCTGAAGCTGAACTTTTCCACCTCTGGATGAATGTGTCCAGTGGAGCAGTCTTACCTTTTTCTTCAGTCCTTCGAGCTCATGCTTCAGCCGTTGGATCTGCCTCAGTAGGTCAGCAATCTCTTTCTTGACATCGCGCAGGTCATCCTCATACTTCCCAGCCGTTAGAACCAAAGTATCCATCTATTGAGAAAGAGAGAGAAAGAGAGAGAAAGAGAGAGAGAGAGAGAGAGAGAGAGAGAGAAAGAGATTAATTATGCATCTAGAGTGGTACGATGACAAGGATCAAATGTCTACTTTGTTTATCCTTTAGAACAGTCTCACTAGATATTCTCACAGGCTCATTTACATTTATATCAAAGGTGTAATCAAATCAAAGCAAATTTCAGAAACATCTAGGCCTAGTCAAGCAGCTAGAAATAACACATACAAACAGTAAACTACCCTCCAATACTAGTGTATCTGCAATATATCTCAGTGTGTTTGCCAGCTGGCCTGTGGCAGAGGAGGGCTTTGTCCCCATGTGACCCCACACTGAGGCTGCATCTCAAACCACATACTTCCGTTTTTACACTGCTAGTGTGCACTGAGCACATACTTGCGTTGTGCCCACTTTTTAATGGTTAGTATTGTCCCATTATCTGCACTATATACTTAGACTTTTTGAAAAAAATAAAAAAATTTGAAGTGTGCAAGTAGGCAGTCTGAGTTATAGCCTGAGCCCACCTTCTTCTGGTTCCACTGCTCCACATCCTCCCGACTACGGGCCGCTATGTCCTCATAATGTTTCCTCACAGAGGCTACAATCTCATCCAGGTCTAGGTCAGGGCCATTGTTGGCCTTCAGCCGGATCTTCTCTTTGACGATCATGGATTCCAGCTCTCTGATCTCCTGTGTAGTGTGGGAGACAAGGAATCGTGGTCAGGGAAAGGTGGGGGATGACAACAACATCTTTTATTGGCTGAGGAATCTGTAACTGTTTGGCCTATTGCCTGAGACCAACCTCACTGTAAGCCTGTTTCAGGAAATCCAGTTCATTCATCAGCTCCTCGAGGTCCAGTTCAAGTTCGACTCTTTGTAGGTAGCCCTCATCCACGTCCTATCATGAAACAAATCAAACAATAAAACAAATCAAACAAACAAACATATCTTGTAATCACCTGACAATGTAATGCACAATCCACCGTTGTGCCCTTGAGCAAGGCACTTAAACCCTAGTTGCTTGGGAGATATTGGCCCGATATTTCGATAAAAGTCTGTTAAATGAATAAATGCAATGTAAATTTGAACTGATTTGACTGGATCATTTGAAAATGCCACCTATTACTATTTTCTTCTTTTTTTTTAGTTTTTACTTATTTTACTAAATGAGACTGACAAAGTCATAAAACACCATCACATTGTACAAGAATCCCCTGAACTGGCAGAACTCACAGCTCCCGAGACCGATCACACTATTGCATCACCCACCTTCTTGTTGATCACAAAGTCGTTCTCTGCATCTATCTTCTTCTGCAGCTCTTCCTCAAACCTGCAGAGACAAATCCAGGGCCGATGTGTTACATTGGCCAGTGGACTCCGGCACCATGTGCATCGCCATAACCTAGATGCGACTCTGACTTATGACCAGGAAAGATCCTGAGCCTCCGAGACACAGAGGTGAGGAGGGAAAAAAATGTCTTGCTGTGAGCAGAACCAGACAGAGCATCAGAGGGGACTCAAGCAGAATGGAAACATGTGGTAGATGGATGGCCAGAGAGAGTATATGGTTTATGGACCAGCCCCCAGGCAATGACTGAGCCTTGGAAAGGGGGGGGGGGGCATGTGTATACACACACAGTGATTATGTAGTACATTCCATGTCTTTTCTGCTCCTTTGCTCGTCCCTTACATGGGGATCACGGGCAAGCATCTTTACGTAATGCCATCTGGATGGACACTAGAGGAAAATTCAGTGAGCCGCTCTCTAGGAAAACGTGTCATGCATTAATCGTTCAACTACATGCAACCATTGAACAGACTCCTCTGGCTGTAGGCCTACCACTATTTCTACAATAAGCGGAGCACTTTTAAATTCATGTTATTGAAAAAGATAGATTTGGGACTGAGAGAAAATATAGGATGGCCTTGTGCTTAAAAGAGAAAAGGAGTTGGTGGACAATAGTCCCACTTTAATCAATTTGATCCACAGGAGTGTGCCTCTAATGGTTAAGTGTTGCAACAGGCTTCTAGTGGAACTGTGAAGAGCATACATTTTAAGGGTAACCTCCCGGCCTATGGGCCTAATGGGAAGGTTCCATTGTAACTGGGAAAGATGGGGTGGACCAAGAAGAGACAGAATAGGTAAGCAGGAAAAACAAGTCTGTGGTGATGATGATGATGACAGTAAGTAACTAGATGTACCGGTACAAAATATGACCAAAAAATGAGGAAAGATGCCACTCAGTCCTGTACATCCGTTCCGCGAAAAGAAATCACACTTCAATTTGTCTCCATATTTTACTCCATCCCCCACTCTTGAAACTTTTGTGTACGCTTGTTTGGCATGCCTGAGTGTGTGTGTGCGGCTGCACAGAAAGTAGCCTACTGGTGCTGAAAAGGTGAATAGATTGTAGAATAGCCAAAGAAGATTGTCAATGCACAAATTAAGTAACAGTAGTCTGAAACGTTATTGTTATTGCACAAATTAAGTAACAGTAGTCTGAAACGAAATGCTGTTTTACATCTAACCAGTGGTGCAAATAACTGACATGTCCAAATGGGCCTTGATGAAATCGTCGCTAGACTGTTCATACACATTTAACGGGCCAAAGTTGAAGAGCTGTTGTCCGTTATTGTTCGTGCAAATATAGGCTGATTCATGTTCCCTTGCATTGTGTAACTGAGGTCCATGGCTAGTCTGGCTTTCACCAGACCAAGCTCAATCTTTTAAGAAATCAAAAATAAATAGCGGGCAGATCTTCCAACAAAATTATGTCTCACTGCAACGATGCGCCATCTAGTGGACAAACGACTACTTCTCGCCAATACTGGAAATGCAGCCATGATGATGATGATGATGAATATTTATTTTGGCTTTCTTTTAATCCTACTGAATTTGTAATTATGTATCGGCCGTTCTAATACCGATAGTATGTGGGTGCCTGTGTGTGTGTGCATGTGTATATGTGTGCACCGCCATCTACAGGCCAATGAGTGTACAGTCACTAAATGTACACATAACCTAATTTTTTTAGACTCCCCCATGGATGAAATTCTACAAAACTTGGCATACCCCCAGAGAATGCCAGGTCAATCATAAACATAAAGTTGGTGCAGTTCTGAACATCTTAACTGAAGATAGAGGCGATTAAAGCAGAATAATATTGCATTTTCATTTTTTAGTGGGGGGGGGTGGGGGGGGGGGGGGGGGTGCAAATCCCAAATGAGTGATTATGGGCCAGGTTGATGTGGGCCCTTGAGACCAACATACGATAAAAGATTCTTCATCCTCAGTGCCACGGTTCAGGTAGTTATTTAGGAAAAACTGCTTTTTTTGCGGTTCGGGGCCCAGCAGGGGGGAGGCCCCGGGGACGAAACAAAATTTTTCCGTAAAAGTCTAGTGGGGCTACATATCCACCAAATTTCATGTGCCCCGGTGGTTCGGTGTCCCGGGTATCGTTGACCAAAAATTCAGGAAGTAGATGACCAAAAAAAAAAAAAAAAAACTTTGACAATCCCTATATAATTATTCTGACTAAAATACTTAGTAGGCCTAAACTACTGAATTAAAAGAGTGATTAAAAACACCAGTGAACAAATACAATCAAATCAATAAAGCAATCAATCTAACAATGAAAACAAAGCTTACTTATTACGGGTCTGATCCACTTCATCCTGACTGCGGTCCAGCTCCGCCGCCAGCTTCTGCTGGTCCCGGTCCAAACTGTCGATCTGCCGGCGCAGGTTGGTGCTCAGCTCGGCTACGATGTCATCGATGTTGCCCTTGTATTGCTCTTGCTCCAGGAGAATCTTCAGTTTGGCCTCGAGCCTTTGGTTTTCCTGCTCAAGGTTGCGCACCTGTGGTAAAAGAATTTGAAGGTCAGTGGGCCATCTTTTCTGACCTCATGTGGACGAAATGAAAAACTGCACCTACAAAGTGGTGGTAAACTGGTGGAATGGAATCAGTTTCTGGAGGCGTTGCTTAGAGGTAAAGAGTACTTCAAATGTAATGCAATACAATTCAGTAGGCCAAATAGGCTACAATACACAACATTCAATGACATAGGCCTACAGAAATGCTTAAAATATGTCTTTCCGAATTTATTGTTGGTAAGGCGATACGTAACTATTACCAATTAAAACAATTTGCAATATAAAAAGTCTAAGAATGTGATGCCCAGGAGTTCAAAATCGACTTGAGCATAGTTAACGCCCTTGAACTGACGTGCAAAATGACCATGTGAAATTACAGGACCTGCACAATTTAGCATGTGCTTCACTATAAACACATTTGTTAGAAGATTGCATTATCAAACAACGAACCACAAAAGTAAACAATAAATCAGATGTTGAAACAAATTGAGGACTATCCTATAGGCCTATTATATTATATGTATTTATTTATTAGATGCAAAAATAGCATTGGCGATAACCCCGTAGCTCATTCTTAACTGATATGTTAAACATTCTGATTACTATCTAGAAAATATTCGTCTTGATTAAAAGTTCGCAGACAAACTTGTGACTCGAAAATCAAGAGGAGCCTCTCTAATTTAAAATAAACGATACAAAATGCAGCCTCTAAATCACTTTGCACCATAATAATTAAACCGCAGCCTACTTACTTTGTCAATAAATGCAACGAACTTATCATTCAGTCCAACCATCTGATCTTTCTCATTTGTCTTGGCCTTCTGGTCAACGGGGTCCACCTTTGTGTCGATGGGGTTGAGTAGGTCCCTCTTGGCCGGCGTCATGCTGGGGTACCTTCTTGAGGGATTGTGTGACTGACTGCTGAAACCTCCGTTCTCTTTTACGCTGGTCATTTTTGCTATCTCTGACTGTTGATATGAGTGATCCGGGCAGACTGGCATGCAAGGTAGCGAGGTGAAGAATCTCGCCTGCTTATTAAGGTGAAGCACACGCCTCCCCTAATGAATTATGCATAACGTGGAAAATACCAGGAAAAGTGAATGCTGGTGAAACTACAGGTTCTCCCGGTCAGCTGGAAGAAACCTATAATTCAGTCTAGCTGTTAGACGCCCCGGATGGGTGGGTGGGTATAAGTAGGATTCTAGCATCGACACCTCACTACATACCTGAGCAGGTAACTACTATAGAAGTGTCACCTCCATCCTCTATCAATCAGATCGCGATGTCTCGTAGGCCTACAAGCTCCGCAAGTATGTTCGGTGGGGCTGGGGGAAGGGACTCCCGTGCGTCCGTGTCCACTCTGCAGGGTCTCCGGAGCGCTTTGCGCCCCGACTCCCAGAAGACTGATGGCGACAGCATCGCCTCGGCCCAGCCTGATGACAAGCGGACCATGAAGGGCCTGAACGACCGGCTGTCTGGTTACCTGGGTCGGGTTCGCCAACTGGAGAAGTCCAACACGGAGCTGGAGGACAAAATCAAAGAGATTTTGAAGAGGAGAGGAAAGATGACCGATCGTGACTGGGAGGAGATTGAGAAACCCCTGGTTGAGCTCAGGAAGCAGGTACATTTTTCCACGTTTAAACAGCAATACAAGTCATTTGTAATCCTCTCAACATAGGAATATGCTACATAATAATAATAATAATAATAATAATAATAATAATAATAATAGCCTAATAATAATAATAATAATAACAATGTTCCCTGTAGGTTCGTCAAAAGACCATGGAGAATGCTCGTCTTATTCTGCAGATTGACAACAGCAAACTGGCCAACGAAGACTTCAAAAACAAGTAAATTATACTTCGATTTATGGTCCACCTAGAACAATCTTGTTCAACAAATGTGAAATTACATGCAATAAGCCTGAAGTTTCAAACCCATAATGTCATGGTCACAAGATGGCGCAATAAATTCTGCAACACGTCAATATGGGAAAAGCAATTTCAGTATCCTTTAGCCTATTAAATCGAAACATGCATATCATAAAAAAAGTATATTATTTTGACGAGTACACTATTGCTGACCCATATCACTTTACAGATTGGAGACCGAGGTGGTGGCGCGTCAGAATGTGGATAGGGACGTTGCCGACCTGCGCAAGGTCATCGATGACACTCAACTGTCCAAGATGCAATTGGAAAGTCAGATTGAGGCAGTAAGAGAGGAGCTGGCTTATCTCAAGAAGGATCACCGTGATGTAAGTTAGCCCCTGACATATATTACGTTATGACTTACTACCTACATTTTTTATCTTTGGCTTTGAACTGCAAATGTCTTCTCAATCACCACCATAGGATGTGATGTCGCTGCGTCTGAAGGTAAAGGATTCTGATGTCACTGTGGAGGTGGACTCCCCTGAGTCCAACCTGGCCAGCACCCTCAACAAAATTCGCGCTCAGTATGAGAAGGTCGCTGATAAGAACCGTGAGGACACTGAGACCTGGTATAGTAAGAGGGTAAGCCTACCAATTGTCACCACACACATTTTGTTTTGAATAATTTGAATTTAAAAAAAAAAAACTAATAAAGACTTAAATTTAAAACACTTTAAGTACTTACAATATGTTCTAATACATATTCTCTCTACCTCTCTCTCTCTCAGTTTGATAATATCAAGATTGAAGTGGCTAAAAATACAGAGTCGATCCAGTCCAGCAAAAATGAGCTAACTGATCTACGTCGCCAGAAACAGTCCCTAGAGATTGATGTGCAGGCTATAAGTCAAATGGTAGGCTATGCTGTGCTGCATCCCCCACCCCACCCCACCCCACCCCCAGCAGCACCCTGCACTGCAAGACGCGCACACACACTCATATCTCTCTATCTTGCACTGCAGATTCTCTCTCTGGAGGAGAACCTGCGGGATACGGAGGGCCGCTATGGCCATGAGCTAGGCCGCCTCAACCGCGTGCTGCAGCAGCTGGAGTCGGAACTGAGCCAGGTGCGGGCCCAGGTGGAGCGGCAGGCCAACGATTACGAGGCCCTGTTCAACGTCAAGATGAAGCTGGAGGCTGAGATCGAGAGTTACCGTAAACTGCTGCATGGCATCGATAGCACGTGAGGATGCAACCCCTTCTCCCACAAACACACACACACACACACACACACACACACACACACACACACCACTAATAACACTTGAGTCCTGATTTCAATGATTTGTTGCAATTACATTCAGGGCAATAACATTCAAGGCATTTTTAATGGTGTCATGTTGTGGTTCTCAAAAATGTGCTGCAATTACATTCAGGTCTTTGATAGACTTTGAGTTAGAGTTAGACTTTGAGTACTTCAGGACTTTGATAGACTTTGAGTTAGAGAATAGAGTTATAGACTTTGACATGACAAAGTGGCGCACTCTCTGAAATCTGTGACCGGCTACAATATGTCCATGTTTATGTTTGTGCTTTTGAGCCCTTCATTTTTTGATACTGAAAGAACCTTGTCCATGCATTTGTTTGTCATGTTCTCTCCACACAGCGGCGATTTCACCTTAGAACATGCCTTAAAGAGTGGTAAGTTGGTCAAGGCCTGGTCCTAAGCCAGTAGGCTCTGAGCGGGGGACAGGGTTTCCAGTATTGCATGCTGAGTTTTACAAACCAGGGCATACAGTAGATATGCAAACTTACAGGTAGCATGAAGAGCACACAAGATAACTTGCTTGGCTTGTTATATCCCAGCAGTAGCAGTCTAGAGATGAAGGATATTATGATCAAAAATCCTTGATTATGGACCGCTCTGCTTCAACTATTTCTGTTATGTCTGACTAAGTGCTACATCATTGTTTGAGAATCCAGACCCATGTAGCCTCAGCTACCAATGCTGTGGAGTAGAGTATCCTAATAGCAGTCTGCATCTTTGTTTGTCCACCTTGTCCTGCATGTGCATGCCTCCCACACCTGTTCAGATGTAACCAATGACTGCTTAATCGTTTAATTTGACAGTCATTGGACCATTTGATCACTTTGTCTGGTCTAACATATGTTTTCCATATTTGGGAGAATGTGTGAATGTGATGCATTTCTCTGCAAGACACGTTGAGTGCTCTGAGTGGGAAATTACTGATGTACAAGTTCAGTTAATTTACCATTCACTATTTGATGTTACAAAAAGTCACAATGAATCTTTTATTTATCTGTCTGGGATGACAATGGTTGGGATCTGTTTCCCCTTTAAATCCATAGAACCCCCACAGAAGGAGCCTGCTAAGAAGAGCAAGGGAAAAGAAGTGGCTCCGAAGGAAAAAACAGAAGACAAAGCTCAGCCTGATGACAAGGCTCATAAGCCTGATGGCCCTGCCCAGAGTCCAGCAAAATAAAAACAAACAACAACAACAACAACAACAAATAAACAACAACACAAATGTGTGTTTTTTTTTATTTGTCAACAAATAAAGGCATATGATTTGACCTGCAACGCAAATGTGGTTGGTCTTTTATTTCCGTTAATGATTTCATCTTTATGCTTTGGATAAATCGCATAATAATGCATGTTGAAAAAAACAACTAAATCAATCAACAATATCAAATCAATATAACAACAACAATAATAATCCTACTAAAAATAATTTTAACCGCTACCATCATATCATCATGAGAGACAATAATTGTTGAGAGACCAGTAGCTACTGAACTGGGAAATGTTTTCTCCAATGACAGAGGGATAGAGTACAAACCCCACGTGATTTGTTTTGTAAACTAAGGTCTCACACACTCTTTCCTGACCTTTTCATCTCTCTGGGCCTTGTGGGGGTTTTTTGGAAGCTTTGAAAAAACAAAGAAGTTAAATGTAAGGATTCCTAATCTGCATTGTCAGGATGGAGAGACATAACCTCGCACAATGACAACCTCCATGAATGGGCACTGTAAAGAGTCTTAAAAGCCTTTAAATTTTACTGGAATGTCAGCATTTTGTCCATGTCAAATCCATCCCACAAGTGTATGGATTATATAACCGCCACAACTGTTTAGAGATAATCACACAGTCGGGGCCTGAGGGGTATTCCAGAAAGGAGGTTTAACAAACACTGAGATAAAACTTAGCCTCTGTGGCAACTAAACCCGAGCTGTCGGTTCCAAAACACCGGTTACCAGTTAGTTCAATCAACCCTGTGTTAGATAACCTAGAGTTGTGCGCGTTCACGGCGAACTTATAAAGGCATCATCTATTGAGAGTCGAAACCATGAGTGAAACCGGCGAAAGGAATTGAGCACCGTATTTTTTAGAGTCGGAGTAGTCGAGGTAAAAATAATTCAGTGGAAATGCATGGATTCCAGTTGCTGCTACTGAAAGAAACTGGAATCCATGCATTTCCACTGAATTATTTTTGGAATCTGATCCCTTATCATACCTGTTCATTCTTACTCGTTGCTCGACTTATCGTGACTAAATTCAAGACGGCTGCAAACGCTAAACTTTGTGAAGATACTGTCTGTATAAATCGTCTTGTAAGTAAACTACCAGTGCTTTTCAAAGTTCTCAATGTCTCGCTTTAAATGTCAGGGCCCCTCGAAGTCTACCAATGAAGTGTGGAGATACATTGAGCCTCGTAAATGGGTGTAAAACAGTGATTTATTTGCATGGCTAGTCCGATGCGAAGCACCACTATTGAAAAAAGCTGTTGGTAGCATCAGCTAACTAGCCCAGATTTTGGAGTGCAGGGGACAAGCCGAGATGGGCTATGAGACATACGTTCACACTCGGTATCATGTTTCAATACACTTTAGGTCAATATCACACCGGAATTCTCCTTTAAGTGGTGTTAATCGGTACTACGACGCTGATTATGAAGTTGATTTGTTGAGCCGGGGATCACCTAATTGGAGTTTGTGCGCGTTCACATAAAAGGGGCGGGTTGCAGCGCAAGTCACCACTTTCAATGATGACGCGATCACCTTATTTTACGGATGAGGAATGCACAATTATTAGAACAAGTTATGAGGAATTAAAACCCACTCTACGACAAAAATCAAATACGTCGGCAGTGAACAAAGCAAGGCAACTCTGTTGGCAACGTATTGCAGATCGGGTAGCCTAAATGCCTAAAAGTAAAGTTTTATTTCCACATGTTCTTCAAATATGTGTTACGAAGGATTAATAGCTTGCGGAATGTCTGAAATGAGTTGAAATAATTCAATTGCCTATTTTGAGTTCATAGAAATGCCTACAGATGCAACACAATTCAGAAGTGGGCATATAGATTACAGTAATAGGATAATTGAATGTTTAAGTAGCCCCCATTGACTGATTTAGTGTATGCCTAATCCTGTGAACATTTCAGATGCAACACCATTGCCAAACGTAGCTACATGGCAGCAGGTGAAAATGAAACACAAACTCATTATTCAGAATAGTAGGTTTATATAGCTTGCATTAATATTTCTTAATTATGAAAACATGTAGGCCTAGTATGCTTATAGCCTTCACTTGGCCTCTGTTTTACAGTTAACAAGAAAAAGGTGTCTTTGAACACTACTGTAAGGCACCAGAGTGTTTTACAGTAGCAGAGGAGTTGGCCATCGCAAATAATAGTGGAAGGCCGATTATGGAAGGGGTTGAGGGAGGCATTCGGTCGGATTTTGGTAATGTGTTGCCTTTATGTGCAGGGTACAGTGCCATTCAATTTAACAAGTTTGTTAAAATGGTGATTTTAATTTATTAGGCCTACTGTAGGCTATGTCTGATTTATTTTAGGCTATTCTTGCTCAGAAGTTCAGCAACTGTAGGCTAGGCTAGGCCTATGTCCGATTTATTTTCGGACATACAGTATTCTTGCTTAGATGTTCAGCATCACCGATTAGATGGAAAACATGAATGTCCACGTAAGGGCATGCTATGACGGATGACATTAGAGACTTCTGCCTAGATCATCTGACAAAGATAACGAATTCCCTCGGCTGACAATCTATATCTTCATAGAGAATATCGTCCGGGTATATATATATATATATACATATATATATATATATATATATGTAACTTTACTGGCTCAAAATAAACTACAAAATACATCAGCCACATGTATCAAAATAAAATACTGTATGTTTCTATTTTGAAAGTACTAAAAATACTTTTTTAAAGAGAACATGATATCACTTTGCATACTTCCATGTCATGCATGCCCAGATTGAGCAATGTGGCAAGGCAACTACATAACCACTTCCGATTGGATGATTAAAATTCTCAAGAGACTTGAGAAAATCATTTAAGTTCTCAAGAAACTTGAGGTTGGCATGAGGGGGGTGTATTGTGTGTATCTTTCTATATATATATATGTAGTCTATAGTATATATATGGCGGTCTCTAAAACCCCTCGCCCTGCGAAGAGAGCCCCTCACGATTTGAGCTCCAATGTCGTATGGATCATCCAGGTACGCCGACATAATTGTCTCGAATTGTTAGTGGAGGGGTGGTACTTATAAAGGGTGTGGTTAACGGAAACCTCGGGTTAACCAAGAACATAACCTGTTCGGAGCAGGTTTGAGATGCAGCGTAAATTGCCATGGCAGCATACCTCGGTTAAAACCTATCCACCTTTCGTAGTACGGGTTAATCGGGAACTTACGCCACACGTGATCAAGTTACTCTCGAAGTTACCCAGATAAGCCAGTAACCCCGCTTCGTAGTACAGGCCCCAGGGCTGGCAGGGGCCAGCGTGGGTTAAACCCACCCAAGCATTGTGTCTTGCCCACCCAAACAAAGTCAAGTTTGGTCATTTTTCACATAGATCTCTGTTTTTCGAAGTCACTGAGTAGCCTACTATGAGAAAAAAACGAGATCAGTGGGTGCTACCGAGCTCAAGTTGCTGCAGTCACAGCAAAAGATGCCCCCAGAGTGTAGCACTGTAGCTGCCCCATGTTCATGCCCCCAGAGTGTAGCACTGTAGCTGTCCCATGTTCATGCCCCTAGCAGGGTTGTGCACAATTTGAATTGCAATTCTGCTTCCTGTTTGCTACCTCAATTGAAATGCAAGTGAAATTCAAGAATTGAATTGGAATTAAAGAACCAGTTTCAATTTAATTCTAGAATTTTGCACAAGCCTGGCCCCCAGAGTGTAGCACTGTAGCTGCCCCATGTTCATGCCCCCAGAGTGTAGCACTGTAGCTGCCTGGCTTCTCTAGCTGTTGGCAGGGCAAAAATACATCAAAATGATTTTAAAATGAAATATGCAATACCCTAACTTTAAGTGTCAAAATAAACTACAAAATACATCAGCCACATGTATCAAAATAAAATACTGTATGTTTCTATTTTGAAAGTACTAAAAATACTTTTTTAAAGAGAACATGATATCACTTTGCATACTTCCATGTCATGCATGCCCAGATTGAGCAATGTGGCAAGGCAACTACATAACCACTTCCGATTGGATGATTAAAATGCTCAAGAGACTTGAGAAAATCATTTAAGTTCTCAAGAAACTTGAGGTTGGTATGAGGGGGGTGTATTGTGTGTATCTTTCTGAATCTCAATATTATGAGCACAAGTCTTGGCAAATTACAAAGTCAGCACCAGTCAGAGGCTACATTCATTGTTTTGCACTTTTATAATGTTACCACATCACCAAATGTAGGCTATTTGTTTTACCCAAAATATTTGGCAGTATTTTTAAACTACAAAAATACACCTATTAAGTATTTTGATACAAAATACGAAGCCAGTATCTTCAACAGAATAAAATACAAATGACAAAATACTATTTTGTATTTGAAATACTGTCCATCCCTGGCGGTTGGCTGCAGCAACTCATGCTAGGTTGTTCGGTCCTGTTTTTTTGTGTATGTGTTTTGTGTTTATGTATATTTTGAACCGACCCTGCTCACCATCCACAAGCCAAGGAGGACGTGGGGGTCAAATACAGAGGGGTTAGGTTAGAATGCACGTGTCTTCAAAGAGGCCGTGAGGAATGGGAATGAAGGCTGTCACTGACAAAATTACAGACTGCAATATTTTAAATGAAAAGAACCATTTTCTGAAGTATTTATCCATGCATTCAATGCATTTAACATATTACTGTATTTACATTTATATGTATGGTATTGTTTATTTTCATTACTGATCGTTGATATTGCATTGACATTATTATGACCACGGCCTTGGCTAGCGGCGTCATATAGGTTTAGTCAGATTTTTTTTTTTTTTTTTTTTTTTTCATGTCCAAATTTCCGTCAATGATTCCCGGGACACTGAAAGACCGGGTACACGAAAACTTGGTGGACATGTAACCCCACATGGATAGCATGGAACCATCGTTTTCGTTTTGATCTGTAGCCCCCGCTGAATTGGACCCCGAAGGAGGGTAGGGCAGACACAGTTTTCTGTGAATATCTCGAAAACCGTAGGGTTTAGGAGGACCATTTTTTTTTGTATGTTGATCTCAAGGGGCCATGTCAACCCATTCCATAACCACTCATTTCATGTATAGCGCCACCTAGTTAAACACAAAAAAGTAAAAATGAGGTGGTGTAATTGAAGGTATCTGTGACCTAACATAGTCAAAACTGCACGAAATTGGAAGTGTAGGATCATTATGACACCCTCTGTATGCACGCCAAGTTTTGTGGAATTCCGTTCATGGGGGCCACACAATAAATTAATTTATGTTACTATACACCAACTGGCCTGTAGGTGGCCGGAGACAGTTTTCTGTGAATATCTCGAGAACCGTAGGGCCTAGGAGGTCCACCTTTTTGTATGTTGGTCTTAAGGGGCATGTCAACCCATCCCATTACCACTTATTTCATGTATAGCGCCACCTAGTTAAAAATTAAAAAAGCAAAAAAATTAGGTGTTTTCATCTCAATATCTCTGGCTGACAAGGTCAAAACTGCACGAAATTAAAAGTGTAGGATCATTATGACACCCTCTGAATGCATGCCAAGTTTTGTGTACTTTCGTTCATGGGGGGCCTTACAATAAAATCATTTATGTGTACATTTAGTGACGTACACCAACAAGGATTCCCGGGACACTGAAAGACCGGGGTACACAAAACTTGGTGGGCATGTAACCCCACATGGATAGCATGGAACCATCGTTTTTTGTTTTGATCTGCAGCCCCCCCGCTGGACTGGACCCCCCGAAAGGAGGGTAGGGCAGACACAGTTCTCTGTGAATCTTTTATGGTATGTTGGTCTCAAGGGCCCACATCAACCTGGCTCATAATCACTCATTTGTGATTTGCCCCCGTCAAAAATGAAAATGCAATATTATTCTGCTTTAATCGCCCTATCTTCAGTTAAGATGTTCAGAACTGCACCAAATTTTATGTGTATGATTGACCTGGCATTCTCTGGGGGTCTGGGGGTATGCCAAGTTTCGTAGAATTTCATCCATGGGGGGCTAAAAAAATTAGGTTATGTGTACATTTAGTGACTGTACACTCATTGGCCTGTAAATGGCGGTGCACACATATAAACATGCACACACACAGGCACCCACATACTATCGGTATTAGAACGGCCGATACATAATTACAAATTCAATAGGATCAAAAGAAAGCCAAAATATTCATCATCATCATCATCATGGCTGCATTTTCAGTATTGGCGATAAGTAGTCGTTTGTCCACTAGATGGCGCATCGTTGCAGTGAGACGTAATTTTTTTTGGAAGTTAAAAGTGGGTTGAAAAAATAATGGACACTTCCTACAAGGACTGTAATTTACCGCAGCGAACATCTAATAAGGACAGGACGATGTTCACATGAAGTGTAAGTGAGGATGAAGTGAGGATGTTTATCGGACATGCTTGGTTTTTACTGCAGGTACGTTAATCTTGTAATATCAATAAGGACCTAGGTAATGTTACCGTTAGCGTTGGTTGAGTGATGGAGGCCCATTTGATTGATTGCATTTGTAGAAAACTATAAATGCGGTTATACCAAGCAAATTGATAGCAGCACTGTTTGTATCTTTCGACTGTCATTTATTGCACGTGCTACAAAATCATTCTGTGCAATGGAAGATTTACCAACGTTACACCGGTCTGATACAGTTTTGCCTATACATGCGTGAGACTGAGACGCCTGTTTATTTTGTTTTAAGTGCGTGCAGGGTGTGAGAGGGGAATCGATGTGCTTTGATTCCAGCTTGGTAGTTGTAGTCTGTGAAAGTATCCAAACAATGACACCTTCATTTCATTATGGCTGCTTTAGCAACACACCTTAAGCTACTGTGTAGTGGGTCCCATTTAGAAGTGGCTACTTCATTCGCGCTTTCCTTGACTCATGGAACTGCGTGAATGTTATTACAACTTTTCGCCACGATATGGCAGTTTAAGTCCGCTTGATACTGTAAGTCGTAAGCCATTGGTTTCCAAAGGAGATTTTATTTGTGTCGCCAGCATAGCCTATTGACAATTTATGTTGTAAATAGGCCTACCTTATAATCCTACCTGTAGCTTAGGGAAGCTAACAGCTTTCTATTAGGATCTAGTTTGTTAGTTACAGTTTTGTCATAACTCCCTAATGCATTTTTGCATTTAGAATAGCCAGAGCGTGTATATCTCAGTCTGAAAATTAAACAATATCGGGTGCCTATGGACTAGGCTGGGTGAACCCAGCCTGATCTGCCCGCTATTTATTTTTTTTGATTTCTTAAAAGATTGAGCTTGGTCTGATGAAAGCCAGACTAGCCATGGACCTCAGTTACACAATGCAAGGGAACATGAATCAGCCTATATTTGCCGCGAACAATAACGGACAAAAGCTCTTCAACTTTGGCCCGTTAAAATGTGTATGAACAGTCTAGCGACGCATTTCATCAAGGCCCATTTGGACATGTCAGTTATTTGCACCACTGGTTAGATGTAAAACAGCATTTCGTTTCAGACTACTGTTACTTAATTTGTGCATTAACAATAACGTTTCAGACTACTGTTACTTAATTTGTGCATTGACAATAAAGTATTACATGAACTAAAGATGACTAAAATCTTATGTAGAAGAAGAAATATTCACAAAAAATCCATCCATCCAAAAATGACCTTTGTTTTTGATAGCTGTTGAAAACGGCATGGAACTGACAGAGATGTTTTTGTTTATAAATACATAAAAAAAAAAAAAAAAAAATGACATTATGCTGATACCTTTTGCTTTTCCCAAATACAATGTACTGTAGCCTACAGGTGTAAGTGACCTTTCATCAATCCAGTTGCAATGGATGAACTGTGATGACCTGCCCTACTTGTGATTGTTTAGAGATTTTAAAGGTTTTATAACAATGCTACATCTTCTTTGGCTATTCTACAATCTATTCACCTTTTCAGCACAAGTAGGCTACTTTCTGTGCAGCCGCACACACACACTCAGGCATGCCAAACAAGCATACACAAAAGTTTCAAGAGTGGGGGATGGAGTAAAAGATGGAGACAAATTGTGATTGTGTGTGTGAAAGTGTGATTTATTTTCGCGGAATGGATGTACAGGACTGAGCGGCGGTCATATTTTGTACCGCTATGCGGTACATCTAGTTTTATTTTGTAAGTCCCTTTGGACAAAAGCTTCTGCTAAATTCCATAACCATAACCATCTATGTCACCATCTACAGTATGATATTGTCAATAAAGACTTTTTTTATGTAGCCGTCCTTGTGAAGTGGCTACTTTCAACAAATGCAGTCTGGGAGTGATTGCCCCTTGCAGTCTCCTATAGCTCACTATAGCTCCCTGGCTAGAGAAAGTCTTGCCCCTAGAAAGGACAGAAGTCAATTTCAGGCTGAAGAAACCACATTTTGGGGGCAAAGTTTCTTGTCTTGTAAGGTGCAAGCCATGTCCATACATGTTCAGAGGCATTATGGTTAGTCAGACGTATGATTACAGGGGAGTACAGGGCAGGGGACATTGTCTGGCAGTAAAAGTTCAAGTTTCCTCTTTGTACACAAATGTAATTGCAACACACACAAACACACGCATTAGGGATTCGGCTGCGAGGATGGAGCAGCAAGAGCTCGCATTAGGGATTCGGCTGCGAGGATGGAGCAGCAAGAGCTCGCATTAGGGATTCGGCTGCGAGGATGGAGCAGCAAGAGCTCGCATTAGGGATTCGGCTGCGAGGATGGAGCAGCAAGAGCTCGCATTAGGGATTCGGCTGCGAGGATGGAGCAGCAAGAGCTCGCATTAGGGATTCGGCTGCGAGGATGGAGCAGCAAGAGCTCGCATTAGGGATTCGGCTGCGAGGATGGAGCAGCAAGAGCTCGCATTAGGGATTCGGCTGCGAGGATGGAGCAGCAAGAGCTCGCATTAGGGATTCGGCTGCGAGGATGGAGCAGCAAGAGCTCGCATTAGGGATTCGGCTGCGAGGATGGAGCAGCAAGAGCTCGCATTAGGGATTCGGCTGCGAGGATGGAGCAGCAAGAGCTCGCATTAGGGATTCGGCTGCGAGGATGGAGCAGCAAGAGCTCGCATTAGGGATTCGGCTGCGAGGATGGAGCAGCAAGAGCTCGCATTAGGGATTCGGCTGCGAGGATGGAGCAGCAAGAGCTCGCATTAGGGATTCGGCTGCGAGGATGGAGCAGCAAGAGCTCGCATTAGGGATTCGGCTGCGAGGATGGAGCAGCAAGAGCTCGCATTAGGGATTCGGCTGCGAGGATGGAGCAGCAAGAGCTCGCATTAGGGATTCGGCTGCGAGGATGGAGCAGCAAGAGCTCGCATTAGGGATTCGGCTGCGAGGATGGAGCAGCAAGAGCTCGCATTAGGGATTCGGCTGCGAGGATGGAGCAGCAAGAGCTCGCATTAGGGATTCGGCTGCGAGGATGGAGCAGCAAGAGCTCGCATTAGGGATTCGGCTGCGAGGATGGAGCAGCAAGAGCTCGCATTAGGGATTCGGCTGCGAGGATGGAGCAGCAAGAGCTCGCATTAGGGATTCGGCTGCGAGGATGGAGCAGCAAGAGCTCGCATTAGGGATTCGGCTGCGAGGATGGAGCAGCAAGAGCTCGCATTAGGGATTCGGCTGCGAGGATGGAGCAGCAAGAGCTCGCATTAGGGATTCGGCTGCGAGGATGGAGCAGCAAGAGCTCGCATTAGGGATTCGGCTGCGAGGATGGAGCAGCAAGAGCTCGCATTAGGGATTCGGCTGCGAGGATGGAGCAGCAAGAGCTCGCATTAGGGATTCGGCTGCGAGGATGGAGCAGCAAGAGCTCGCATTAGGGATTCGGCTGCGAGGATGGAGCAGCAAGAGCTCGCATTAGGGATTCGGCTGCGAGGATGGAGCAGCAAGAGCTCGCATTAGGGATTCGGCTGCGAGGATGGAGCAGCAAGAGCTCGCATTAGGGATTCGGCTGCGAGGATGGAGCAGCAAGAGCTCGCATTAGGGATTCGGCTGCGAGGATGGAGCAGCAAGAGCTCGCATTAGGGATTCGGCTGCGAGGATGGAGCAGCAAGAGCTCGCATTAGGGATTCGGCTGCGAGGATGGAGCACGCAAGAGCTCGCATTAGGGATCACGAGGATGGAGCAGCAAGAGCTCGCGATTAGGGACTGGCTGCTGCGGATGGAGCAGCAAGAGTCGCGACTAGGGATCTCGGCCAAGCAGGATGGCTGCTGATGCCGGTATTATTGCAGGTGCCCGCATTCTGACATAACAACAGGCATGCCTATACACCGCGATCCCCATTGAAAACACCCAAGCACGGGGTAAGTCAGATTCGAGGCATTCCATGCACAGTTTGAGTTGCTCGCTCACGCCGGGTGAATGGACAGAGGAAGAGAAAGCACTACAGCTTGCTATGTGCCTCACAGACGATGCATTAAAAATGCCTTTTGCTGCTTAGCCCAGAGGACAGGCATGAATATGAGGCTTTAGTGGGGCACTCGGAAGAGGCGCTTGGGACAGTGTGTACAGCCTGACCTACTGAAAAAATGAACTCAGCAGCCGCATGTAGGCTCCCAGGGGAGCACCCCGGTGGTCTTGGCCAATGATATAGAGAGCCTTACTAGGGCGAAAGCATATGCACACATGCCATCTGATGTGCAAAGGAGTTGGCAAGAGACCAGTTCATCAGAGCCTGTCACCCACTGAGCTGCGGTGCATGTGCAGCTGAAGCATCCACGATCGCTGCAGACTGCTTTGGAGTTAGCTGTGTGGAGAGAGAGATTGTGTGGGGCGGTCAGCTGGAAGTAGCCGAGAAAGTGAGGGCATGCCTACAACTAGAGTGGCGATGGGGCACCAATGGAGAAGCCAGCGTAAGTAACTGAGATAACTGAACTGATACGGGCTATGTCTCTCCAAACAACCCAGGCCCCCTCAAGACATCATCCAGGCTGTGTTGGGGGTGTGGACAACCAGGACACCTCCTCAGGCAGTTCCCAAACGCTTCCACGGGCCCGGGAAACGGTGCGGGGTCTGCATAGGGGAGGCTGTGCGGACCCCAACCTCATCCTCATCCTCCTCCTCTTCGTCGTCTGCAGGAGGGGCCCAACAGCACAGCCGGGGAAGTCAGGCCCTACCTTCCCCAGAAGCAGACGACAACATTTCCCCGGGGTCAGTGGTAGTGGTGGGACGATGTGTGGGGACTTTTGCCACGCCCCAGTGACTGCAGAGGGGGTCCCCTGCTCTGCCCTCGTGGATACGGGATCCACAGTAACACTCATAAGACCTGATGTGGTGCCAGGCTGGACTCAGTTAGAGCCCACCACTGTGCAGCTGCGCACAGTCACGGGCGGACTGGCACCGATGCAAGGCAAAGGCATGACTGTGACTGTGGGGGGCAGGGCTGTCCGCCATCCAGTGTGGGTGGCAGGTGTGCAAGACCCGTGCATACTGGGACTGGATTTTCTTATGGCTACAGGCTGCCAGCTGGACCTAGGAGGAGGCACGCTGAGATTCCAGGATGGGCCTGCCATCATGTTGGCGGCCACAACGCCGTCGTCTGCTGCCCCCACCACTTTGCCAGCACGAGAAGTTGTTACGGCAGAGCCCCAGGTCACACTCACGTCCCCCAAAACTCCACAGTTCCACTTCAACCCGCCACTTCCCCACCATGGCATGGCTTGGCAGGTGGGGACAGAGGAGACAGACCCCAACACCATGGCACCCCTGCCGGCAGCGCCAGCCTCCATCAGCATGGGCCACCCCACGGCCCTGCTGCCCCAGCCAGAGGAGGGGGCGGCGAAGTCTGCCATACGGAAAATGTGGATGGAGAACCGTGATGGCCTGGACTCACATCAGCAGGAGCTGTTATGGATGCTTTTATTTGAATTTAGGGACAGCTTTGCACTGAATGAGGATGAGGTCAGCCGAACGCAGCTGGTGGAGCATGAGTTGACACTGGCGACGCCTACCCCATAAAGTGTCGGCTTCGCAGGCTTCCACTGGCGCGTCAAGAGGCATGTGACAAAGCTGTCTGGAACATGCTTCAGGCCGGCATCATCAAACCATCAGACAGCCCCTGGGCGGCGGCGGTGGTCATGGTGCCCAAAAAGAATGGTGAGTGGCGCCTCTGCTCTGACTACAGACCACTGAATGGGGTAACAAAGAAAGACTCGTATCCACTGCCCCGCTGCGGACGAAGTCACTGACCTAGTCTCAGGCTCGCCTGGTTTTCCTCACTGACCTCCGCTCCGCTATTACCAGGTTTCCCCTCCTCCGGGCCAGACCAAAGACTGCTTTTTGCACCAGGGCGTGGGCTTTGGCAATTTAAGGTCCTCAGTTTCGGCTTGTGCAATGCGCCAGCAACATTCGCCAGACTAATGGACCGGGTGCTGACTGGCATACCACGCCAGGAGTGCCTGGTCTATTTGGACGACATCCTGGCACATGGACCATCATTTGACGCCGCCCTGATGTCGTTACGCCGCGTGCTGGGAAGAATCAGGGATGCCGGGCTGAAGCTCCACCCAGATAAGTGTCATTTTATGCAGCGCCAGGTGACTTTTCTGGGACACAGGGTGGGGCAGGAGGGAATTAGCACTGTGCAGGACAAAGTGCAGGCAGTGGTTGAATGGCCTGTCCCGTCCACTCAAAAGGAGGTGAAAAGTTTTTTGGGCCTTGCCTCATAATATAGAAGATTTGTATGGGGTTTCTCATGCATAGCTTCTCCTCTGTTCCAGCTGTTGCAGAAAGACAGATAGTTTGTCTGGACAGGAGCATGCCAGGAGGCATTCGCCCAGCTGTGCCGGGCCCACAGCAATGCCCCTGTGCTAGCCCCAGCTGACCCTTCCCTCCCGTTTATGTTGGACACTGATGCCAGTGGGGTGGGCGTCGGAGGAGTGCTGTCACAGGTGGGTGCTGACGGAGAGAGGGTAGTGGCCTATTTTAGCCGGGTGTTCAACAAGGCTGAAAGGCGCTAATGCGTAATCCGTCGCGAGCTCCTGGCAGTGGTACTTTCTGTGAGCCACTTCAAATACTACCTGTGTGGGCTGCCTTTCACTGTGAGAACCGACCACTCAGCTCTCCAGTGGCTGATGTCATTCAGGGAGCCGGAGGGACAGGTCGCCAGGTGGTTGGAGGAGCTCCAGGCCTATGATTTCACAGTGGTGCACAGGGCAGGAGCACAACACAGCAATGCAGACTCACTCTCCCGTCGGCTGTGTGCGGCAGACGGCTGCCGCTATTGCGAACGAAGGGACAGTCGTGAGCATGAACTGTGTGAAGAGCAGCAGCAGCAGCAGGTGGTACGGCAGGCTGAGGTGTTTGTCTGTCGGGAGCTGCAGACGGTGAGTGCCGGGGAATGGAGGCAGCAGCAAGAGGTCGACCCCGACTTACAGCCGGTGCATCAGTGGGTGGAGTCACAGCAGAGACCTTCGTGGGAAGAGGTGGCAAGACTCTCACAGGCCACTAAGGGGCTGTGGTCCAAGTTCGACGCGCTGCGCCTGAGTGATGGCGTGCTGCAGAGGGCGTAGAAAGAGCCGGCTACAGGGGAGGAGCGTTGGCAGCTGGTGGTCCCCAGGGACCTGAGGACAGCTGTGCTACAGGCTGTGCATGGAGCTCCGGGGTCAGGCCACTTCGGTGTGACCAAGATGCTCCGCCGGCTCCACCAGAGCTGCTATTGGGGACGTCTTCGGAGGGACGTGGAAGACTTTTGCCGGCGGTGTGACCTGTGCACAGCACGGAAAGGCCCACCAGGTCGGTCACATGCACAACTGCAGCAACATCTAGTAGGGGCCCCCATGGAGTGAGTGGCTGTCAATAATGTGGGCCCACTTCCGCGAACAGATAAGGGCAACGTCTACATTCTCTCTGCCATTGACTATTTTACGAAGTGGCCTGAGGCCTACGCCCTCCCAGACCAGGAGGCAGAGACAGTTGCTGGTGCCCTGCTGGGAGGCATATTCAGCCGGTTTGGGCTGCCTGACATGCTGCACAGTGACCAGGGGAGAAATTTTGAGTCCGCTGTGTTTGCTGCCATGTGCACTCGTCTGGGCATTAAAAAGACGTGCACCACCCCATTACGGCCTCAAAGTGATGGTTTGGTAGAGAGACTCCACCGCACACTGGGTCAGCAGCTGGCTATATTTTCATCGAAGCATCAGCGAGACTGGAATGAGCATCTTCCGCTGGTGCTCATGGCGTGCCGGTCAGCGGTCCAGGAGTCAACGGCGTGCACCCCGGCTCTCCTTATACTGGGGAGAGAACTCCGCACGCCGGCAGAGCTGATCGGGCGGCCCCCTGACTCCCCTGCTGTTTCCCCAGGCCCTGAGTATGCAAGAAGGCTCCAGGATCGGCTTGAGTCTGCTCATGAATTTGCATGAATTACGGCAAAAACGTAATTATGATATGAGGGCCCGAGGGAGGCATTTCCAAGCTGGAGAGCTGGTGTGGGTGCACAACCCACAAAGAAAGAAGGGCTGTTGTCCGAAGCTTGACAGCCAGTGGATGGGGCCTTGCAGGGTGTTGGAGCGGATGGGGGAAGTGGTGTATCGGGTGCAGCTGCCGCCAAGAGGAAGGAAGGTAGTGCTGCATAGAGACAGACTGGCACCTTATCAGGGCAGTGCTTCACCCCAAGTCCCCGGAACACCACGTTCTCCACCCCAAGCACCTTTACCGGCCCCACAACCCTGTCAGCCACCGCAGCAGGTGCAAGGTGGGGGCAACCCCCGGGTCTCCGCCCACTTCCCCAGCCCCTGATTTAAGCACATTGTCCCCTGTGTCACGCCCACAAAGGACAAGGAGGCCACCCCAGCGTCTTGCGGACTTTGTTTGTTCCCTCGAGGACGAGGAACTTTGTGGTGGGGGGGTAGTGTAACGTCCTGGGTGTGTGTTGATGTGCAGTTCGGGTCTATGTTAATGTTTTGTGTGCATTGTGTTTGCCTTGCTGTGTTTTATGTTAACTGCCTGTAGAGGCGCTGCAGGGGGGGCGGGCACACCTGAGCAGCAGAAAAGTTACAGTGTATCTGTTGTGTGGAGTTCGCGGGAGTTCTAGGAAAAACAAGGACTGATATCGGCAAGTCGCAGCCCGTAATGGCGACCAAGTGTTGTACCTAATAAATGCTGGTTTATGAAAGTGGTTTCCTGTCCGAGTAACTGAGAACGTTACAATACTGTAACAAACTGCAAGGTTGTCTCAGAATGGTTTTTATTGGTTACGCACCAAAACACACGAACACATTATTCCGGGCCAGACCTGGCCCTTATGCTCCAGCACTAAACATCTATCTTAGGCTGTATCTAAAACACACACCAATCAACCCTAGTTATGAACAATGTAACCAGCTGCAAATATAAACACAACAGACAGGACATACAACGTTGTCAACCCACCTGGTTTAGAACATGAACATTACACACATACACACACTGCACAGCATCATGGGAGCACAGTCATGAACAGCTAGGCTCAGATCATTACACAGCCCCCCAAGACTTAGTCCATGTCCCCTTGACTCAAGTCTTACCCTACGTCAGTCCATGAGCCTGACTGGGATGCGACGCTGGCGTTGTGGGCGCCCCGCTGTCGCGGCGGTGACTTCCAGTGAAGGCTGCACGGTGACCGGTGTTAGAGCCACAGCTCCATTGTCACCAAGTTCCACAGAGTCAGTGTCAAAGTCTCCACGACCCTCAGCTGAGGCCAGGGGTCGATACAGGGCCAGTCGATCATGGTGGAGAGCCACAACTCTCCGACGCTTAATCAGTCTCACACGATAGACCAGATAGATCAGACAGCTTCTCTAAGACATCGCACGGCCCGACCCACTGGCTTGTGAGTTTTGGGGAAATGTCTTTCTTTCTCTCCGGGCAGTACACCCAAACTTTATCGCCGGTCTGGAACTCCTGGCCAGCGACACAGCCATATCGTAAGCTTGCTTTTGGCGTATTCCAGTTCACTCATAGCCTGCGGCCAACTCGTGTACTCCTTTCAGTCTCTCGGCGTAGCTGCTTGTAGTATTCCAGCCCTGGCTTACCTCCAATCTCCGCTTCGAGGCTTAACAAAACACCAAGTCCACCGGGCGTCGTAGCTCTCGCCCGAACATCAGAGCTGCGGTGTGCATTTCGTTGACTCTTGCACCGGGCACAGCGATATGCCCAGAGCACCAGGGGCAAGTGTAAGTCCCACTCGCTTTTGTCGGGCGGTCGGCCAATATGGCCAGCTGCACTGCTAGCGTCGGTTAAACCGTTCGACCAGCCCATCGCTTTGTGGATGCAGAGGTGTCGTTCTCGTTTTCCGTATGCCCATGCGCTGGCAAACCTCAGCAAACACCTCCGCCTCGAAATTCCGCCCTTGGTCGCTGTGGAGCTCTTCCGGTGCCCCGAACCGGCAGAACATCTCAGTGACCAGTCTGTCCGTTAATGCGTGGGCGGCTCTGATCTGGCACCGCATACGCCTCGCCACTTAGTGAAATAGTCCATGGCCACGAGCACGTAGCGATTTTCCCGCTCTGTGACTGGCAGTGGGCCCATGACATCGACGGCTACCCGCTCCATGGGAGCCCCGACTGCGTATTGCTGCAGCGGAGCGTGCGAGTGTCGCGTGGGGCCCTTCTTCGCTGTGCAGGCGTCACAACAGTGAACATGCAGTTCAACGTCGATCCATGACCACACTCGGCAGAGCGTGGCATCCTCCGATTGCGCCTTCCGGATCTCCTCCCTTGACATCACGTCCACCGGCAACTGCGCGTCCGTGGCCCCAGCTGTCGCTCTGCAGTGCTGCGTTGTGGCGTGGGGCTGCGGTGCGTTGTCTCCGGTCTCTCGATCACTGTAGCTGGTAGCGGAAGACAGCGAGACGACCTCGGGGTGCTGCTGGCGAGCGTTGACCCTCTCGCTGGCGTGAAGCTGGCGAGCGGTGGCTCTCTTGATGGCGCAGCGCTGGCGAGCGTTGAGTCTCTCGCTGGCGTGCTGCTGACGAGCGTTGGCTCCCTCATTGGCGTGCTGTTGGCGAGCGTTGACCCTCTCGTTGGCGCGACGCTGGCGAGCGTGAAAAACAGCGACTCTCTCTCTCTGCCAGCGGTGATGCAGCCTGTAGCCAACGAGCGGGCTCCGGTTGGGCCGCGGCCAGGCTCCTCTCCTCCCTCCGGTGGCAGTGTTGGCACTGTGTTGTGCATCAATCGATGCAGCGGGCTGGCGACTGTAGCAAAGTCCCGAATGAAGCGCCGGTAATATGACGCCAGGCCCTGGAAGCTCCGCAGCTCAGTACCGTCGCGTGAAACAGGCCAACGTCTCACTGTCTCCACCTTAGCTGGGTCGGTGGCCACTCCGGCAGCCCCCACGAACCTGGTTTGCCTCCGGAACAGGTGACACTTTTTCGGGTGCAGTTTGAGCCCAGCACCTCGTATGGTGTCGATATATATATATATATATATATATGGCGGTCTCTAAAACCCCTCGAAGAGAGCACCTCACGATTTGCGCTCCGATGTCGTATGGATCATCCTCCAGGTACGACATAGTCTCGAATAGTGGAGGGGTGGTACTTATAAAGGGTGTGGTTAACGGAAACCTCGGGTTAACCAATTACATAACCTGCTCGGAGCAGGTTTGAGATGCAGCGTAAATGCAGCGTAAATTGCCATGGCAGCATACCTTGGTTATAACCTATCCACCTTTCGTAGGACGGGTTAATCGGAAACTTACGCCACACGTGATCAAGTTACTCTCGAAGTTACCCAGATAAGCCAGTAACCCCGCTTCGTAGTACAGGCCCCAGGCCCCAAAAGTCTCAATTCACAACAACACAAAGCACACATCTGGTGAAATTTGAGAAGAATGAGCAATGTATCACTGAAAAGCACAGTCCAACTTTCCTCAGATTAGATAAGCCAAAGTCCTTTTAGGCATGTCCCTGCACTCGGCGGCCATATTGCAACGCTTTTTGGGCACTCATCGGGCAACCTACAGTATTCGGCAGAAATGCGCGTGTGTCCATGATTCCAAAGAAGTAGTCTACAAAGTACCATCAGCATTCTACAGAATTGGAAAAAGAAAAGATGTCCGGTGTTGATTTATCTCTGCCGATTCATGTAATTAATGATGTCAGATCACCTACAGATACCTCTTTTCACTGGAAATAGAAACACGGGTATCACATTCCTGACTCCTGAAAAACTATTTGCAATTCCACTGATGCATTAGAGGAATTGTGAGTATGCCTGACAAACCACAAATCACACCACCATCACTTCCACAAAACACACACACCCACACACATACACAGACAGCCCCCCATACACACAAACAACAACAACAACAAAGGCAGCTGTTTTGCTCAAAGATGGCTTGTGTTCAATAATCTGTCAACTCTTGTGTGTGTCCATGATTCTAAAGAAGTAGTCTACAAAGTACCATCAGCATTCTACAGAATTGAAAGGGAAAAAAAGATATCCAGTGTTCAATTATCTCCACCGATTCATGCAATTAACTTAACATTAAATTAACTCAATTGTGAGTATGCCTGACAAACCACAAATCACACCACCACCACTTCCACAAAACACACACACACACAAACAACATGACATGACAATTCTCAAGAGACTTGAGAAAATAATTTAAGTTCTCATGACGTGGTGTTGCACTACAGGCAACATGATAAATGTTGTTGCAGATGTAGATGTAGCTAATCATTCCTTTTAATATCACTTCAGCTAATTTGATCAATTATATGATTTAGGGTAAATTTACATTTACATTTATTCCTTCACATTTTTTCATGTTTTTTATTCAAAGCGACTTACAAAACGTGGAGAAACATTCAAATAACAATGCAGAGGTATGGTAACAATAAATATTCCTAGATGCAGAGGAGACCTTAGGTAACAATAAGTACTACAATAAATACTACTACCAAAGGATTGAGAGTGCAGGAGTATAAGTACTAGTCAAGTGCATTGAAGGAGATAATACATTTATCCTCCCATCCTGTGTAAGGGAGCTGGTTTAATCTTCTGTCTGACAGACACATGCACATCCACCTGAGTAGGATGAAAAGAGTGGGCGACCCCAGTCAGAGACACAACAATGTAGCCATTTTTACGAGCACTTAAGCCAGGGCGAGACTGTAAATGTCCCTGGGGCCTATATCTGGTTTGCTTTCATTGACTTCAGTCATGACTGGTATTGAGACATGGCACCTCACTATCTCGGGCTATGGACATTGTTGCACTTTTTACTAGCACTTTTCACGTTTTTTTGGCTTAAAAGAGAGGGGTTTTTTTTACAGTCAACACATACTTTGAGTCATTGCTTTAGAATTATGGTCAATCTCACACTAAACAGTCCCATTGTGTAATATTTGTATTCAAGAGGTGAGTGGAGTAAGTTTTTAAACATAAGATGGAGCCTTTTCCTTCAACTCAAATCCTTAGGAATGTAAAATATTAATATTGATTGACATAGGTCTATTGTACGTGGTGATGACTACAATCAAAAAGCATTACAATGTATAAATCCTTAAATAAAGTATTTGCATAATAAAGCTTATTTTACCTCGTATGGTACCGATGACATCTTTGCCTTATTTCAATTGCTGTTCATTTACCAAATGTTTTTTTTTTCTGTAGCCTTATTTGACTATAATAATGTAGTCAAATACACATGTCGGGAACTATAATGCTGAAGGAATTTCTCATTTCTAAATGTTAATAAGGATATAGATAGGTCTAAGTAAAGTAAACCAAAAATATGTAATTACTTTTATAATTAGTAGTAGTAGTCGTAGTATTAGTATTAGTATTAGTAGTAGTAGTAGTAGTAGTAGTATTATATTAAAAATCATTTCATGCCTGAAGGGGATCACATGTGACTTAGTCCCTTCATCTTATTTCTCTGTTGTTGAACAGGAAGCTCACAGTGCAGTAGGCATGGCTGAAATTCATGAAATTGGAAGGGAAATGCTGGTGTGTCCAGCAGGTTGATCACATTTCTTCTGCATTTCTTCACATTGTTCTCTTTGCTGTATAATGACATGGAGACAATGTTTACCCTCTTGTAATGTTTACCTTACCTTGTAATTAACTCAGGTGTGTATTTGAACTAAACTCGAAAGGTAAACTCAGAGCAGCAGTTGGGTAAACTTGTTGTGTTCCTCTTCAGGTTTGAGGCCAACAAATAATGAGTGGATCTGCTTCTTACATCTCTCACGTCTGTCTCTCTAACCTAGGCAATGAAATTAAGTTAATTTATCGTTGGGTTTTAATGGAAAATACGTAACAGGCTACGCAACTGTTGGCAAACATACTTCTGAAAATAGCTTAGTTCCTTCTAGCAAGCAAGTTATCTCGTCATATTTGCTTGCCATTGTGCGGTGCTCATCAGATATGAGCATTGCATGGCCTTTCTTTCAAAGAAAGGTTCTCTTGTTAGTTGAGTTGTTGAGTTGTTCAATATGTATTTATTAAACATCATGACTTGCATCCTCATATCCTTATGCACACCTAATTTCCAAGTAAAAGCCTACTCCGGACACAAACACGGACATAGGCCTACTCCTTAAAGTGAAATCAATACAATGTAATCATGACATTAAAGATTAGTGTTAAAAATTTGTTTTTAAAAATCAATATGAAATATTCAAATGACAAATTATTTTAGGTTACTTGTAATTATGAACTTCACAATGCTAGTAGAACGCTCCATTGACTTGAATGGGATTTCCCAATGTTCTATGGTCAAATATGTAAGGGATAATGTAAGGTCATTATCGGGAAAATAAGTCCCGACAGAGCAAACACGAACCAGACCCCGACGCGCCAGCCCTGAAAGGACTTATGTCACAGCCAGGAGGGGTTTATTGTCATGAATGTTGGGTTTTGGGGTTTTCCAAGTATAAATGTCTGATGCTGGTTGAAAATGCTTATTTGTGCACAATGAACAATTCCCTGTGATGGACGTTTTCCTGCTTTCTCATGTGGAACACTGTGATTGAATGGACTAATTGGACTGTGGTGTGTGAGGGTTTGTGATTGGGAGAATTGGGAGGTAAATCCTTTTTATAGGGAAAGGGGAGGTTGTAGAGACAACGAGGGGGAACCCAGGGCTGGCCTGATGACGCGACCCCGAAGCAACAGCTGATGCGAGGTGGACTGCTGGATGACTGACCGCTGACGGGTTGATTAAGCGGACGCAAACAACCGATCCATGAAGGAAAGTAACCTTTGCTTATCTGTTGTCTTGCTGTGTGAGTGGGCCAACGGTCATCTGTCCAATGACCTCATGAGCTCATCATGTCTGTGGCCCCTTAACTATGGTGGTGAATAATGACGTGTTTAGAGAACTGCAAAGTTGTGTTCAAATCAGAATTTGAGCAGTAATGACCACATTTTTGGCAGAAAAAGAAATAATCATGATCATGCTCAATAAATCATAATTCATAATGCTGTGCATAGGCGTGCATAAATAGACACTAGGTGGTGCTAAAGCACTAGGAAGTTTGCCCTTTATCAACGAAAATGCCCTTTTGAAACTTTTTTTTTTTTTAATTATTAATATTATTAAGATTTTACTGAGGTCGGTTTCGAAATGATCTTTTGAAAACCTGAGCCATTAAAAACGACTGAAACAATGCCCCGAAATGAGCCACCTCCTTGCGCACACCCGACCAGCCTATCTTTCTTCCTGTGTTAGGAGGCGATTAAGCAAGCAGGGCACGCATGAATGCACAGCACCATAGCAGTTCAGTTCTTCAGATAGCAGGCATGGTCGGCTGACAGGCTGCTTCTCCGTGCCCCATCAGCCAGGTAGCCTAACATACAGATCAAGCAAAATCTTACAGTTTGTCCTCTAAGCCGAACATGTAATAATTTTGTTGTGCAGTACAATGTCTCATTCAGCACCAAACAAACATTTTTGCCGACTGGTCACCTGATAAACTAGTTAGATGAAGCTAGATAAAGTTTTACACTGTAGCCCAAATCAATGACAGATAACGTGACGACTTTTTGCAGATTTTGCAAATTTATGTGTTAAGAAGAACGTTTTCTGTTGTATATGTATTGTATTATGTATTAACACATTCATTTGTGACAGAAGAAATGGGAAGTTCCCCATTACCTGTGAAAAATGCCCATCTGCATTCATGTAATGACAACAGTCAGTAGCCCACTATAACTCCTTCTCGTACTGTTTGGTCTCTTTATTGTCTTACAGATGAAGTAAAATCGTACATTTGCCCTCTAAGCCCAACGTGTAATCATTTTGTTGCGCAGTAAAATGGCTCATACAGCATCAAACAACTAAGCATTTTTAGCCGACTGGTCACCATCAAAACCTTTGGTTAAGGACTTTTTATGCCTTGTGGACTCTTTCAATCTTGTGCAATCTGTTATGGCCCCGACGCATCAGAAAGGCCACACATTAGACCTAGTATTGTCTTATGGTTTCAATGTTTCCAACTTAGAAATTATGGATGTTGGGGTCTCTGATCATTTTTTGATTTTATTTGAATCTATTTTGTTTGGTCCCCCTTTATCTCCCCCTAAGTCCTATTCCTTTGCCCGTTCTATTAATTCCACCACAGCCACAACATTCTCTAATACTTTCATCCTCTCTCACTCACCTACTATCTCTGTTGCTATTTCCACCTGCTCTGACATTGAAAAATTAGTCACTCTCTTTAATGCATCATGTCTTGAGACCTTAGACTGTGTTGCCCCACTAAAACAAAAGCGTGTCAAAACTATCACCCTCCATGGTTAAATGCCACGCGACCCGTTCTGTCAGAAAATCTTGCAGGAAAGCAGAGCAAATGGAAAAAAGAAGCTTCAGGTCTTCTATGACCTTTTCAGAGATTCTCTAAAGACCTACCAAAACTCTGTTAAGGCAGCAAAGGTTGAGTATTATGCTCAGCTTATCAACAATAATGCTCATAGGCCAAAAAAGTTTTTATTTAATACCATTAACTCTATTATAAATCCTGCCTCTGCGTCATCTACTCTTGCCCCTTCAACAGAAATCTGTGAGAAGTTCCTCAACTTCTTCATCGATAAAATTGACAAAATAAAATCTCAAATCTCACCTCCAGATTCGGATCCCTCAGTGATAGAACTTTCACCTAGCTGCCTCCAACAGTTTCAGGCTATATATTCCTTTCTGAGGTTGTCTCCCATATGAAATCTACATCCTGCCACTTAGATGTTTTACCTGCACGCCTTTTTAAAGAAGTTTTTACCATCATCTGCCCTCTTGTATTGGCCATAATTAATCACTCACTAACTAATGGAGTGGTCCCCTCAGGTTTTAAACGTGCAATTGTGCAACCTTTACTTAAGAAACCTAACCTTGAGCCCAGTGACCTGAAGAATTATAGGCCTATTTCTAAATTACCTTTTCTGTCAAAGATACTAGAAAGGTTGTCCTCTCTCAGGTTTCTTCTTATCTGAGTGAGTTCAATATATGTGATAAATTCCAATCAGGTTTTAGATCTCTGCACAGCACTGAATCGGCCTTGCTTAAAGTCCAAAACGACATCCTCTTAGCAGTTGATTCTGGATCTTGCGCCCTCTTGGTGCTTCTTGATCTGAGTGCAGCATTTGACACCATTGACCATAACATCCTATTAAAACGCTTGGAGGTTGAAGTTGGTCTCCAGGGTTCTGTTCTGCAATGGTTCTCTTCTTATCTTAGTGATAGATCATTTTCAGTTAGTTTAGGCAATTTCTCCTCTTCCTCTGCCCTTATAAAGTGTGGTGTTCCTCAGGGTTCCATTTTGGGCCCTCTTTTATTCTCTCTTTATATGCTACCCCTTGGCTCAATTTTTAAAAAGTATAACATTCAGTATCACTGCTATGCAGATGACACTCAGTTTTACCTGCCTGTTAACACTAATGGCATTTGTTCTTTGGAGAATATTTTAAACTGTCTCAGTGACATCAAATGCTGGATGGCAAGAAATTTTCTTCAACTGAACGAAAGTAAAACTGATATAATTATTTTTGGCCCTCCAAGTGATGTTTCTATCTTGAAAAATGCACTAGGACCTCTCTATGCAAACTGCCACAGTGAAGTAAAGAATCTTGGGGTTTTCTTTGACTCCTCTTTAAATTTTAATAAGCAAATAAATAGTGTGGTCAAAGGCAGCTTTTTCCAGTTAAGAACCATTGCAAAACTGAAGCCCTTTTTGTCCTTCTCCGATCTTGAAACTCTTATACATGCTTTCATAACTTCTAGACTAGATTATTGTAATTCATTATATGCAGGCCTGACCCACTCCACTCTCAACAGACTTCAGCTAGTTCAAAATGCAGCAGCTAGATTATTAAGTGGCTCTAAGAAACGTGAGCATATAACTCCTGTGTTGGCTAAGCTGCACTGGTTACCTGTGGAGCACAGAGTTAAGTTTAAAATTTTACTTTTTTGTCTTCAAAGCCCTCAGTGGTTTGGCACCTAGTTACATAGGTGACCTACTAATTCCTTACAGCACTCCAAGATCACTTAGGTCTTCATCTCAGAATCTTCTCTATATCCCCAAAACACGCCTTAAGACTAAGGGTGATAGAGCCTTCTCTGTTGTTGAGTCCTCTCCAACCATTGACTGCTTTAAGTCTAACTTAAAGACTTTCATTTTCTCCCAAGCTTTTAATCTACCTTAATACCCCCACACACACACACACACACTCTTTATTCTTTATTTTATTTTTTGACCAATTTGTGTATTATTTCAATTATTTATTTATTTTCCCCCCATGTTATATTGTTGTTGTACCATTGTCATTGTTTTATGTTTGTTTGTAAGCACTTTGGTTCAACTCAGTTGTTTTTAAATGTGCTATAGAAATAAAGTTGACTTGACTGATAAAGTTTTACGCTGTAGCCCAAGTCAATGACAGATAACGTGAGGACGACCACATAGGCTACAAATAATTTCGGTAGAGTTTATTGCAAATCTATTTGTTAAGACGAACGTTTTCTGTTGTATAGGTTTTGTTAGGCAACATAAATTAACACATTTTGGTCTCTTTATTGTCTTAATTGTATATTGATTTACTAATTGCAGCCCAATTTCATTCAACATGTGCGTGTAATTTTTTTATAATTATGTGTTCCACGTGCGCTAAAAAGTGCCCCCCCTTGCCACCAGTGTCTGTGCACGACACTGGTGGCAAGGGGTGAGGACTGATTTATCAAGTTAAAAAGTGTCAACAGTTGTTTGGGTTTGAATATTATTTACATAATCCATGGTAATAGCCACACAAAGGCATACTCAGAAAGCAAACAAAATATGTAAATATTGCACATCCAAATTTTTGAATATTTGCTAAATTTGGCCACAATGGACTTTTTTTTCTATACCAATGCACACATTTGTGTTCATATGATTATAGTTAGGTTGTAATTTATTCAACCCTCAATGGCATGCAAAAATGGGAAGAACAGTGCTATTAGACATCTTTGACCCAGATTTGTGGACTCCATGGTTACGGCCTTGTTGCAAAGTGATTTCATGGTCCCTTTAAAGAGTAATTTTAGTATTCTGAAAATACAAAATACAGTATTTTATTTTGATACATGGCGTACCTACTGCACAGTATTTTGTAGTTTATTTTTATTCTCTTAAAATGAGGGTATTAGATATGCTCTAAAATACATTTTAATTTTTGCCTATCCCTGCCAATGTAAATATCAAAGATTCCACTGCCAAACTCCACATCAACACAGGGTGAAATGCTACCCACCACAAACTCTAAAGTAATTCTGTTGTGCTATTTAATGCCAACAGGATGTTAGCAATTTTACACTACAGCAATGCTGCCTTTCCTGCATAATTCTTGCATTGTTGTAACTAATAGGCACCTAATGACAGGGTGGCTTCATGACATGTGCTGAGCAGGCTCCTTGTGACCGTATGCCCAGAGGGTGATCCGGCATATGTGGTTTCAGGCCTTCATAAAACTGTCACAGAAAAAAAAGATGGCTAGATGGAAATATGTGAAACGTCTGCAAAGATGTGTGATTGCAGGTAGAGCAGGAATAAGATTCGATTGCAGTGTTTTCTCTCCTTGAGGTTTTTGACTTCCTTCAAAATGCCAGAGGGGGTTACCTACAAGGGCCATTACGAAGGGCCATTGTCCCCAGAGCAACATGTGGCAGGACACAACGGTGGAAATTGAACCGAGAACTTTTCAGGCTACTGCATGCTAGCCTGGCTCCTTAGCCACAACTCTACCACCACTCCATGACATTACCTACATCACCTCTCTCTCTCCTACACCTAGGAGCCCACACCCATCAGCACACACATACATATAAACAATTCTGGATTACCTCTAAATTCCACCTCATTAGAATTGATGTAGATTAAGTGTTAGTATAATTTGTAATTTTGTTATTTGTATTTTAGTATATTTTTATATATTGTATTAAGTGTTAGTATAATTTGTATTTTAGTATATTTAGCATATTCTTTATCTTCTACTGTCCTTACTGCTTAGTTGGGTTTTTATATTATATACTTTAATTACTCTTCTGCTGTTAAAGAATGTGTTTGTGTTGTATGTATGCTGCTGAGACCTTGAATTTCCCCTGGGGATCAATAAAGTATCTATCTATCTATCTATCTATTAGCTCGTCCTCACTGCTTTGTTGAGCATCCACCCCTGTATGCACATGAACCTAGAGACCCATTGTGCAATAAACCACTTTTTATTTGACAGACAGACAGCTCATTAGGGAACCACTGGGACCACAGATGGCAACAAGCCAGCCAGAGCTAGACATAAAGCTGCCGGGAAAAAGTATTTGTTTTTGTTTGTTTTTGTGGGAGTGTGCGTGCGTGTGTGCATGTGTGTGTGTGTGTGTGTGTTTGTGTGTGCATATTTGGAGGTACAGTAGAACACAGGGGATGCTACAGATAAGTCACATGTACACACAAACACAAAACATAAACACACACTCACAAACACACATGTCCACCCACTCTGAGCCAAAACATTGTGCCAGTTCCAACAATCTAGAAGTTCCTGGCAACATTACAGTCTGCCTCGTCTTCTCCTCAGAGATGGGTACTGACCTGTGTGTCCATGTGTGTTTTTGCGTCTGCTCCACTGTGTGTGTGTGTGTGTGTCTGTGTGTGTGTGTGTGTGTGTGTGTGTGTGTTCATGCCACCCTTGGTACTTGTAAAGGCCTTCCATCTCTCATTTTTAACCCCTTCTATCACCGGAACATTCGGTAACACTTAACGGTAAGGATACATGAATTATCATTAATTCATGCATTAATTAATTCATTGATTTATGTATTACTTCATTCCTTAATATCTCATGAATCATCAGGAATTCACATGAGTTCATAGTCTGTCATTAGTGACCTCAAACATGAACAGCACATCACCTAAAGCATTAGGTACAATTATTTGTAGCCTATGTGGTCGTCCTCACGTTATCTGTCATTGACTTGGGCTACAGCGTAAAACTTTATCAGGTGACCAGTCGGCTAAAAAGGCTTAGTTGTTTGATGCTGTATGAGCCATTTTACTGCGCAACAAAATGATTACACGTTGGGCTTAGAGGGCAAATGTACGATTTTACTTCATCTGTAAGACAATAAAGAGACCAAACAGTACGAGAAGGAGTTATAGTGGGCTACTGACTGTTGTCATTACATGAATGCAGATGGGCATTTTTCACAGGTAATGGGGAACTTCCCATTTCTTCTGTCACAAATAAATGTGTTAATACATAATACAATACATATACAACAGAAAACGTTCTTCTTAACACATAAATTTGCAAAATCTGCAAAAAGTCGTCACGTTATCTGTCATTGATTTGGGCTACAGTGTAAAACTTTATCTAGCTTCATCTAACTAGTTTATCAGGTGACCAGTCGGCAAAAATGTTTGTTTGGTGCTGAATGAGACATTGTACTGCACAACAAAATTATTACATGTTCGGCTTAGAGGACAAACTGTAAGATTTTGCTTGATCTGTATGTTAGGCTACCTGGCTGATGGGGCACGGGAGAAGCAGCCTGTCAGCGACCACGCCTGCTATCTGAAGAACTGAACTGCTATGGTGCTGCGCATCTGGCGTGCCCTGCGCGCGACCGCGCAAGTTCACCTGACAAAGGAAGAAAGATAGGCTGGTCGGGTGTGCGCAAGGAGGTGGCTCATTTCGGGGCATTGTTTCAGGCGTTTTTAATGGCTCAGGTTTTCAAAAGATCATTTCGAAACCGACCTCAGTAAAATCTTAATAACATTAATAATTAAAAAAAAAAAAAGTTTCAAAAGGGCATTTTCGTTGATAAAGGGCAAACTTCCTAGTTCCTAGAACAATGTTAGAAATAAAACTATCCTTGCATCTCAATGATCGTATTACATTTTGAGGGACTAGTTTCTGGGGGTCCTCAGACTCCTGGCTGTCATATCCTGTTTATGACATGGGAATGTCAGTCTTATGAAGCAGGGTTCTAGTACAGTTTCACCATGGACTGTTAGATGACTTTCCATGTTGTGTACTTGTCTTGTGCCTGAGTTGCAGAGAGGACCTCTGTGACTGAATGACAGCGAAAGAGCCTGTGGTGTGCATACTAAGGACATTCACTCTGTGGCTTTTTGTTCTATTTAACCTAAACATGCACTTGGAGTGACAACAAGGAAGCTCACCAGGAAGGGCCTGTGCTCTTCGCTGAGCTCAAACATTTACCTCCATCGCACGCACTCCAAAACCAGCCTTCAACTTGACCCTGATTCCCAGAACTATGGCCTGCCTCTTCTCTGTCATGCAGATTATCAGTTGTTGTTTTGATGACCCCTCCTCCTAGCCCTTGCCACCAGCATTCAGCATCTTAACAAGAGGTGGGGGAAATGGGTTTATGCCTGAAATACGCAGGGAGAGGAAGTGTTAGGGGGAGAGGGAGATTTTGGTGACGAGAAGGGGAGGTGGGAAGGTCAGTCCATTGAGTCTGGGCTTCTATCTGGCTCCTCCCCGAGAGGGTGAGTAAATAACAGACCCCTTCCCCTTCTCTGGAGGGGGGTTAGGGATTAGAGCTGTCGTGGGAGACCGGTTTCTGCAAATGATGTGATGGGACACCTTCGTTATATAGGGCCCCTCGGAGTGGAACAAGGGATTACTGGAGTAACTAGCGCTCCTGACTGTGTGTGTGTGTGTGTGTGTGTGTGTGTGTGAGAGAGAGAGAGAGAGAGTGTGTGCACGCCATGACTTTTGATATGGAGACTGACACAGCTAGGGATGTATGAGATAAGCAACCTGAGGCCTGGACTAGGGGAACAACAGAAGGATACCAGGCTGTGATGAGGAAAACTAACTGGAGGACATTGATTACTGGCAAGGATATTATCTACAGGTTCAGATTAACAGAATTGGTTCTGATGCTGTCTGTGGGTGGGTGGGTGGATCTCAACTTCACATACCAGGGACAGATGAGAAACATGTAGAACATGTTGTACATCTCTCCCTGTTCTGTCCTTGATAGGCTTGATAGACTGAAACACCTCACTTAAGGCATCGCCATCATGTTGAATTCAAACCTGCTTGGAGAAGGAAGAGATGTTCTCTGAAGAATGGAGGCTGCTGCACTCTGCTTCTGGTTTGTGGTTCAGAAGAGGTTACTGCTGCTGTTATGTTACTTTATGCCTCTTGGACAGGAGTGAGACCTGAGACCACCCTGAGGTCACCTTCCAGATTGACCCTGGATCTCGTCAGAGGAGACCTACACAGAATCAGAATTAGCTTTATTGGTCAGGTTTGCGTAAACAAACAAGGAATTTGACTCCGGTTAATCTTTGCTCTACAACACTCAATTTACATATAAAGAATAAAAACAGAAAGGTCAGTAAGAAATATAAAAATACTGTAATATAAATATATATATAAAAAACAGTAACGTTATAAGAGTAGTAAGAATAAGTGTATGTGCAGGATGAATAGTATGAAGAGCAGTAGATTATGGCTATGTATAAGTATAGTATGTATATTTGAAAATACATAGAACACTATGGGGGGATAGGGGGAGGGGGTGCAGCTGGGGATGTCCGCCTCCTTGTTGTCCCTGTCAAGGTTGCCATGGTCGTGGATACCTCAACAGGCACAGGCAAGATACAACAGCCAGTGTAGCCATCGTGGTTAATGGACCGCAGCCCTCCTGTCTTGGTCCTCATTCTCTGTGTTTTCTTAAAGACCATAGAACAGCAGCTCCTTGTTAGCTCAGTGGACCTTGGACCTTGGTAACATTCAGCAGACATACAGTACAGTACCTAATGCAGACATATGTTATGTAACCTTTCTGGTTTTTCCATGTTGTTGTTTGATCTCTTTTTAAAACCTCAATGATTACAGGTTTTGCTGTTTTTTTACTAGCACCCTTATCTCTGAGTGTAGATGTGCTCTAATTAACAGCGACAAAAAGAATGTACCGGCTGTCTCAGATGTGGAAATAACAAGAGTGACTGTGGTGACATACCTTCCAACCTTCCATGGGCTACACACACAAATATGCACTTGTGGCATAGTCATGCACAAATATGCACTTGTGGCATAGTCATGCACGAAACCCTCTATCTGGCTGTCAAGACCCTGCTAACAAGGTGGTTGTCGCTTTGGAATTTCCTAAGAGCTGTGCAGTGGGAGGCCCAAACATGTATCACTTATCATTCTTTGCTCCCCCTTGTCCGGCACTTCATGCAAATTTTCCTTCCAAAACATCCAAACCCCCTTTTACCACCATATTTGGCTGACCAACTCCATGACATTATGCTCTACCAATAAAAACTCAGATGTTACATTTTGATTTCTTTATCTGTTTTATAATCTATTCAGTTAACATATTTAGTATAATTGGGTGACACTTTCTGTGAATACAGTATCCATAAAGCATTATAAACACATTCATAAAGGTTATAAAGTATTCATAAAGCCTCATAATTATCAACATATAGTCTATATAGCTACTTATACATAATTATGACTGCATTCATAAAGCGTAATGATAATGTTGTATAAGCTCTTACAGCTTGAAATATCACAATGTACTATAAAGCTTTTTAACACAGTATACACAAAGCATTATAAACACATAAGACTTTATGGATACTGTGTTCATAGAAAGTGTTGTCATTGTTTAACGTTTCTGAAAACGAACACACAATTCACTTGACTGTACCTGACAAATGCTCATGAAGGCATTTCTGTTGTAACGTTGTTATTAAGTATCTATGGAACCCCTGAAGGACCAGGGTGGGAATTTATTTTTAGAGCCCTTTTGCGTTCCCTCGCAATAACTTTTGCGTTCCCAGTGCAGTCAAAGTCAAAAGTACTGTGAGGGAATGCAAAACATATTGTGAGTGAATGGAAAGGGACTCTAAAAATAAATTCCCACATCTAAAAAGATAATTCCCAC
>NC_063211.1:14226609-14241609 GCF_017589495.1 Alosa alosa | reverse complement strand
GAAGGTTTTCTCCTTTGGCCATTTGTGTGTGTTTCAGAAACATTACAGTAAACAAATGTTTGTTTGGTCATTTTAAGTATATATTTTTGGGCGTTTTGCCTCTCTTACAACAGGACAGTGACGAGACTGACAGGAAGCGATTAGGAGAGAGAGATGGGGTGCGTTCAGAAAATGACTCAGGACGGAATCGAGCCCGGCTCCCCGTGTTCACTGGGGTTTGTATGTGGTAGGGGCCAGTTGTGCCACAGTGCCCCCCCATGGCTGGTCATTTTAAAACAGTGCAGGTAAGGGCTTCATTCAGTGCATCATGGTGGTGAGAGGACTCTGACAGAACCACCCATAAAACTACCACCCAGGCCCACACCCAAAACAAGAACACCTGGATCTGGACCATGTAGGATACCTGACAACTGGTATGATGGGGTGAGGTCAGGGTGCAGGGACAGCAGTTAATCACTCACTAGGGAATGAGAAACTCCACACTTTAAACACACACACACACACACGCACGCACGTACACGCGCACGCATACGCACACACACACACACACACACACTCCACTCTCCCTTCCATTTAAGCTTGTTGCTCAAGACATAGTGAAGTGTAATAGTACTCTAAATATGTCTTTCTGACATGACACTGATGTAGGCTACACAAGGGCCCATGATTCTTTTGATTGGAATGCATTGCAAATTCATAATTCATGAATGGATAGAGGTAATACTGAATGGATGAATAGGTCAATGTGTCAGTTCACCCACAAAAATACATTGCAGGTGGAGATGCTGGAAGAAATGAAATAGTGCCATCTTTTGGTCAAAATACTGGGTAACACTTTACGGTAGATGAATTATCATAAATTCATGCATGAATTATCAGGAATTGACATGAGTTCATAGTCTGTCATTCATGACCTCATCCATGAACAGCACATCAACTAAAGCATTAGGTACAATGGCTACATCATTATGATTTATGATTTATTAAGCATGATCATCATGATTACATAATGTAAGGTTAATAGCTCATGAGTGCATCATGTTTTTGGCCCCTCAACTAAAGTGTTAACAATGGCATGTGTTTAGAGAGCTGCACAAGTTGTGTTAAAATCAGAATTTTAGTAGTGATCACATTTTTGGCAGAAAAAGAAATCTTTGTGATCATTCTTAATAAATCATAAATCATAATGATGTGCCCACTTAATTCTTTAGTTGATGAGTTGTTCGTGTATGAGGTTACAAATGACAGAATATGAACTCATGTAAATTTCTGATGAGATATTAAGGAATTAAGCAATACATAAATCATAAATTAATTAATGCATGAATTCATGACAATTCATGTACCTTTACCGTACGTACTTCACGGTATGTCACACACTGACAAATTATAGATTTTACATGATGAATTACCAGATAATAAGAAACAAACTTTGGAATTAGTCCTTGAATTTACAAACGAAGAAAAGGAAGAGCTGGTTTATCACCAAGTCTTAGATTTCCACCACAGTTTGATGTGTGCAGTGACTTCCTCACTTGCACATTGTTTTTCCATTGACGATTTCTTCACAGGCCTATGCTGGTGAGAGACAGAGTAATTGCGGTTACTAATGATATAGTATGTTTGACCATTCTTGACTTAAGAACCACAGTGAATGTGTAGATAAATGAATACCACAGACATACAATATTAGCGAAAAGTATTACCAAAGATAGCTTGAATTTTCAAAACAGCATTTGAAAATTAGCTACTTTTGTAACCAGAGCAATAAAACAGATGTAATTGTTGTCGACATTTGTCTTAACTTCCCATGCTGTTCCCATGCTGCCTTGCGCGCGATTTGATTCACGCTGCTAAGGCAGCCTGGAGACCATGGAGCAAATTTTCGCCTGAGATAGGGAACCAATCACAGAACAGGGGAAAGCAAGGCGATGATGAGCTATGCACAGGCGCATTTGATAGACATCCGTGGCACCCAATTAACGGATCTGGGCATTTTTTTCAAATACGAGAAAATGAACGTTTGGTTCCCAGACCACGTCTCATTGAGAAGTGGTGGCGCTAGCCAGGCTAGTCTTAACTAGTATTATAGCCTAAAATAAATTCAAACCGAGGGTAAGGTATACAAAGCTTTTCTGCAGGGAAGGCACCTTGCCTCACATATAAACTATCATATATCAAATCAGTATCAAATACAATAGACCTCTCCAGAATAAGTCCGTCTCCGTAACTTCCATTATCCATCCAACTTCCTGGCGTCGATTGTCTATGGGAAATAACATGGCGTTTGAAATATCATACCGGTAAAACATCTGTAGGTAGCGAAGTAGAAAGGCTGGTGGGCAGATTGGCCTACACACTTTTGCCATCTAGTTTCCACTGGATTTTTGATTATTAGGTGCCGTTTAAGTAGTATACTATAGACTATACTTCTTAAACGGCACGAAAAATCAAAAATCCAGTGGAAACTAGATGGCAGAAGTGTGTAGACCAATCTGCCCAGCAGCTTTTTCTACTTTGTCACCTACAGAGTTTGACAGGGCACGATCTTCAAAATGCCATGTTATTTCCCATAGACATTTGACGACAAAAGGTTGGATGGATACGGAAGTTAGGAGGCGGGACTTATTCTGGAGAGGTCTATGACGATTTATATTTCTTTCTTACAAAACACCCAAATGTTGTTTAGTCTTTAGTGAATTGACAATCCTCATTTCACAACAAAACGCAAAAGAAACACACAAGAGGTGGATGTGTATGTAATTCTATTGAGCAAATAGGCTAAGGGGAAATGCGTCATGTTCTTTGACACTGAGAAGTGAAGGGGCAGCAGTCTCCTCAGTGTTGGGTTTGTTTACCGCTGGAAGAGATGGCAGGTGAGAAGCTATTTAAATCCAACAATAAATCTTTTTTTTTTTTTTTTTAAATAGATAGGCATGTTAGATTTAGATAGATAGATATGTTTAGACATGTTAGATAGATATGCATGTTTAGACTTAGATTTGTTTTGCCTGTTCTCACTTTCTTGTTTTTTTTGGTTTAGTGAAAATAAACACTTTCTGTGATCTAAGTTATACTCTAATGAATTGCAAAAATGTAAATGTATAGTAAAATATATATTGCTATTATTATTATTATTATTATTATTATTATTCGGTAACATGAATTACAGTTATGAATATGTAATAATAATAATTAGAGGTTTTGGCCATTGTATGATTTATTGCATGAACATTAATGGCTACTCATGTGATGCTCAGGCAGTTTCATACTGGACTTTGATGATGAGCTGTACGAGGAGCTAAACTTGTCCGAGCACAGCAACTTAAGCATCAAGTTTCTGAACGAGGACACCTTTAGCTGCCGCCCAAGACCCCTCCCTGCAATCACCGACATTTTCATCTGTGTGTTCTACCTGCTGGTGTTCGCCATCGCCGTGCCCGGTAACCTGGTGGTGTGCTTGGTGGTGGGCTCCAGCAAGCAGCGCCTCTCCCCGTCTGACCTGTACCTGTTCCACCTGGCCGTGGCTGACCTCCTGCTGGCCCTGAGCCTCCCGTTCTGGGCCGCCTCGATGCCCAGCGGATGGCTCTTCGGGACTGTCGCCTGCAAGCTGACCAGCATGCTTACGGAGGTGAACTTCTACACCAGCATCCTGTTTCTGGTGTGCATCAGCGTTGACCGCTACTTAGCCGTGGTGCGGGCGGGTGAGGCGAAGGGCGGCGGCTGGCGGGGGCCCAACAGCCGGCCGTGGAACTTCGGCACGTGTGCTGGTGTCTGGTCTCTCGGCGTCCTGCTCTCGCTGCCCACGGCCCTCCACAATGAGGTCTTCAGGCCGACGAGCGACGGCTCGGGGAAAGAGATCTGCAGCGAGCACTTCGAGATGGACAGCGCGCCCGAATGGCGCCTGGCCACGCGCGTACTCCGCCACCTGCTGGGCTTCCTGCTGCCGCTTCTGACCATGCTGGCGTGCTACGGTGCCATCGCCCTGCGGCTCTGGCGCACGCGCTGCCTGCAGCGGCTCCGTGCCATGCGCGTCATCGCCGCCGTCGTGGCCGCCTTCTTGCTCTGCTGGTGCCCGCAGCACCTGGGGGTCGTCGTGGACACGCTGATGCGGGCGAAGCTGCTGGATTTTGACTGCGTCCAGCGGCAGGCCGCCGACCAGGCCGTCGTCTTCACCCAGATGCTCGCCTTCCTACACTGCTGCGTTAACCCGGTTCTCTACGCCTTCGTCGGGGTCAAGTTCCGCAGGAACCTCCAGCGCCTGATCCAGAAGCGAAGTAGGAAGAGGGCAGCGATGGACAGGCCTGGGATGACCCGTCTCTTCAGCAGGTCTAGCACCAACATGTCCCAAGATGGCAGCCTCACACTCATGTGATGTGCAGGGGAAAACATCAGGGGCAACACTCTTCAGCATATAGCACTTATTGCAATTATTTGAATCATATTGCATAGAATTTGGTCATGCCGATTTTTTGAATGATCCATCTTAGAATGGAAAGAAACAACGTTTTAGTCTGTGACCCTGTGCTTAAGGTGGAGTTTTACCGCCATCTAGTGGTTGAACTTATTTTGTGGCTTATTTTGGTGTACTAACCCATAAACACCTTTCTAGACTCTAAGCATATTCTACAAGCTTGCTGAAGGCAAAAAATAAACAAACAGTGGAACGAGGTTGTGGTAGTGTTTGTGAATGTAGTTACCATAGTGTTGTTTCCAAGGTAGCCTGGAACATATAACATTTGCTGCAATAAGAAAGTTTATTTCCTCATAAAGCTTTAACCAACCATTACACAAGTGTTTATTTCCGGCAAGTTCATAAGAAAGGGAAGCCCCGCAGGAAGTAGTTTCTCCACATTTGTGATTTTGACACATTTTCTTAACTTCTGACCTGATAGACAAACATAATCTCATCTCACTACAATTTCCCACAATAGGTTCAACCACTTCCAAGTAGAAATAACTTCACAGTGTGTCAGACCATGGCATGTGGGAAAGTGTGGAAACTTGTGAAAACAGCGTACAACTGGTACTACAATATCTCTTAATTACATTTTACATGTCACTTATAATACAGTATGTGTATAAAATTGGGATGGATCAAACAGTGCAGCACCCTACTGTATCAGCAACAATTATGAACAATGTATGAGTCATGCAATAACAAACAATTCAACACAGGTTTCTGATGTGAAGGACCAGGATGGGGGGTGGTGTTGCTGGACTATCTCTGTCAGGTTTGTGAGGGGCTAAGTGAGGTAATCCCCCATGTGATACCCCCTCTAAGCCGATAATGAGGTTATTCTCCTGGTGAGAACAGACAGGTCTACCAAATGCTAATTGTGATACTGGTGCCCTGAAATGAGTCCTGTGTCAGAATGGTCTCAACTGGAGCAAACAGGATCTAGGATTAGGCTCAATCCAAATATGTGAAACTGCCTGTGTAAATTGTAAAAACTATAAATTGTCACTATAATCTGACAAAGACTAACCAGAAACGTACTTACAGGACATCATGTGCATTCCGCTGACCGGACCGTCATGTTTGGTCATTTCCTGCCACATCTGGTCATATACTACAACCCAGCCTGTTAGAAAAGGTTTGAAAAAGGTAAAGTGTATAAATCATCCGTTTATGGTATGTGCTATTCCCATAAAAGGTAAACCGTGGTTAGTTAGCAGTTTGAGATCTATTCTATTTGTGTTCTTACTTGCTGGTTCAGCAGGCTGAAGATCCTCTACATCATCCACTTTCATAGAGCCCAGCCACCCCAGCATCAACAAGATATGAGATATCAGAAAAATACAATAATTTAAATCAAAACTGTGATTATAATTATTTTAAAGGTGCTCTAAGCAATGTTGAGAAACATCACTTCTGTTGACATTCAAACAAAACTCCCTCCCCTTCCTTCCCTAATTCTCCTAAACGTGCATCTCGTCGGTGATTGGCTGGAACAGTTTGTTATGTTTTTATGGTCCAGGCTGGACAAAGTTGTTTTTGATGCCCTTTTTGGAGCCTGGGCTATCCATTGAGACCGCCGTTTTTTACAGTGTATTCAGGGCACCCTCAGCTAGCGGATGGTGAGGTGATGGTTGCAGTATGCGATGTCACAAAAAAATGTTTTAGCTTAGAAACTGTGTAACATTGTTTAACCATGTAACATCGCTTTAATGATTTTAAGTTGGTTCTAAAATTGTTTTGTATTTTTTGTATGGTGCTATGCTATGAGTGGCCACTGACCTAACAATGATGACATTTGACAAAATCAAGATGTACCAATTATCATTTGGTTGGGTCAAGCAACCATACCTATCTTCAGTGGGTGGGTTTACATGGATAGCTTTAATCCGATTAGAATCAGCGTAACGGCTCAATCATAATAAAAATATCACAGATAGTAAACACCTTGATCGGAATAAAGCTGTCGATACGATCAGAATTTTTATCGGAGTGAAAGGGGTGGTGTATTCCGTTCTTATTCCAAATGCCTGCTGTAGCTTCTCAAGCAAAAGCAAAGCAGTAAATGCTATTCCAAACAAAGATTCTAGAGTGCTTGAGAGCACCTGATTGGAATCGAACATACGTAAACAGATGGCACACATTTTTCATTCGGTTCAGTTTAATCGTACTGACAAAACAAACTGTCCATGTAAATCCACCTAGTGTCGCAAGCTTGTAACTTCAGAGTCACAGGAAAGTAGAAAAGGAGGAAATGTGTACATAGCACATTTCTACAGCTATAAAATGTATTTACACATGTACACATAGGCACAAATTGGCACATTTTTTTTCACAAGCTCAAAATATCAATGGCCCTGAATTAATTCAATAAGATGCTAATGGGGTAACCAATGGCCTGTTGAGAGGCATTACTTTTCAGGTAAAGAACTACATTATGTTATTGTAAGGTTACAAAGTTCACATTGTTCCTTTAATTTTTCTTCTTCCTCATTTAAAACACACCTACTATTTTAGCTTTATCATTTACTGAGATAACACTACAAAAGGGAAGGTTGCCACCATATACACATACACACACACACACACACACACACACACACACACACACACACACAGACACACACACACACAAACAAACACACACACACACACACACACACACACACACACACACACACACACATGACATATTGTAGGATCTGCGACCAATTCCTCAGGGGGACTTGATCGCAAGTCAGCCAATCAAAACTGTCTACTGCCCCACCGAAATGGCTGATGCACGTGTCAGTCCTGCAGCGACTGAGGTTCTACGTAAAGCCTCCGACACACAGCCATCTTCCTCTTTCTCGCTTTGCATTGTAAGTATTCTACAACATTTTAAATCTTAAACATGAATATTTAAATTCAGTGCTATATCAGAACATAAATTAAACACTGATTACAGTTTTTTTTCTGAATATTGTTTTTCAGGTTTTCTAAATATTTGGTAGTGTTTGACATTTTTGTGAAACAAGCAATGATTTAGCGTCGCACACCATAGCTAAAAAAAAAGCTTCAATGGGCAGGCTCTTAGTGTTAGTTTAGAACAGTTCTCATCATGTAGTCTAATGTTAGATTTATGGCTAATTACTACCTCAATAACAACCCCCCCTCCCAATCCCCATTCATGTTTGTCAAATTCATGTGTGGGATTTCCCCCATTTTAAACCTCATGCTTCGCTACTGGCTAGTAAGACATGATATGTTTTGGGCTCAGTGAGGGACAATTGCTCACCACCTGAAGGGATGAATGAGGTGTTAGTGACCAGGTAATGGGGTGAAATGTCAACAGTCTCAATTTCCAGTTTTTCCATTTAGCAAACACTTAGATAATAGAAGCCAAACAATGGTATTGGCCAATGGCCATTGAAAGTAACAACTGACAAATAGCTCAATCCACCTTAAAGTAGCTTTAAACATGCTGAATGGGAGTATAAGTGCACTGGAAACGTGGAAGAACAAGGAGAGGATTTGTTTCCAGAAGTTTCCTTCTCTGCCCAATCTCCATTGCAGGCGTCAACCTGAACTTTCTCTCCATGCTCGAGTGGAAGAGCTTGGATGCTGGTTGTCCCTGATGGTAGTGTGACCTCAGCTGCTGCAGGTGACCTTTGCTCTTCCTGACAATTGACCATGGGGCGCCCCCCACCCCCCCGGATGGAAAGTTGTGAGAAGACAAACTGTGACTTCCATAACCCCACCTGACACTCTCTGAAGTCCCCTTCAGAGGGCTTGAGATGGATCAACTTACAGGCACATCTCCTCCACTGTGAGGCCCTCTCCGCTGGATGGAGCAGTCATCCGCTGGATGGAGCAGTCCCCATATTGATGGATTCAAATCACCCCCGTTGATTCCACAAAGAACATCACATTGTTTAAACAAGAACAATACAACCCTCCTTCATTTGGTCAAAAATATAGTCATCTTCAGTATTATTCAGACACTGTGAAAAATGTTTGAAAAATGTAGTGATGTTGTTATGTACTTAGATGATGTAGATATGAGTGAGTGAGCCACTGTAGCGCTCCTGGTTCTACAACCAGGGAGAAAAAGCAGCCGTGAAACATGAGCTTCCTGCTGAGGCCCTTTTCCCATGGTCAAATGGCTTTGACGCCGCCGGACCGTGTCATTGTGCCCCCCTTGGCCCCCTGACATGGCTGAACACGCTCTGGGCGACGGGAGGCATCAGGTGACCCCCTGTCCTGCTGCCACCATGTAGTGTTGTGATGATGTGGTGTTAACAGGATGTGATGCCTGTGTTGATGGTTGATTTACATTGAGTCATACATTTACTGCACATCCAAAAACAGGTGGGATAAACAAAATAACATGATTAAGGGGAACGCTGATAAAAGTGCGGTAAAATAACACATTTCTTTTTAACTGGATTCAAGTGTCACAAGTGTTTCACGGCTGCTTGCGTAGAACCATGAGCGCTACAGTGACTCATTCACTCATATCTACATCCAAAGTACATAACAACATCACTACGTCATTCAAACGTTTTTCACAGTGTCTGAATAATACTGAAGAAGATGGCTATCTTTTTTACCAAATGAAAGAGGGTTGTATTGTTCTTCCTTTAATGTGAATGTGTTCTTTGTGGAATCAACAGGGAATTGAATAGAATGCTGCATCCAGCTAAGAGGGGAGACACAGACAAGAAGTGAGAAGATAGGCACTTACTGGGAGAAGATGGCTTCCAAACTACAACACAGTAAAAATAAACAGATGAACAAAGGTATTGTGTGACACATCTATGTGACAACATGTTCCTGTTATAAACCTGTTCAGACATTTCATAAAACTGTGCCAGCGTGTGTGTGCCTGTGTGTGTGTGTGTGTGTGTGTGTGTGTGTGTGTGTGTGTGTGTGTGTGTGTGTGTGTGTGTGTGTGTGTGCAGACATTTTGGCATTATGTGGATCAACTGCATGGGTAGGTGAGCATTTATAGGTCTGGGTCTATACATGTTCCAAAGCGCATATGTACAGTGCACACATAATAAAATGTAATAGTGCTTGGAAATTCCAAATACAGTCAATAGCCATCCATCTCCTCACCAGCCCACATATTCCATTTGTTTTTATGTACCGCAGGTGTCTTGACAGCAGCTACAGTCAATAGACTTCGAACTAAGTCTTTTGAAGGTCAGATCAAAACAGCACTATGCAGGATTTTGCCACTTGTTTTGATGCACAATTTCAAAGACAACTAGTGTGGGTGTTATCCTCAAATTATCTTGATGAAAAATGGAGATGTGTAAGACAGATAGATGCACCTGTCAACCCTACTACCCACCTAAGCTGGGACAGGCAAAAAATACAAGCTTTTATAGCACAACATCGCAAACTATGTCAGAAAAAGCAAGCCAATTTAGCCTGCTAGTAAGCCTTTGCCAGTGTCAGTTGTACTGTTGTTGGTGTGTGCCAGGTTTATACAGTAAAGCTTTTAGGTAATTAGCTTGCTGGGTTTAGACCAAAACTTGTTACTCCTAAATGTTGCAGATGGTGCTCATCTCTGCAGGTTGTACATGTAAAAGCCCCACCATTGCAGTGTAGAGGGTGATGGAGCATACAGGCTCTGTGTGAATCAGTCTCTCTAAGGTGCCAGCCGTGACCTGCTTCTGCTGCCAGGAAACCAGACTTGGCCACTCCATGCGAATCACATTTCATACACATCCCAGTGTTGGAGCACTCAAGGCAGTGAACAAACACAAGCGGGCTCATCGCCAACAAGCTCCTCACATAAGCACCTAGTGCTTCAGCATCTGTAGGAGGCAGCTTCATGTTTCCTTCTGAGGTCCTGGAACACTTTTAATATTTGTTTGTAGCATTCTAAAGGTTTATATTTATGGCTATATATGTTTATATAAACCTACAGTAATGTGCTATGGTTTAAGTCAAACAAAAGTGGCATTTAAATCGTATGAATGTGCAGTGAATTTCATTGAATGTTATATTCACCTTTAACTGCCATAGCTTTTGGCAAGTTGTATCAAATTTGCTGTAATTTTATGAAAGGTAAGAGGAGTTACTGTGAACTCATTATGTTTGCTATGAAACAGGAAAGCATATCTGAATTACTGCCAAAGGTGCAGTCTTGTGGTGCCATTTTTATACATCTAGACACAATTGTATGTAAATGAGATAGATGGGGAAAATAATAAACTAACATATAGTAAACATACTAGTATAATATACTGTAATAAATCATACAAATGGGGCACAATAAGACATCAACAAACTTTCTAAATGCAACAGTAACTACCTGTGAGGGAACTTCATGAGAAGATGGAAAACCAGGATTTGTGATTTGGATGGAAGAGTCAAATGTTAATTTCTGTGCAAGTTATCTTAATAATTTCAAAATATGAAGACATGTTGTTTTGTAATGTGCCAGTAAATTGAAACATTGCTGAGAGATGGAGAGAGTGCAAACAGATAGAAAGCCAGACAGAAAACCCAAACTGTGTGTGTTGTATGAAAAAAGTAGGCTGGCGAGTATAGCCTATGTGCCAACTTCCTCTAGGAAGGAAGTCTTCACTTAAACATTTCCTTATCAGTGGGTTCATCATGCAATCAACTTAAAAAAAACATAAAGACAAAATATGACTACGCTATATAAGTAAATAATATGTACGACCTGCAGTGTGAAAACAACTGTATTCATGGTTGGCAGTTTCCCATAATTTCATAAACATCTGATATTTTGGTGCAGTTTGCATAACAGTGATTTCCCCTAGTGGAACATCTGATGCAGAGAAGTGCATCCCCCTGCCCTGGAGTGCACACCCAGCAATTCATATACAGAGATGGTGACAGTCCCATTACTCCACACACTGCTGGAACTTCATTCATTTGGACTGTCTTTTTTTTTTTTTTTTTGCACACAGTCTCTCTCTCTCTCTCTCTCTCTCTCTCTCTCTCTGTGTGTGTGTGTGTGTTTGAGTGACCAGAAAATATGCCGTCAAACATTAACCTCATAATGGTAGGGGCTTAGAATAAGACAGAGAGAGAGAGAGAGAGATTATACATTTTATGAAGGGCTTTACAGCACTGACTTATTCACAATTCCAGTTTGAAGACCTTTAAAAGCCCCCTTTGTTGTCTATGTATTTTATCTAATCTCTCAGTCCATAATTTCTATTTTATGAGATGACAAGAATCTGTTGTTCAGTGGACCAGGCAAAACACTTCTGTTGTGGCCTTTAAGAGATCAATATTCCACACCATGGTGGAGGCTCAGAGCTGTTGTCCTAAGGATACATATTCCCTATTTTTTCTGTTAATTTATTCTTTTTAATGACTGTAATGTTTAGATATATATATATTTAATTACAGATTACATGGTGCCAAATGCCAATAGGTGTTTTTGGAACCGACTTGAGCAACCAGTGCTGTGTAGTTATTATAGTTGAGGGGGCGACAGAACAGGAGTTCAATTACATATCAGATTCTTATTCTCGTGTTTTACAGTACTCCCATAACCCGGCCCCTTCCTGAGCAGCGGGAAAGGAAGGTAAATCCGAAATGTTTCGTATAAATGGAACACTGAAACGTAGTCACAACTGCCTGCTTGTTCAAGCGCGGTGCTGAAGCTGAAAAAAAAAAAAAAAACTTGCATCTCAAGTTATCAACACACAACCTCAACCGTGCCACCGTGTTACCTTACCTGCGAGGAAGGAGATCTAGAAGGAGTTCAACTGAGCTCCGTTTTATGATTTAGGCTACTGCGTTTGAATGGGTCTGCATAAGGGAAACTGTACCGTTCCGCCCGGATGGGATGTACTGTGAGTTTTATTTGCTGTGAGGACGACTGTCTGCAGATGCCTGTCCATTATGAAGATGGCAAAACGAAAGAAGAAAGAGCGAAAGAAGAAGAGAGACTTTTAGCCAAGGTAAAAAGCGACTTCCTATCTTGGGTCCCTCCTCACTAGCAGGACATAATGTAAAGCGTTAGATGTCTGACTCTGACCACACTAATTGTCAGGCTAACTGGCTTGGAGCCTGCCAGGCATGAACTGTTAAGACTGTCAAGTGTTATTTGGAGTAGCCTAAATGTCATCGTTAATGCATTATGTTTTCAACTGCAGATCTCTTTTTGACGTTTGAAACGGTTCTTTGACCCATTGTATGTTATTGCACAATATTCTGCCGATTGATTATTGTTTTGTTATGGACGATTATTTTGAACAGTGAATGCTTGCAAATGAAAAAATGATGAAGTTATGTGGAGGGGAGGCTTATTGTAATTTATAACGTTTCAAGTCGCTTCTTTGGCAAATCTGGCTGCCACCGTGCGTAACAAGTTTCCATTTTCCCAAATATTTTAGTTTAAGTAATCTGCTAACATTGTTTGGATGTGATCTTTGAGCCTGTTCTGGTTTAACGGTGTAATGAGGCATGGGTAAGCTCTTTGAGGGGGATGAGGATGCGAATTGATTGGCTGTAAAGTCACATGTTTGACCTCCTTGGTCTCATAGGGATTCAGTACAGTGGCAACGTTGAGAATTTTTTTAAAAAAAAAGAGAATGTCAGCCTGCAGGGAATATCAGTCACCCAGGCGTAACAAATACACACATACTGTATTAGACACATATTTTCAAAGTGTAATATAACATTTACTGTACACTTTCCCATTCGTGTTTTTGTGAACAGTGAGCAGGTAAACATTGTAATTATGAGATGTAATAGGTCATGTTTCCAAGAGCAGACTTCAACTTATCACTTTAAAATCTAAACATTATAGATGAAGGTTGATGTAGGCCTCTCTGTGTGTGTGTGTGTCTGTGTGTGTGTCTCTCTGTGTGTTTGTGCATTGATCAGTATCCATCAGTCCATCATCAAACCATCATCCATCCATCCATATCCATCCATCCATCAATCAGGGTATACTTGCACTGGTCTAGAAAGTGGAAAACTACAGCATTTAAATCATGATCCTTTCCAGACCTGGAAAAGTATAAAACATATTTTTGGATGGAAGTCTGAAAAAGGTCTGGAAGTTTAGCTTATAGTAATAAATGCACAAGCTGACAATGTGCATTTTAAAGCTCAAATTCACAACAAACAAAAATAGGCACTTATTTAGCAAAACTACAAAAAGCAGGGTAAGAATAAAGAGTCATTATGGAAAAGACCCGGAAAAACCCAGCAACATTTATTCTTTCATTTAAGCTTTATACTTTCACTTTTTGTTTTGCCACTGAAAGGATGAAACACTGATTCATGCAAACACTGATTCATGCACAAGTTCATGTTCACCATATTCAGTTCATGTCTGTAGTTCATTTTTACAATAATGCCACGACTGCTAAAATTCCCACAAGGTTATCAGACGTTTGGAGCAGCGTATATGCAAATCCCTGCTCCTGGTGTTTGGTTATCAATGCTGGCAAGTCTGGGCCTTGCTCACTCTGATAACACACGTGTGGACCTTTGACAGGTTCCAGAGATAAGGAAACAAGTTACTGCCCTCGTCTCTCTCTCTCTCTCTCTCGCTCTCTCTCTCGCTTTCTCTCTCTCTCTCTCTATCCCCTGAGAGTGCTATGTTCCATATGTTCCAGGGATCCATCCATCCATATTCCAGTCATCTTCTGACTTGGAGAGCAGGGAACAGAGTCTCATAAGGTGACGAGGACTTTGTACGAGTGAGACCTTTCCTAAACGAGGACGAGTGAGACCTTTCCTAAAGCCTAGAGAGACGGCCATGGCATTGACGAATTAATGTGGGAAGAGTTGAAAAAATGACGCGTGACAAATGGATATTAATGGCAGTGGTTGTAGAAATGGTGGTCAGATGTTAGCTGATGTTGGATAGAGGGATTTTTTGTTTATGGTCTCTATTAGCAGCATGTTTTGCTCACAGGTGTTGCCTTGCTCTTCAACTCCATCCTACCAGTGTCGCAAACGAAGGTATCATGTGACAGAAAAACAGATAGATAGATAGATAGATAGATAGATAGATAGATAGGTAGATAGACAGATTTATTTGCATTCCTTAAGATGCTTGCACTTCTGATCTCAGTTCTCCTGTTCCTGTGCTATGTATCACCAAGGTGACAGGCTTCTGGCAGGGAGGGACTACACCCCAACACCCCACCCCACCACTCACCTCCCCCCTCCAACTCTGCAGATTTTGTAATTATCTGATAGGGAATGTGCAGAAGTGTAACTTTCCCACAATCCCTTGCCACATTCCTCTCTCCGGACGGCTCCAAGGAAACAGTGTAGCCTCTGTTGTGCTGTTGCCCTGGTGACTACACCCCCAACCCCCACTTGTCTGCCTCTTACCTGATACCTCTTCTCTCTCCTTGTTGGCATTGGACCCATGGCACCCCCGTTGTCCACAGGAGCACAAAAGAGCACATTTGCCTGGGAGAGAGGGACCATCCTTGTTCCATTTGACCCAGTAGGGATAAAGGAACTCCGGCTCACTCTCCTGAAGAGACTTCCTGCCACAGAACGCCAAATCTGGGTTAACCCCTTTCAACCCATGTCCT
>NC_063211.1:14201609-14221609 GCF_017589495.1 Alosa alosa | reverse complement strand
TTGTCTCCCGAATGTTCTAGTCCTTCAGTTTCAACCACTGGTACAATATCATTGTGTTCAAAATGTGTTAATAATACAACAATCCAAAAAAAAAAATGGTTATTTGCTTATCCTTTTGGCCTTGCTACAGTGTCAGTTAATTAGAGTATCAATAGAGTTGTTTGTCACTTCAGTAGAATATGAGTTGAAGAAAAATGGCAGTATCATTCCTACTTGAAGAAATGACACAAACATTGATAGCCCTTTCTTCAGATTGTCCTGCGTGGGATTAAAGGTTAGGGTCATATACTTAATCCCTCAGAAAATCCCCATGCCTCCACCCTAGCGGAGAGCTCTGCTAACGATAGATGACAGCAGCGTGTAAACGCCGAGACCACATTCCCACACCTGCCTTAAATCAAGCAGCAGTGTACAAAGACCAGAATTTAGCCATGGGGGAAATCAAGAACAAAGACAGAATACAATGCTTGCACAGTGATTAAATGTGTCCTTGTGGGTGGAGATTGTGATGTGGATTGAAAGGATGTGGTGTCTTTTGTCTCACGTGAAGGGCATATGCTGTGGATAGTGATGGTATATTTTGACCTTGACAGATTCTCCAGATTTTCTATATCTCTGCTTCAAGCAACATGCGGACACAAGACGAGAAGAGTGCTGAGAAGAGAAATGTCTACATGAATAGATATCTAGAGAAATAAATGCCAGTGTGCATGTGTGTGTGTGTGAGAGAGAGAGAGAGAGTGTGTGTGTGTGTGTGTGTGTGTGTATGTGTATGTATGTGTGTGTGTGTGTGTGTGTGTGTGTGTGTGTGTGTGTGTGTGTGTGTATGTATGTATGTATGTATGTGTGTGTGTGTGTGTGTGTGTGTGTGTGTGTGTGTGTGTGTGTGTGTGTGTGTGTGTGTGTGTGTGTGTGAAATGCAATATTGTCCAGGACCTGGGGAATCATAGCAATAAACCAGTAAAATGCAGTGCTTTATTAGAGTAAATCGTCTCCTGTTCTACATCATGAAGAATAGCAGTCCCAATGAGAGTGTCTTAGGGGGTTTCACAGCCTAGGCACATAGCTGGAGTGAATTGAGTATTAACATAGTTAGTTAACTCATCATTAGTTAACTCCTGATGAGTGGAGAGTTAACTAATTATCTTTATTTGTGATTAATCTGTCAGTTATTTTCCCATGTCATCAATTAATGGTTTGCTGAAATGTGTAGAAATGCAGGTTGGAGGTGTAAGGGTGGAATAGGATACTAAAAGGACGCTGTGTTGAGGGAGCAGGTAATTGCCGTGCTGCAATAGTGTGCTCATGATAATGGGTCGGACAAGAGTACTCTGCCAGAAACAAGCAAACAACATAATCAGGAATAGAGTACAATTCTCAACTTGAGAAAAGTACCGGTATATTTTGTGCTTCACACCAAGAACAAAAAGTTGCTTCCACTCTGCAAGATTTGGTGAACAGAGTGTGTGTGTGTTGAGGAGTGTAGTTAAAGGTGAGTGTCTTTACATTGAAGAACAGAACAGGAGAAGAGTGTGTGTATGTGTCTGTGTGTGTGTGTGTGTGTGTGTGTGTGTGTGTGTGTGTGTGTGTGTGTGTGTGTGTGTGTGTGTGTATGTGTGTGTGTGTGTGTGTGTGTGCTGAGGGGTCTGCGTGTGTCACCGCGGCTTCATTAATCTCCATAGCCCTCAGAGACACAAACTAAACGGGGCCAGAGAGGACAAGTCGTCCCAGGAGAGCCCGCGCTTACCCTCCGCACCACGGACAGCTCAAAGTCACGCTGCTTGTACCTGCACGCTGCGTGTGTGTGTGTGTGCGTGTGGGTGTTTGTGTGTGTGTGTGTGTGTGTGTATGTGTGTGTGTGTGTGAAAGAGAGAGAACAAGTGAGAGAGAGAGGATGTGTATGTTTGTCTGTGTGCTATTGTAGATATGTATGCGCACATGATATGATGGGTGTGTCGATGTCTGTACTTTTTTGTGTGTGTTTTTTCCCCCCTCTTACGCATACAGTTTTGAATGTGTTGTGTGACATTTTCTCTGCAGTGTGTTTTACATAGATGTGAGTTGTGTTATGCCTGAGACGGAGACATGCATGCACCTCATTACATAACGAATGTATAGTTACATTAATAATTAATAATAACGTAAATCATTTCTCTATGCCTGTGATGATGGAATCAGCATGTACTTGTGCAATTAATCAAAATCAACTTCCAATTTCATTTTTGACTTACAACGATTATGAAAACAACATAACTGAATCTTATCTTGAGATAAATCCAGTGCACCCCTTTGTATTTTTTTTGCAGTTTTATGTTTTGAAAGTTTAAAAAATGGATAATGTCAAAATCCAAAACAAGGACAGTGATAGCAGTATTTACTGAAGGCTATCAAGACCTGGCTCCTCCATTAAGGTTCAAGTTCTGGTTAAGGGTTCAGGTAGAGTAGTTCTTCTGGAGTGTAGGGTTCAGGTTCCTGTGGGAAAAGAGCGTGCTGAGACTTGGCTTTTGGAAGATGGCCTAACCTCTCAGTGCTGAGCTCTCCTCAGGGTCCCTCGTGAGGCAGCTCTACTGTCCAATTTAGTTTCAATCACCCTAGGCTGAGTCGGCCCGCCTCGCTCAAAGAGCAGCACAACACCATGGCTGCTGTTCCCTGGCAAAATCCCAGGAATCGAGAGCTTTGCTAAGGGTGATGTGTATTCGTGTGTGCGTGCATGTGGGTGCATGTCTGCATGTGTGTGTGTGTGTGTGTGTGCGCGTGTGTGTGTGTGTGCGCGCGCGTTTTGTATGTGTGTGTGTGCGTGTGTGTGTGTAAGTGTGAGTGCATGTCTGTGTTTCTGTGTGTGTGTGTGTGTGTGTGTGTGTGTGTGTGTGTGTCTGTGTGTGTATATATGTGTGCGTGCGTGCGTGCATGCGTGTGTGTGTGTGTGTGTGTGTGTGTGTGTGTGAGGTGTGTGTGTGTGTGTGTGTGTGTGTGTGTGTGTGTGTGTGTGTGTGTGTGTGTGTGTGTGTGTGTGTGAGTGTTGGAAAGTTGCATTCCAGTGCCGCTTCCTCTGGTCTCTGGCGTCACTAGTTTTGGAAAAATGGGCCATAATGATGGTGTGACCAGCGGTGATGTTTTTGGAACATGTGCATAATGACTAGGGATTTAGCATTTCTAGATATATAGATAGATAGATAGATACTTTATTGATCCCCAAGGGGAAATTTAAGGGAATTTCTTTCAAACAGAGATTTAGATTTGTGCACTTGCCCATACCAATAACCGATTCCAACATTTCTACTAAAAAGATAACTATTAGTGTTTGAGCACAGTAATAATCCCCCCTCACCAGATAAGTATGTTCAGCCTTTTTATACTCCTGTATCAGCAATACATTATGTAAGTACCTTCAGTATATGGAAAATATTAATGACACATTCAGATGCATTTTGTTACTCATATTTCTTATCTCAGTTGCCACCCTAATGAAAAGGTTTTGTCATTCTTAGAATGATGATGAAACATTTTGTTGAGGTTCTTGCAAAAAGACTAAGATTAGACATGTAATTCCATTGCTGACCTGGATGTGTTGTTCTAACAACATGGGTGTCCCTTATTGCTGCCTAATCTTTGGCCAGTGAGGTAGTTAAATACTTGGAGGAGCAGCTCGGTATGAACAACATTTAAACTATCATGCCCGTGCCCAAACCTGTTCCCTGTGTTCAGTGCAGTGCATTGCTGAGTGTTGTGTTCATTTCAATGACAGCCAGGCCCACCTGAGATTATATTGGTGTTTTGCATAAATTCTGTTTTTGTTCCAGTCTGCAGGTTGGCAAAGAGTTTGGAAAATCTGCTGGGCTCTGTGTGTGTGTGTGTGTGTGTGTGTGTGTGTGTGTGTGTGTGTGTGTGTGTGTGTGTGTGTGTGTGTGTGATGTAAGGTGGAATGTTTCTATCAGGCAGGAGCTAAACTTTGACCTTTGCTGGGGCTGGACTGCATAATGTGATGTGTGTGTGTGTGGGGGGTGGGGGGCAACCGTAAGTCCATAAGCAACCGTTTTGCGCTTAGAATCATTATGGTGTGTGTGTGTCTGTAAGAGAGACTGTATATGTCCCATCTCACTCTGTATCTCTCTCCCTCTCTTTCTCTCTCTATCTCTCTCTATCTTTATTTCTTTAGAGTGTGTGTGTGTGTGTGTGTGTGTGTGTGTGTGTGTGTGTGTGTGTGTGTGTGTGTGTGTGTGTGTGTGTGTGTGTTTGTGTATGTGTGTGTACTCTTATCCTATCCTCTCCTCTCCTCGTGTCCTCAGGAAGCAAGTCAGGGGCTCTGTGTCTGACAGCCTTCCTGACCAGTATGGTAAAAAAAAAAAAGGAACTTGTAGAGAGGTGTGTCTCCACTGCTCTGAACGTACATCTGGTGCTTAGATTCACCCTCCAGCCCACACACGCACACACACACACACACACACACACACACACACACATTCACATAAACACATCCAGCCATGTCGCTGCGCTGGGTAAGTGAACTCTCTGTGGATCAGTACTTTTTGATTCTGTGTGGTTCTGTTCTCTGGTCCCACTGCACCTATCACTGATTGATTGAGATGATCTGGTGGATGATCATTGTTCAGGTGTGTTTAGTTTGTTCTCAGACCTTTCAGTATTGGTTGCACCAGTGCTATTAATTTGAACCAGTATTAAATAGAAATTTTTCATTTTAAAGTAAAAACTAAGCAGATTTGTGTGATGCAATTATCTGAGGACAACATGTCTTCAGATTAAGAAGATTTATTTTAATTCACTGTACATTGAGGAGTTTTGTATGGTTTGTACATTCTCATATGTAAAGGAATAGATTGGGTTTGCAGTAACGTTTAAGGGAGCTGGATTATGCCTTATGCTATAATATTCCTTAATATGTTATTAATATATTATATTAATAAAATAACTGAAAGCAGTCGGTGGCATTTCATAGTCATGGACAGTTTTAACGAGCTCAGTTCTGCTGAGGTGCAATAATTGTGCAGGCATTAGTGGAATGAGAGCAAGTGCGTGCGTGAACACACACATACACACATTCACTTAAACATACACCACACATTGTGACACACATACTTGTACGCACCCACACACACTCACAGTGACACACACACACACACACACACACACACCATCATAGCAGTTTGCTGACTTTAACTGTCCCATCAAAATGTCATTAACCTGGCACCTGGTAAATGGTGAATCCGTTGGAAATGTGAACTGCTTGCATAATGTACTGATGTGTAGATTGAAGTGACTATTCCAGAGCCCCCCCACCCCCCCACCCCCTTACTGACCCTTGGTTTCCTGCAGCTCCTTGGAATTGAAATACACTCCTGTTCAGCGGTGCCCGTGTCTGGGCTTGTCTAAAGGATGCACTGAGGGGGTGGTTAGCTTTGGTATTGTGGTGGTGTCAAAACCACATACTTAAAGGGCTTTCAGTGGGTGATGATGGTGATGCAGTGTTTGTGTTCGTCTCCCTCTCTTTCCCTCTCTCTCCTTCTCTCTTTCTCTCTCTCTCCCTCAGACACACACACACACACACACACACACACACACACACACTGGAATGGCTTTGCGCACAGGCTTGTAAAGAGAGATGTGGCCAATTCGCTTTGAGATTGATAAATGATCATCAAGTGAAAGATCACCTGGTTGGTAATTATAGTTTCCTCTGATTTTCTGACACAATTGCCAATTAAAATGGCAAAACTCAAAAACACCATCGTAACACATGCTGTAACAGGAAAGCCATGATCATGATAAAGAATCTGTGTACAGGACAGGTGCATCTCAGAAAAATTACCAGGAAAGAATGACATTTTCCCCGTAAATTATTATTATTTTAAAAGTGAAACATTCATATAATTTAGATTTATTCACACACAAAGTGAACTATTCTAAGCCTTTTTTTGTTTTAATTATTCTAATCTTAATGATTACAGTTTACAGCCCATGGAAATCAAAAAGCCAGTATATCAAAATATTACAATTAAGAATTTATAATACAGAAATGTTGACCTAAGAACAGCTTTGATCAGCTAATTAAGTCAAAATACCGGCAATGTTTTCCTGAGCCTTTAATCTCTCCGTCTGGGCAGGGCAATGGACTGTTCCATGATATTCAAATTATTTGAGATGCACCCTTATAATAGCTTATCATAACTGCATGCGTCCAACTGTCATGCAGCATTGGATGCTCTTTGTCCACACTGAGTCCAGACACATTTTGTCACGTTCATAGCAGAACAACGTGAGCAACAGAAAGAAGACAGGACGTCCGACAAAAGTTCTGCTCGAAGCGTTGCGCTGCATCACGGTGCACAGGACAGTATCTCGTCACATGCAGTGAGGACATTCCAATTCCAAACAATGTCTAAATTCTCGCTCGCTTGCATCACATGCAGTTAGGATACTAAGGGAACAAGCAAATGCTCTTTTCAAACAGTTCATAGAAAGATTGTTGTTGACGTTAAGGAGATATAGTCATATCTCCATGATAGTATCATGTATACAGATTGGTGAGATACCAGAGGTCTGTTAGAACAGTCCGCTGCCCAGACTCAGGAGATCATGGATGTAGGCCTGCAAGAATACTATCAGTCACAATATCATTGTGACATATCTGTTGGAACTGATCTACAGGTATTTATGACCGAAATAGATAATTTAAAAATGCTGAATTGATAATCAGATCGAAGATTCTTGAAACACAGTTGCAGGTGCTATATATAGTCCTCATATGTTTTACTTATGTCATATGTTACTTATGTTATATTATACTGTGTGACATGGTATAAATGAAGTGGTCTTCAGGCTCCATCTGTATAGTGATGAACAGGCTCCATCTGTATAGACCCTTTCAACAAGAAAAAAAAAAACGATACTTGAACGTTCTATTTTGTACCCAATCTACTTCCGCTTCATTTAACATATGGAATGTTAAAACGGAAGAATTGTGGGAACAACAATGCTAAAATTGGAACTCTCTTGAAACGGTCAATGCAGGTGTTGTGGCACTGACTCTTTGAAGCCTCTTCAGGTTAATCTTAAGCCAGTACGGCACAAACATATGCTTTGGTTTGTATTGGGTTTGAAACGTACACTTATGCATACGTCAATGGGAGTAAAATAACCCTCCGTAAGGCCAGCATCTGTGCTGACAAGGGTGTTGGAGTGATCAATAGATGCATAAAAATCATTATGTAGCTCTAAGCATAGCATTAAGAGTTTAATGGCTGCAAGCTGTGCAGCAGGGAGATGGTGTGAGCCGGGGGGGAATGCCGCCATTCCGAGTTTCTTTTCTGGGTTTCTTTTGCTAGATCTCTCTTTCCACTTTTGTCTGTCCCTTTCTTTCATTCTTCCTCTCCATTCCCTTCTTCTTCCCTTTTTCTCTTTGTCTTAAGCTTTTCCTTCTATATTTTCTTCCTGCTCTCTCCTCTTTCTTTCTCTCTCTCTCTCTCTCTCTTTTTCTTTTTTAGAAAATTCATGGTCTGTTAACTTCAAATGCAGGCTAGTGAAGGTCAGCAGCTAGTTCTGAAAAAGGACTTGGATTTAGGAAGACAACACTGCAGTGTCCTCCTACTGGGGATGTGTTGACAAAACATGGAGGTGATGAGTTTATGTAGAACATATTCAGCACACACACACACACACACACACACACACACACACACACACACACACACACACACACACACACACACACACACGCACACACACACACACGCACACACACGCGCACACACAGTAGACTTTGCATGAGTTGTGACACACTTGAAAAGAAGAACATTCTAGAAAAATGTCAGGGCAGCAACCAGTTAGTTAGTGTATGGTATTGTTTATTGGTATTGGTATTGTAGCCCCCCTCTCTCTTCACCAGTCTGTCACACACACACACACACACACACACACACACACACACACACACACACACACACACAGAGAGAGACTCTCTTACACACATACAGGTTTGTTTGGAATGCTGTGTGCCCTCTCAGTTCTCCTCCACTGGTGCTGGTCATCCCTAATGTACTGATGATGAAATGGACCCATCTCCGCCACTCTACCACTCCATCACTCCATCAGTATGCATCACGGGGCATTCAGAACAACAATAGGCTGAAACACTCCACCTCTCTCTCTCTCTTTCTCTCTCTCTCTATCCCTCTCTCCTCCTCCTCTCACTCATCTTTAACCACCTTGACCTGCTTAGTTCTGCATGTTCTAGAGCGAGTAACATTACTGTGCTCTGTGTCTGTCGTGAATGCTTTACCAGAGGCCCCAGCAGACTCGAGAATCGTCCAGCAGGTTGTGTTTTTTTAAACATCCCCTGCAGCCCAGTGTTATGTGATTTCGTGATCATGGCTTGTGTTACTATTGCTGTTATTAGTGTTATCATGTTTTACTATGAATGGCAAGTTGGCGTTGTGCTGATCATTTAAGCCGGTGGTGCGGATGTTTTAGCCTTGAGAGCCGGGGGGAATGTCATCCTGTGTGAGCTCAGAACATGACACGAGGGAGTTGTGCTTTGGGAGGTGGCACTCACACACACACACACACACATGCTCACGTGCGCACACACATGCGCATGCTTCACACACACACACACACACACACACACACGCTTGCACACACACACACACACACACACACAAGCACACACACATACAGACACACACACACACACACACACACACACACACATGCATGCACACAAACACACACACACACACGCACACACACACACGCTCACGCACACACACATGCACACACACACACACACACACACACACACGCACACACATGCACACACACACACACACACACACACACACACATGCACATACACACACTACACACACACACACACACACACACATATACAGTACACAGTACACATACACACATGTACACACACACATACACATCTACACACACACACTCACACAGACATGCACGCACACACTCACACACACACACACCCACACACACATACAGACACATAGAGCAAGGCTCACAAACAAATACACACATACACACACATACTGTACACACACACACACACACACTGAATGCAGAAGCAATGGATATGTACATGCAGTCACATACAGTCCTGCAATCTGATTGGCTGTATTTCCAGAAATATGATGGGCAGACGGAATCCTGTAATCAGATCGCCTAATGGAATCATGCAATCAGTTTGACTGTTGATTTCCTGCTATTTGATTGGCTGCCAGAATACTGTGTCTGATTGACTGGCAGAATAGTAGAATCCTATTGGCTGTTGTTCTTGTTGGCTGCCAGAATCCTGGAATCTGATAGGCTATCAGAAACTTGCAATCTCATTGGTTATTGGAATCCTGCAATGTGATTGCCTGCCACAATCCTGCATTCGGTTTGACTGTCGGTCCCCTGCAATCTGATTGGCAAATGTAATCTTGCAAAATGATTGGCTGTTGATTTCCTGCAATTTTATGGCCTGTCAGAATCGAATCCTGCTGTCAGAATCCTAAATATTCCAACTACTTTGAAGTCCAGTCTTTCAAACGACATTACTCACATAGATTGCACACACTACACACCAAAATGATTTACTGCAATTACAAGTAAAATAGCCCTTATATGCAGGTGATAGAATATTTTTCACTCCCTTCACCCATCCTTGGTTGCGGCCTGTAGAAAAACGCTTTTAGTCCGAATTTTTCTGTGCACTTCAATCCCTGCACACATCATATTTTGGACACATGCTCACATCTCTCTGCCTGTGTCACACACACACACACACACACACACACACACACAAACACACACACACACACACACACAGTGGTATCCAGGGGCAACCTGCGAACTATGCAATAGCCCTTACACAGAGCGAGAAGCACAGAACCCCACACATTCTTGGTCTGTTTGTTTGTCTGTCTGTCTGTCTCTCTCTCTCAGTCTCTCCCTCTCTCTTTCACACACACACACACACACATTCAAATGCACACGCACACACACATTGTGTCAAACACAAACTTTGTCTTTGTGTGTGGCTTGTGTAAGAGACGTGGTGGTTAATTTGCTGTACAGAGAGGGAGCAGAGGGGGAGAGGGAGGAGAGGGGGGAGAGGGAGGAGAGGGAGGAGGGGGGAGAGGGAGGAGAGGGGGAGAGGGGGAGAGGGAGGAGAGGGGAGAGGGAGGAGAGGGGGAGGCAGTGGGAGACCTTGTGATGGGAGCCTGCAGAGTGCACCAGTGATGCAATAAAGCAAATGGAGTAGAGGTGTGTGTGTGTGTGTGTGTGTGTGTGTGTGTGTGTGTGTGTGTGTGTGTGTGTGTACATGTGTGCATGTGTATGACTGAAAGGAGAATACAGTGTAATGAATGAACCCCCTGTACACTCTTTCACCCTTGTCTTTCATCCTTCAGTATATTTTTTCCATTTTTCTCAGTTGAACAACTCTGTTATCCTTTCTTGCAACTCAGTTTATTCCTTTTCTGTCTGCCTTCACTTGCTATTTTTGTTGTATTGTTGTTGTTGCTGTTGTATTGTTTGTAGTTTGTAGTGTGCACAAAAAGTCCAATAACCGGTTAACCATTCAAGATTATACTAGACAGCTATTAATATAATAACATAGGCTACAGTACCATAGCATAACATAGGATAGTACTGTGTAGAAGTTATGCTACCTTGGGAGAGGTGGCACAACTGGCTGGGGCACCTGCACCGTACGCCGGCGACCCGGGTTCGATTCCTGCCCCGTGGTCCTTTCCAGATCCCACCCTGACTCTCTCTCCCACTCACTTCCTGTCATTCTCCACTATCCTGTCAATTAAAGGCATAAAAAAGCCCTAAAAAATATACTTTAAAAAAAAAAAACAATGTTGGTTGTTCAAATATGTCAAATTATTTGTATGTACACCCCTACAACATAGCAATAAAGACTTCAGTTACAGTTATACGATTTCTGGTACATTCTTCAATGTGTACAGTATGATCATATTATGCTGAGCTTTACTCAACGGGTCATTCTCAACAAAAAAAAAGAAATAACATTTTAGTTTTCTTTGTCCGTCAATAGACTCTCACTGTAACTGAATGCTAACACTGGGTGTCAGTTACTGTCAGAGCGGGCAGTGTTTTCCGAGGCTCCGCTCAGAGGAGACGTCCTTCTGGAAGGTTCCGTCCGCCCGTCATTGGCCGCCCACCGCTGCACGCTTACAATAAACATAATGGGATTGGAAGCCTCTTACATAAATGGCACTTTGGAAGGGCCAGAACTGGACGGCAGCAGTCGCTGTCTCAGCCTCCGTTTGCTTTTGTAGAGGTCAGTCAAGTGTAATGCATTTGTGTAAAAGGCTGCTATGCGGTACAGAATACATAAACATAAAACATTATCTTTACATTTAGTGTCCCCCCCCCCTTACTTCTGTCCAGCATATCCAAAATGGCATGTGTGTGTGTTTCCGAGGCAACTGACCTTCATGTTTGTCGTCAGGTGATCTTTTAGGTGAGTGTCAGGGCAATGCATGGGAATCATAATGGGTCCCCTGATGGGACATTTCTAACAAGATTGTTCATTGAACCATTGAGCATGGCAGCAGTAGGTGACCTATCTTTGGAGCCAGTGTACCACCGTTGATTTGTGTGTGTGTGTGTGTGTGTATGTATGTGCGTGCATGTGTGTGTGTCTGGAGGTTTTTATATTGACAGCTGGGGACGGACTGGAAGGGTGGTCAACTGGCTGCTCATCTTTTACACAGTGGCCAGTCGTGTGTCTGGCAAACAGTGGCTATTTAAGAGCGAAATTTAAAGTGCTGGCTTCCAGCCACAGCTGAGTTTATAGCTCCTCATCAGCTGGGTGTCAGAGACAATGATCCTGTAGGCCGGAAATGATGTCAGCTCTGTGGACAGGACGAGAGGATGGTCTGATGGAAGTGGGATACATTTAAACCGTGCTTCACCAGTGGCATGAAAAAGCATTGGTTAGGGGAGCACAACTACAATGTAAACTGCAGAGCTACACTGTTTGGTACGGTACACGAAACTCTCTACAGTGTTGAATCCACATGAGTCCCTGTTTTCCACTAAAGCCGGAATCTTCTCAGGGATCTGAAAGTGGATGAGTACCTTCCATCCCAGCGCATCCACAGATTCAGAATCATGGGCAAGATCCAAAAAAGCCACAATGATGTCTCAGCCTTTTGCCCTGGCGATCTGCATCTGATGTCAAATCATGCTACTATGTTCCAAAGATCTGGAAAATTGTGGGATTCCTGCCTTCTGCATTGAAACACCTATTAAACTATTTGACTTCAAATAGGATACCAACCTTGTGGCCTGTGCACACTCCACAGCCTCTTGCACCTCAGCGGGGCTTTGTCCAATTGTGAACCTATCTCTCCAATAGACCTCTGAAGTTCGCCTACAAAAAGGACCCAAAGATGCTATCTTTGCCCCAGTCTTCTTATATGGGCAAAGAAGGTACCTGGATCTCCTTAAGGAGGAATATATGTGGGTAGCACAACATCAGTATGCCTCTGATCATCTGTATGTACCTGTTGCAGATAGTCCTCCAGGTCACTTCGTTCAAACCTTAAACGTCCTTTGTTCTTCTTGGTGAATAATGACTTCACAAACTTAGGGGGATCCTTGTAGAAGGCTCTTTTTTCTTCCTTTCCTCCACCCTCCTCAGCGTAGCAAGAGTCCTCTTCAGCTCTCTGTTCTTCATTTGCCCTTTTCCGCTGCTTCTTCAGCTACCTCCTCTCCTGAACAAATCTTTGTTCAACTTGGCGTCTTGACTTGAGTTGACTTTGCCTCTGCTTCCTACCTCTGAGACAGGTTCCATATATTTCCATGTCATAATTGTAGATGCCCTCACCCATTTGATTCAATTTATTCTCTGCTGTATCTGTCAATCCATCCAAAACTCCTTTTAAATCAACATTGATGGAACTCCATTCCTTAACCTCAGAGGCCCCAGGCCATTTAAACGTTGGTTTCTGCCCACTTGCTTGATTTGCCGCTGTTGTTCTGCAGCTGCAGATCAGTTGTGCACCAGTGTATCCTCCCTGTTTGGGCTCAACACGCTGCTGTACTTCAACCGATTGACTTGAGCTACTTTGTAACGAGAATTTATCAATGTGGGGTCCCTGTACTTGTTCATCCAGACATTTGTCCCTTCCCTGTTCCCCTTTTAGTGGAGTTTTCCCTTCTCCAACCTTTCTGCTCTCGCTGACTCTAGGGTTATTCTGTTAATTTGTTTGTCTATAGTTTAGTTTGGTGCACCTGTTCGGCTGTGTTTGCCACCGATGCTGCTGCTGCAGTGGATATGTTGAAATAAATCGGTCTGGAGTAAAGTGGCATGTTGCATTCAGAGAGAGATTTGTATGGGGAGAGAGAGAGAGAGAGAGAGAGAGAGAGAGAGAGAAAATGCTATCCTCCATTACATACAGATATAAATGGAAAGAGTCGATTATGAAACTACATTTAGCAATATAGAAAACATGTTATTCACTTCTTTTATATTCCAACTTCACAGATGAAAAAGCTAGTGTAGATTCAGCTGCTGAAGAACTAGCTAAAATATTCATTAAGATAGCCCATATGTCAGGTGTCATAAAGAAGAAGGAAAGCTAGACAAAAAAATGCTCAGGGGAAAAGTGGTTTGACTATGAGTGCTTTAACCATGACCTAAGAGGACTTTCAGATGCTTAAATCAGGATATATGCATGAAATACTCTAATACAACAAATCTCAGAGGTAAAAAAACAAAGTTCAGATTGAACAGATTAAGAAGGCCATTGATACATTCCAAAGTCCTTTTGGGAAATATGGCACCAATTAGACAACTCAAAAAATATCTTTAAAGGACAATTCCGGCGCAAAATGAACCTAGTGGTTAATAACACATGTAATAACACATTTCCGACTCGAGTTAAGCTTTTTTTAAATTGGCAAAAGTTTGATCAACTAGCCATCTAGCTCTGCTGGTGGGAAAATGCATGGGACTCATGAGTTGTAGCCGGTTGTAGCACTATCCTATTGCGTGCAGAGGAAATTTAAAAGACAACCGTTTATCCCGCCTCGGATTGAGCGCTGCCTATGGTAAGTTCCAGACCCTACATCTTGATGTGGGTCTTGCTCGTCAGGCTACCATGCTGTTGGAGGTGCAAACAAACGGTGCATTGTCATTGAGATAACATAGGTTGGTGGCATTTATTCCCTGAACGTGTTGTGAGCTTGTTGCCAGGCCTATAACTTCCTAAAAAAATGAATAATACTTTGGAGACAATAACACACATGACTACAACCATAAGATGGGCCTTTAGTTTAGGTTAAATTAGGTTAAAGCCAATGACTGCAAACACAAACGTTGAGGTCGACAAAAGTAATTATCGATATCTTCAAATATTGTACAATAACTCAATATTGCCAATTTTTGTGACAGACCTACAAATGATGCTACATTGGTCTTACCAAATATGACAGAATTTCAGAATACCTCTTCTGAAGATCATACTCTAGTGCTGATCCAGATTCAGCTTCACTCCAGATCAGATTCAGATCCAATCCAAACCAGGTTCAGAACCAGTCCAGATGTTGTCCACCTCCGGTCCAGTTCCCTTGCAGTGTCTGTATCCATTAGCATACTGTATCTGTGAATAGAGGTCCCAAGACATGGATGCAGGATGACTGAGGAACAATTACAGCTTTCTGCAGCTTCCTGCCAACGACCAGGCCTCCTGAGTTAATCTCCTTCCCCCTCCCTTCCTCTCCTCTATTCTATCACTCATTGCCTCTCTGTTCCCCTTCTCCGTCTGATTTCTTCATCTTCCTCTCTGGCTCTTGTGTGTGATAAGGAGATTTAGAAAGGGGGTGGTGTTGAGTGAGAGGAAAAATAGCCCACTTCTCTCTCTTGTATGAATTACGTCCTTCTTACCCCATCCAATTCTCCTTGCCTGTCTGTTTTATAATGAAGTTTTGCATTTACCTTATCTGCCGATAATTTCACAAACACACACACACACACACACACACACACACACACACACACACACACACACAGAGTGTGATTAGATTAGCATCAATAATATATATTAAAATCAAATTCAATGCTAAACCTTTTTCAAAGCAGTGGGCCACATCCTTCTCCTCCTTCATTCACCTTCAGGGTCGTTAGCATTCATCACCCATTTGTTAATGTCACCTCTCAGAAATAACAACCATCACACACACACGAGGAGAACACAATATAGCCAAAACAAAGAACAGCGATCAATCATATTTCCTGGTTCTCGAGCAGTCCAGTGCGGACCCCTCCAGAACCGCTAGCTCTTTAGAACCGGAGGCAAGGTCAGGCGTACTCCGGGCTGAGTGTAATTATGCAGTGTGTTCCCGGGGCGGGACCCTGCCTGAAGTGAAGTGCCTGCATCTTTGTCTTCGCTGCTCCGCCGGGTGCAGTCGACTAATTGTGGGGATTAGTGTGATTTCTCCTGAGACACAAGTGGGATTGAGCCGTTCAGTCCAATGAACAACCTCAGGATTTTTTTTTTGTCATATTTTCTACCCCTGTGCGTGTATTCTATGTGTTGTTCTCTCTCTCTCTCTCTCTCTCTCTCTCTCTCTCTGTCTCTCTGTCTCTCTCTCTCTCCCTCATTTGGTGTTTTTTTCATTAAGTGCTATTAAAATGGCAACACACACACACACACACACACACACACACACACACAAGCATTCCATAACACTATTTTTCTCTCTCTATCTGGTTATTACTGTCTGTATCTCTCTCCACTCTCACCATCTCTACCTTTCTCTCTTTCCTCTGTACCCAGAGAGTCATTTGTATTACACAGTTGAAATATACCTTATGAGTTCTTTCTGTTCATCTGTTCATTTTGGAGGACGCTGTTATTTGAAACTGGAAACTGATGTGTGATTTTGCACATGCTTCTACAGTCTTAAATGTAGACTGTACCCCCCCACACACACACACACACACCACCACCATCCAAACCTGTGGTGGCATCCATCTTGCTGCGGCAGAAAAGGATGGTGGTGGTGGTGGTAAAAATCCTGCGCTCGAGCAGATAAACGAGGGAACTTCCGTTTAATGACCATCTCGTCCGCTGTGCGTACACATTTGTAGATCCTTCAATCCCCAAATGGCTCGTCCAATCAATAAGAGGCAGATGACTCCTCACTCAAGATAATTACGCCAATTAATCATGCCCCCACCCTCCCCCCGTCCGTCCGTCCCGTCTCCTGACCGGGATTTGGGGTCCGCAGAGCAGAGCAGAGCAGAGCAGACACTGCGACTGGTTTCCTCGCCTCCAGTCTGAACAGGAGCTTTACAGTCGGCCTATGCCAGATGCACAACGCGGAAGGTTTGTGGAGTGTACTGTATTCTTTAACAATCAGCTTCCACTATAATCAATGGAACTGGCTACACCAGTAGGCTACTGTGGACATTTGAGGGGGGGAAAAAAAACATCTTCTATTTTTTCTGTCTTTTTTTTCTTTTTGTTGCTTCAGGTGCGCTTAATTTCAGTTGCGCTTTCAGTGTAGCCCGGAGTTTAGCAGCTGAACAGACTAGATGTCAGTCACCACAGAATTGTTATATTGGAGAAGCTTTTGCTTTTGCCTTTGCAGTGACTGTATGTCTGTGGCATCTAACATATTTCTGTTAAAAAAAAAACTTTGCTGGGTGTGTGTGCATTAATGACAGCAGTGACAGGGGTGGGAGAAATCACCAGGGCAACGGTGTTGAGGCTGAGGATTCACTTATGCGTTTGCTATCCCTCGCCAACACTCAGCAGAGCAGTGGTATCCAGGGGCAACCTGCAAACTCCGCTACAGCCCCAGCAGAGCAGCAGAGGACCTAATTTCATTGCTGTCAAAAGCTGCGCTACACATACACATACAAATACACACACACACAAACACACACACACACACACACACACACACACACACACACACACACACACTTTAGGTAAGAGATAAAGATAACTCTTGCACCTCCCTTGGCTTCTCGTGTAACTTTACGTTACAGCCATAGTGCCTTAAACATTTACACTAGCTTACATATTGTGGCTATCAAACCCTTCTGTAATCACTATGTTAACTTAAGTTGGTTCGGACCACCTCGATGAGTTATGCTAAGCTAGGCTAACGGTGGGTTGTATCATCTTACCTAACTCTGGAGGAGACTGTGATTAAGCTAATTTCCCAAATTGTTGGCATGGATTCGAAAGATGGAATTGAAAATTCTGGATTTCCGCTAACTTCAGGCACAGAAATTGTTTTTGCTTTAAGCCCTGCAGACAAACATACATATGCACAGGCGAACATTCATAGTTGACCATATACTGTACAGATGGACAGAGAGTCAGACACAATTCTGTGGCTGTCTCTCTCTCCCTCATTTCTCCCTGAGGTCTGCGAGTGTGTGTGTGTGTGTGTGTGTGTGTGTGTGTGTGTGTGTTGTGTGTGCAAGACAAGGCGAGTTGGTTGATTTATTCCAGAATGACTGTTGATCAGGTGAGAGCGCTACACCCTGGGGAGAACAGCTCAGCTTCTTAAGGAGCCAGAGTTGATATCTATTATCTTATTCATGAGGAGAGATAGGGCCAGAGTGTGTGTGTGGTGGGGGGTGGGGGGGGGTCTCAGACAGTGTGCATGTGTTGGCATGTATGTGTGCGTGTTTGTGTGTGTTTGTGTGTGTGCATGTGTTAACATGAGTCTGTGTGTGTGTGTGTGTGTGTGTGTGTGTGTGTGTGTGGTGGTGTGTGTGTCGCGTGCGTGTGTACACTGAGAAAGTGTGTTGGTCTGTGCACTGAGAAACACTGCAGGATGCCAAGGTCCTCCTGGCAGCTATCAGAGCCCATCATCTGTGGCGGCTGTGGGCGCTAAGCAGGCTCAGATGCAATTTGTCTACCAGGGTTAATCTGGAGTGCTAACGACCAGGCAGCCTGCGAGAGAGCGTGTGTGTGTGTATGTGTGTGTGTGTGTCTGCGTGTGTGTGTGTCCGTGTGTGTGTGTCCGTGTGTGTGTGTGTGTGTGTGTGTGTGTGTGTGTGTGTGTGTGTGTGTGTGTGTCCATGTGTGTGTCCACAGGAGGCTGCTGCACGTCACATGAGTCAGCAGCTGGACTTACCTCATCAAAGTGTGCCACGTTGGAGCTTCAGAAGCCGGCCGCCATTGATCAGGGCTCAGGGGCATGGATGGGGTGCAGTGCAGACTAAGTGACACCTAATGAAGAGTTGTAGGCTAGTGGTTGGCTAGAGTTTCATCAGAGTGATATTATCTCATTTCTTTTTATTAGCGTATTTCTGTAGTATAATGTAGTGAATTTAATAGTATAATATGCTATAGGATAGGATAGAATAGAATACAGTGTTGTGTGTATAGTGTGTAGACCCTTTCAACTGCATAAACAAACAGGTGCGTTCCTAAGGCATTTCTGGTGGCACAGAAAACAACACTGAGCTAACGGTAACTTGAGCACAAACAATAAAGTAAAAAACAAATAAATAAAAACAAGTTTTAGGGTATAGTTGTAGAGCATTACGTTAAAGTCAGATTAATTTTCATTTCAAAGTATCTACGTTGGTTTTGAACATTTCAACTGGAAACCCTCTAGGAACAGATTGAAGAATAGTGATAGTATACAGTATACTTGATTTCTTTTGAGTATGGCTGATAGTATATACTTTCTTTTGAGTATGGCTTCTCCCACTGTACAGGATTTGGACAGGCTTTAATTTTGATAGTGCTCCCAGTAGGGCTGCACGATTTGGGGAAAATATTTAATAAATATTTGTAATATGATTTCTGAATGTCAAAAAATTGATTCAGTTCAATATTCCAGATGTCTCTTTAATTTGTGCCACCCCTGATTGGTGAGCATACCCAGTGCACAAGAAGCACAGCACCCCCAACCGACTGTGAAGCTCGCCTCAATGAGGATGAAATGAATATAAAAGTCATAAATTTGACAAAATGAACCTTGTGCGATTATTCGTAGCTTTTACGTTTGGGTATAATTGCATTGGTTCATATTGCGATTATGATAATTGTGCAGCCCTAGCTCCCATACCTCAGTGTGTCCATTGATGTCCTAACAATGTCAGCACCATAGGTTTGATGTTCAGGAGATGCATATGCTTATGAAATGTCCTGGTTGCACCATGAACTCGGTTCTTTAAAGGAGAACATGGGACGCCCCCTGTCTTTAGGGATAATATAGCCACAGGCATGTGCCAATCCTCTGAACACTCCAAACAATCTATTCACAGAATATCACATGCACTGCCTCAAGTGGATATATCAGTAACAACACTGAGGTCATGAGTCCTACTCCCAGAAAAAGCACATTTTCTCACAAAAACTGTACAAATGGTAAAGAATTTAGCCCAGAGTTTCAAGTAAAACAATAACCAGCAATATCCACTGCCCTGTGAGAATAACAGGCAGATTCATGCATAGAGTATGCATTTATGGGAAGGTTGAGGGAAAAATGGGAGCTTTTCACAAACACATGGGGAGAAGTGTTAATAGTAATTGATTAGGTATCGTGGTATATGTATGGAAAAAAATGCCCGCCTTTTGAAAGCAGGTATAATCAAGATGGCAGTTAAATGCGTCAATATGATAAACTGAACCAGTATTCATAGCACCAGTTCTGCTTCATTGTACCATGTCAAAAGCAACCGTAACTTGTGTTTGTCTTTCGTTTTTTTTTTTCATGTCGTCCACTTCCCTATGCCAGCAAGACTATTATATATTAATTTAGTAATCGCACAGTGTGCACTTTCTGCAGACAAAGTTGGTCTTTATGCTGCCTTTGTACATCGGGCCCTTAGGGTGCTTATTTCTTCGACAGGGAAACTGGCAATGAGCAAAACCGTGGGCGAAGTGTGCAGAGCTGCACATGAACCAACGCTAATTTAATGACTTAACATAATGCCCTTGCATTCACACATGATTTAGTACCAT
>NC_063211.1:14191609-14196609 GCF_017589495.1 Alosa alosa | reverse complement strand
CAAAGACAGAGAAATCGAGAGAGAGAAACAGAGAGAGAGAGAGAGAGAGACAGAAACAGAGAGAGAGACTAAGAGAGAGTGTGTGTGTGTGTGAGCGTGAGTGAGAGTGGCGGCAGCGGCAGCAGCAGCAAGAGTGTGAGTGCGAGTGTGTGTGTGTGCGTGTGTGTGAGAGAGCGAGAGAGCAAGCACCAGCTCCAAGCTCCTCCACAGCGTCCGAGCTGAGCCGAGCCAGGGGGGACATCTGAGCACGGCGGCCAGTCCAGTCCAGTCCAGTCTAGCCTCCGCTCCACTCCGCTCCAGGCACCACTGGGCTGTGGGAACGAGCTGGAGGCACTCCAGAATGAACCAGGCTGCAGTCGAGCTCCCTCTCTGAGGGGACCAAACAGACGGACACACACAGACAGACAAACCGACAGACAGACTAACGAAGCGGACAAGCAGAAGGACGAACGGAGGATCACAGACTGAAGAGGAAACGTACGGATAGAGGGAAGGAAAACAAAGGAAAGGAAGGAAGGAAAGAAAGGAGAGGAGAGGAGAGGAGAGGAGGAACTGTGCAGCTGGAACCTCGCAAGCACAGGAGCAATCTATTCTCCCTCTCTCTTCCGCTACGCATATACACACACACACACGCGCGCGCGCGAGCGCGCACTTACACACATACCGTGGAACGAACGTCGGATGAGAAGAGCGCCAAAGAGAGGAAAGGAAAAGGAAACGGAGGGGGTTGTTTCCCGGGACGACAGACGCTGCCGCTGGATTTCCACCTGGAGATCAGAGAACAGGTAGCAGGAGAGAGAGAGAGAGAAACAGAGCGATAGAAGGGAGGAACGAAGGATCGAGAGAGAGGGAGAGATAGAAAGAGAGAGAGGGGGTGATCAGTGGTTACCATGGCGCGTCTGAACTGGTGTCTGGCGGCGGTCATCAGCTGGGGGAAGTTTCTCTTCTCTTGCTTCTTCCCGCTGCGCTCGAGCAGGAGGGACCAGGTAAGGCAGATATCCCACAATCCCCTCCTCTCTCTGACTGACCCCCTGCATTCGTCCCCATAACGACCACCTGAGCAAGCGCTTGGCTTGTCTGTCTTGTTCTTTTTTTTTTTTTTTTTTGTTTTTTTGGTGATGATGGTGGGGGTCACCTTGTGCAGTTCCATTCTTGGTGGTGGTCAAAAATGGAGGATCCATCAGTCACGTTCTGTCAACACACACACACACACACACATCCACGTACGTCCGATGGCCGCATGTGTGTGTGTGGGTCATCTCAGCTCGTGGGTGATGTGTATGATGTGCAACATACACACCTGTCCTGCAACCGTCATGTTTCACCCCCAAAGGCTTGCAGGTGTTCCCTAAAATCCACCTCCCCTGATGTCATTATGCATTCGTTCATTTCCCCTCTCTCCCCATACCTCACTCACTCACTCGCTCCATCTCTGTCACTGGAGATCTGTAGTGTTTCAGTCCAGACCAGCACAGATAATCTGCTTTGTTTTTGTTCTCTTCTTCATTTAATGGAATAAATGGCATTATAAATGCAGTGGCAGTTTCAAAGGAGTGTGTGTGTGTGTGTGTGTGTGTGTGTGTGTGTGTGTGTGTGTGTGTGTGTGTGTGTGTGTGTGTGTGTGTGTGTGTGTGTGGACACTGAATGTGCCTGCCTTATATGGCATGCTGCAATCAATCATTTGTTCCACGACATTCCAAAAAAGCTTACTTCCCCTCTATGGACGGAAAACGGCATTATGTGCAGGATCAGATATTTGGCCTGCGCTGCTGTGATAAAGGCTGTGTGTGTGTGTGTGTGTGTGTGTGTGTGTGTGTGTGTGTGTGTGTGTGTGTGTGTGTGTGTGTATGTGTACTATTCTGTGGTAAGCATAGAGCTCCGGAGACCCTACACTGAGCTAAACTCACCAAACACACACACACACATACACACACACACACACACACACACACACACACACACCCACACAGTGTTCATGCGTAGTACAAGCCTGCAGGCGTCCTTCTCATCGTCGCATGGTTAATTGGACTTCATGCATCTCAGAAGCGGTTTTGGAGCGAGCTGCTGCCACCGCCACTGCCTCTGCAGTGATTGCGCTATTATTTTTATTTCAAAAGGGCCCCACTTCCTGCTTTATATAGGCTTTTCTCTTTTTCTCCGCAGCACGGAAAGATAAGAATCGCTACAGAGTCCCTCTGTATTGGATGAGTGGGGGTGGATGGCCACGGTGTGCGTGCGTGCGTGTGTGTGTGTGTGTGTGTGCGCGCGCGCACGTGTGTGTGTGTGTGTGTGTGTGTGTGTGTGTGTGTGTGTGTGTGTGTGTGTGTGTGATATTTGATAAGGGGTCAAGCTGTGATTAGGTTGGTCTTCATGAGCCTCGTCATTGGCCTGATGATGTGTCTGCTGCAGCAACCCCCCCCCCACACACACACACATCACCTCATTCTCCACACACACACACACACACACACACACACACACACACACACACACACATATGCCGCAGCACCCCTCTTTTTCTCATCCCATCCCCAGCATTCTCTCTGTTCCTCTCTTTATCCCTTCCTCTCTCTTTCCATCCTTTTCCTTTTCTCTTTCCCTTCTTCTCCTCTGTGCCTCACTCTCTCTCTCCCTCTTTCCACCTTTGTCTCTCTCTGTGTGTGTCTATTCCCTGGTTCATCACAGTCCTCAATGCAGCCCTACTCTCTCTCTCCCCCCTCTCTGTCTCTCTGTCTCACTCTCTCTCTCTTTCTTTCTCTCTCTCCCCCCTCTCTGCCCCTTTCTCTATCTCCCTCTCCCTCCCTCTCTCACTCCCTTTCCCCCTCTCTCTCTCTCTCTTCTCTCTCTCTCTGGTTCTGTGGCTACTTCCCCCTGCAGACTCTAACTCCATTCTTACCCTTGTGAGGAGACCCCTCCCACTCCCACTACTCTCTTTCACACATATTGGTGCATGGAGGATGGGTACACACACACACACACACACACACACACACACACACACACACACACATGCACACACACATGCAGTGCACACTCATGCTATGTGTATCACACACTCATACACACACACACACACACACACACACACACACACACACACACACACACACACATACACATGCAGTGCACACACACACTATGCGTATCACACACCAAGACCTTAGAACTGTACAGACTAGCACATACACACAGACATTCATTCACATGCACGGGCACATGCCAACAACACACTTACACACACACAAAAGCGCACACACAGACACACACATATGGAGACATTCTCAAATGCACACACACACACACACCCACCCACACACAAACAAACACACACACACACACACACACACACACACACACACACTAAAATCCTATCCAGAGGGAGAAGCAGCTAGCTCATGGTCTTAGTGAGACAGCTAGTCATTTTCCCTGCTTTCCCTCAAACAGTGCTCGGCCCCACAACGACACATTACATTTACAGTATATAGCGCTTTCTCAACATTCACAAAGCTTCCCAGTGAAGGGGGAACTTCACTAACCACCACCAATGTGTTCTTGATGTAAATGATGGCACCTGATATTCTTCATGGGAGATGAACTGATCTGGATGTGGGTGTCTGAGCAGTAATTTAAATGGCGGGCAAAGTCTAAAATCTAACTAAAGCTAATTTAATAATGAAGCTAAGATCCCAAGCACAAACATCAGTGTGTGAGCTCAATACCCCCACACATCACACAATAGTTTTAGTTATTGCATAAGACACTTGGTTCATTGAGTGACTTTGCACTTTACCTGTCATTTCAATTAGGCCCAGTTATTTAGGATACGATCCTATCATGATTCATTGCCCCTATTAATAATGGTGTAATGATGCAGCTATTCTGTTATACTTGATATATTGCTAGACAATCATTTAGGATGCCTCTTGGTGTATTCTAATTAGAAAAAAATAAAAACAATAAAAATTTATTATTTAATTACTACATTTTGATGTCAGTTTAACCCTTAAAGGAGTACCGTCACACCGGTGTGACGGGAATGTTGAGAAATGAACGTTCTAAAGAATATCTGGGTTCATTGAATTCAACATAGAATTTTAGAACCTTCAATTGTTGCGGAACTTAGAATGTTCAAAAACCTACACCTTTAAGGGTTAACAGAATTGGAAAACAGAACATAGTATACAATTATTATACAGCTCTTCAGAATGCTGCAGAAAGTTCCATTAACGTGAACGGGCCTTCCCAATATTTGGAGGTACAGTACGATAATTCTGCATAGTTTTGTTCTTCTGATTGACATCTTTCATAATTCCACAAGTAGTCCCTTTACTTATCACAATGGAACTTCATTGAAAGTACATGTCAGCAACTAATATATCTGAAACTTTAAAATTGTATTAGTGGCAAACTATTTGTTTGTCAGTGGTAGACATGAAACAGTAACAAAATAAAAAATAAAATAAAACATAAATAATAAAACTACTGTATATAACATAAATATAACACTGCATTGAGAAGCAGTCCAGGACTGAGCATAATCTTACGCAGTTCAAAAATAAAGTGCTGTTAGCACAATCATGTTCTGCTGAATAGTCAATTGGCCTGTCATATCTCCAGACAGAGACTCAATCTCTTTTGAACTTGAACTTGTATTTTTTGTATCGATTTACATGTATACTAAATTGAGATATTACGGTAAATGAAAGCTTATTTACCGTCTAGATACGAGGATACATATCCTTCTCTCCTCTACGCTTGCAATAACCCAGTCTGACACTGTTAGCCTAGCCTTAATTCACTGGAAGTGGGTTAGCCCAGTTAGCCTATAGCTAGCCTATAGCTAAAGGGAACTACAAGCTAACTGGTTTAACCCACTCAAAAAATGAATTAGCAGTAGTGCTGTAGAAGATTGCTGATATGTAAAATAACCTTGTTGCACTTAACATTTTCATTGGTGTAAAATGTTAACAGATTAAAACAGTAATTGATTTCTGCGATAA
>NC_063211.1:14166609-14176609 GCF_017589495.1 Alosa alosa | reverse complement strand
ACACACACACACACACACACACATGTATATTTTTCTTTACTTCCTTTGGTCCAATTCAAATGGGGCCTTAGTTTTACATGTGGAACATGTTGGGAACATGGATGGGACCCTTGTTTTTGATCACACACACACACACACACACACACATTCACCTTCTTTGGTCCATTTTACACAGATTATTTCTTTCTCTGTCTGTCTGTCTCTCTCTCTCTCTCAGTAAGATTCCACACGCTGATTTCATGTCAAAGTTTTTCTTCCTGATCTAAATAATAGAGCAGAATCACTACAAGAACGGCCATCGCTATGGTGATGATGCTGATGATGCTGATGATGATGATGCTGATGCTGATGATGATGAGGACACAGCTGATGATCACTCAGATGATAATGATCATCAAGAGGATTAGACATGGCAGTTGCCGTAGCAGCAGTCTTACTCCGTCACCACGTAGATGGCTAGATGGTAGATGGCTTCACTATGAAGGGGAGATATTGTGTTTAATTACTCTCTGCCTGTCCCTGCGTCAGAGCGCTGCCTTCGGTCCGCCATCTCTCTCCCCCATCAGGGCTTGTTTATTGCTCAGAACCCCCCTGCCTGGGGCTGATGCCGCCACCAGAGTGACACTTCAACAAGCCCCCAGGGACACCCCACATCACTTGACGAAAGTGTGTGTGTTTGTGTGTGTGTGTGTGTTTGCGGAGGGTAGTGAATGTGTGTGTGTGTGTGTTTCTGGGAGCTTGTTTAGGCATGTGTGTGTATGTGTGTATGTCTGCGTGTGTGCTTGATTGTGTATGTGTGTTTGTGAGAGATAGTTTATGTATGTGTTTGTTTGTTTGTGTGTGTATGTGTATGGGTGCGTGCGTGTGTGTGTGTGTGTGTGTGTGTGCACGTGTGTGTGTGTGTGAGAGTATGAGCTGTCAGGTCCAGCAGCATTTTGCAGGGGAACTGACAGTCCTAGTGAAGAGCCCTCCCCTGTGGTCTCCCAGACAGGTCTCTCAGTGAAGCCAGACTCTGTGTAACTGGACCCAGGTGATTTCACGCTGCCACTGCGGCTTCCGCTCTCCCGCAGTCCACCCTCTCCGCAGTCCAGGCCCTGCCCAGCCCCCAGCACGCTTCACTGGGCAGCCCTGCTGCCCGCACTCCCCTCTAAGGCCTCTGGAACTCCAGACCTTACCAGCACTATGATGTCTTTTTCCCCCTTCTGTCTCCGACTATATCCCTCTCTTCTCACTCTGTCTCTCTCTATCTCTCTATTTCCCTCCATCTAACTTAGTCTCTCTTTCTCTCTCTCTCTCTCGTTCAAACCCTCTTGCTCACATGCTTTTATCTCCTACTCTCCTCCTCTTCTTGTTCTCTGTGCTCTCTCACTCCCTCTCCACCTCTGACATGACCGATTTTTATCCATTTCCTGTGTCCCACTAGAGCACCACTGAGTGTGGGCATCCAACAGCACAACATGGACACTTCATGTTTTTCTTTTCAAATTCTGTCTTGCTGTAATTCCAGCACTGCTACTACAATTCTGATTTAATAAGTCCCTGTAAACTTTGTGTTTGTCACATTACAGAAAATTATGTAATTAACTGGTCAGAAAAATCTGACTGAATAAAAACATTGAGAAGTATATGTAGGTTAAAATAGGCTGATGGGTATATTCTGCTCTCAGACTGTGTCCTGTTTGCAGGTCTAACTCCACAATTCAGTACATATGTGCTTTACATACTGTATGTTTTCAGGAGTAACCTACAGTATATAAGGTGTTTCCAAGCAAATCTCCAACTTTCATTACAGGGACTTTGATTTGGTGACAGGGACAGGGATTAAATGCAGTATTACATTACATTACATTATATAATATATTATATTATATTATATATATATATATATATATATGGATGTATATATATATATATATATATATATGGATGATGTAGATATAAATGCATGTATAAAGTGCAGGGTTTAGTATGTACAGTAATTAGGTGTCCTTCTTAGTGCCTTATGTGCCATGTGTTTGGGTCGTAGGTACAGACAGTTCTCAGTTAAGTGTTGGTCACTCCCATTCCCAATGTGTTCATGTTCTGTCTGCTCACACATAAAAGACGATGTTGTTGTTAATGCATGTCTGTCACTTGCTGGTAATAAACGACAGAGACACAATCAGAAATTCATGCGTTTTAATCTTATGCCCACATCACAGTATATATTATATGCCTCATCATGCCATCTTATAGTAGGGAAGGACATGGTAAACCAGATAGAAGCTGTGAACTCGATGTGTGGTGCGTGTAAAACCGGGCCAGCTATATTACACAGTCAGCTACTTTCTGGGACAAGACTTGAGGGAGTCTGTGTGTGTGTGTGTGTGTGTGTGTGTGTGTTCACTATTCATCTCAGGTAATCATAACTACTAATGGGTTCACACACACACTGCAGACTTTACAGTCTAGAAGCTGAGCTTGTGTCTATGAAGAGTCTCTTACCTTACAGTCTAGAAGATGCGCTTATGTCTATGAAGAGTCTATTACCTTACAGTCTAGAAGCTGAGCTTGTGTCTATGAAGAGTCTCTTACCTTACAGTCTAGACAGCCGTGGCCTGAGACCAAATTTCCCTCACGGGATCAAAACAGTATATATACTTATACTAATACTTATACTTATAGACACTGAGCTTGTGTCTATGAAGAGTATCTTACCTTACAGTCTAAAAGCTGAGCTTACTGTATGTCTATGAAGAGTCTCTTACCTTACAGTCTAAAAGCTGAGCTAGTGTCTATATTAAGAGTTTCTTACCTTATACTCTAGAAGCTGTGCTTGTATGTGCAGATGATCTCTAGGCCTACTCTATAACCTTGTAAAGAAAATGCATTAATTGCATTGTGATAATTGCTAGCTCATAATCACTCCTTAATTTCCACATTCCATGAACTTTCTTCACACACTGTCAAGCCCACACCTACAGTATTGTATGTCTTATCCTGATTCTTTAAACACTGGATTTGAACATTTTACCCTACTGAGATGACTTTAAAAAAGCCCCTACCTCTATTTTTAGGCACTGTAAGGTTAAGTAGATCTCTGATTTCGACTTGAACTCAAAGAGAATTCTCAAAGAACTATTAAACGCTAGGCACAGAGAAGCTCATGCAGCTGTGATCAGAAGCTTTGTAATGGAAGGAAAATCAGCTATCTAATGCCTTATCTCCCTGCCATGGAACTCTATTTTATTCGGCATTTGTTACATTTTTTTGACCTGGTTGGTGTGCATGGATGCCATTGGCTTGTTTCTAGTTCCTAAATCCCACCTTTGGGAATCTGCGTTCCCTCACAAATCTATTAGTATTCCAGCAGTTATCCTTTTGTTTTGATCACCAGTTTTTTTTTCCCTTGGCAATTTATTATTAATACCATCATATTGTATTATTATAATTTATTCTATTGTTCTATTTTTTTAGCCCATAGTATTCTCAGTTGTATCTCTCTAGTACGTCCTCTGCATCCCCTGTGGTTCTCCCATGTTCCTTAGTGTTCCCTTCAGCATTCTCTACTGTTCCTTCTTTTCCCCTGTGTTCCCTCCTCATTTCCCTCCGCTCCCGTCGTGTCTCCACGTGTTTCTGTGGCATTCCCTGGCGTTCCGTCGGAGTCCCTCGGCGTTCTGGTGAACATATCCCCTGCAGGCACCACCCTCTGTTTAAGCGCATTCCCAGGGATTGGACTGCCCCTCACAAGAGGCCATTGTTCATGACAGGACTCCAATTGGCCATAAATTGAAAACAGGTGTGTCAGCCTGGGTGGGTGTAATTTGGTGTGTGTGTGTGTGTGTGTGTTTGGGGATTTACCAAAGCGTCACTTGTTGTGGCCTTCCTCTCTCCGCTGCGGCACGGCAGCTCCTTCTTGGTTAAATATAGCGGTCGCCGGTGAGATCCGATTGGCTGGTGCTGGGTGAGGACGATGCAATGTCATTGCCGTGGTGACATGGAGCGTCATCACAGGAGCCTCCCTGGCTCTCTCCTGAGTTCTTCTGAATGCTCGTGACTGAGGGAAGCTGCCTGCAGCAGTCCACCCCATCACTGGAGGACTGAGTGCAGGACTGTTGCATGATTTAAAACACACACACACACACACACACACACACACACACACACACACACACACACACACACACACACACACACACACACACACACTCTCACACACACATTGTATTTATATAGCACTTTATCAAGGTACCCAAAGCGTTTTACAGATGTTTTTCATGCTTGTATGTAGCAATACATGTCTGAAGTTGCTATATTCTTCTCCTAAAGAAATGTTGTTGTCAATGACGGTCGTGAGACCTGCAGTGGAGGAACTGAGAGTCCACCCATACCCCTGATTGGTGTTAATGTTTAGCAGAAGGCAGGCTGAGAAGACTGTGGCGTGACTGAATATAGCCAATGGTCATGGGATAGCGATTGTCCTTTAAGTGTTAGATGCATGTGTCAGCAGTGGCGTAGCCAGAATTTTTCAAGCTGGGCGGCACTGGCCCATCCAGGCCCTAATGTGGCTATGCGCCTGTGTGTCAGACATCACAAATCCAACTGTCTGCGTTGTGCAAGTTGTGTGTATGCCTGTGTGTGTGTGTGTGTGTGTGTGTGTGTGTGTGTGTGTGTGTGTGTGTGTGTGTGAGGAGTTGGAATGGGAGTCCTGTTAAATTCATTGGTGCTGTGTGCTTGCCCCAGTGATGTTCATGGGGGGAGGCACCTAGCAGCACATGCCTGTCTGGGAAAAGAAGCAGGTTTATGGGACCTCTTGGAGTTAGAGTGGTATGACGTCAAACCAGACCTACTGCACTCACGTGAAAGGATATGAAGGCAAGAGGGTGAACACACACACACACACACACACACACACACACACACACACACACACACACACACACACACACACACACACACACTCACACACATACACACATACAGTATACACATACACTATGCAATGGAGCATACTCACTCACACACAGACAAATACATGGACACTCTCACAACGCCACATATACAAACTCTAAATATGTGAGTACAAAACCCTCTTCTAGTGGGTTTGATTTAGTATCACACACACACACACACACACACACACACACCCATATGCCCACGTGTGTGTATGCTCATAAATCCTCCGTCTCCTGCATTGCTTGAGTGCTAATATAAATGTTAATGGGCGTGTTAAGCTTTCAGAGTGTTTGGGTTGCCAGGGGTGTGGTGCAGGCTGTTTGAAAGCCCTGGATTGATGTCCAACATTTGCCCAAGTCACCAGTCCGACTGCCTTCTCACTCTGAAACAAGACGCTCTTTGAGTCGATAGCATACCTAGCGAACCCACTAAGGACACTAGAACCCACTAAGGACACTAGACCATCTCTTACGATAGACACCCTAAGCTTGGGATTTTTACAACAGAAGGGTCTCTTTTATGAACTGCACTAAGAATCAGTCCAGCATATCCAATGAACTGAATCTAGAGATCTGAAATAGGAGACAAAAGGGGATATGAAAATGCATGCATGTTACACGTCTGTCTGAAAATGTCACCTGATCATGTGCAGTAACATCTGGTGTTGATATGGTGACATTTGGGTCCCTGATTTAAAAGACAAAGTGCAAAGTCTCAGTGCAAGGAAAGTTCTAATGAATGAATTACAAGTAAGGTTTTTGGTTTGGGTCTTAAGACTGCAGTTTTTCCATCATTCAAATTAGGGTGTATGGTGTTGGCTCTGGACATACATGTATCTATCATATGTCTTGGCATGTTACTTGTTTATGTACTGTAATATACGATATGGTAACAATGGTATGGCATCAATTTGGGCATGGTGTGGTATATGTGGATGTGGATCATGTACGTTGACAGCTAGATATACATAGATTATGCTGTGTGTGTGTGTGTGTGTGTGTGTGTGTGTGTGTGTGTGTGTGTGTGTGTGTGTGTGTGTGTGTGTGTGTGTGTGTGTGTGTGTGTGTGTGTGTGTGTGTGTGTGTGTGTGTGTGTGTGTGTGTGTGTGTGTGTGTGTGTGTGTGTGTGTGTGTGTGTGTGTGTGTGTGTGTGTGTGTGTGTGTGTGTGTGTGTGTGTGTGTGTGTGTGTGTGTGTGTGTGTGTGTGTGTGTGTGTGTGTGTGTGTGTGTGTGTGTGTGTGTGTGTGTGTGTGTGTGTGTGTGTGTGTGTGTGTGTGTGTGTGTGTGTGTGTGTGTGTGTGTGTGTGTGTGTGTGTGTGTGTGTGTGTGTGTGTGTGTGTGTGTGTGTGTGTGTGTGTGTGTGTGTGTGTGTGTGTGTGTGTGTGTGTGTGTGTGTGTGTGTGTGTGTGTGTGTGTGTGTGTGTGTGTGTGTGTGTGTGTGTGTGTGTGTGTGTGTGTGTGTGTGTGTGTGTGTGTGTGTGTGTGTGTGTGTGTGTGTGTGTGTGTGTGTGTGTGTGTGTGTGTGTGTGTGTGTGTGTGTGTGTGTGTGTGTGTGTGTGTGTGTGTGTGTGTGTGTGTGTGTGTGTGTGTGTGTGTGTGTGTGTGTGTGTGTGTGTGTGTGTGTGTGTGTGTGTGTGTGTGTGTGTGTGTGTGTGTGTGTGTGTGTGTGTGTGTGTGTGTGTGTGTGTGTGTGTGTGTGTGTGTGTGTGTGTGTGTGTGTGTGTGTGTGTGTGTGTGTGTGTGTGTGTGTGTGTGTGTGTGTGTGTGTGTGTGTGTGTGTGTGTGTGTGTGTGTGTGTGTGTGTGTGTGTGTGTGTGTGTGTGTGTGTGTGTGTGTGTGTGTGTGTGTGTGTGTGTGTGTGTGTGTGTGTGTGTGTGTGTGTGTGTGTGTGTGTGTGTGTGTGTGTGTGTGTGTGTGTGTGTGTGTGTGTGTGTGTGTGTGTGTGTGTGAGGAGTTGGAATGGGAGTCCTGTTAAATTCATTGGTGCTGTGTGCTTGCCCCAGTGATGTTCATGGGGAGGCACCTAGCAGCACATGCCTGTCTGGGAAAAGAAGCAGGTTTATGGGACCTCTTGGAGTTAGAGTGGTATGACGTCAAACCAGACCTACTGCACTCACGTGAAAGGATATGAAGGCAAGAGGGTGAACACACACACACACAGAGAAACACATTTGTAGGTCTTTTCTCTCTCTCTCTCTTTCTCTCTCTCTCTTTCTCTCTCTCTCTTTCTCTCTCTCTCTTTCTCTCTCTCTCTTTCTCTCTCTCTCTTTCTCTCTCTCTCTTTCTCTCTCTCTCTTTCTCTCTCTCTCTCTGTAACATATTGGACACTGCCTGCCTCTAAAAAGAGAGCCAACTCAATCCATATAATCAATCAAGGGGAATAAGGGACATTTGTAATCAGCTCTTTTGAAATAGTGCTTCTTAAGCAATATAGACAAAAGTGCAATCAGCCACACAGACAGTTAATCATTCTGTTATCCTCTTGTTGAAATCTTAAAAAAGAACATACATGTTTGTCTTTTGCTTTCCTAGTCTTTGCTGCATTTTTAGCCTCTCCCCACTTCATCTTCTCTCTCTCGTTCTCCCTGTGTTACTCTATCCTCCTTTTCCTCTTCCTCCTCTCTCTCTCTCTCTTTCTCTCTCTCTCTTTCTCTCTCTATTCCTCTCTCCTGCAGTGAACACAGACATCAGACTGTAGAGGAGGTGTTGAGGGAGGGTGCTGTGGATGAGACAAGATGCTGTGAAGGGTCATTCAGGGACACTCCACCTCTCTCTCTCTCTCTCTCTCTCTCTGTCTCTCTTTCTCTCTCACACACACACACACACACACACACACACACACACACACACACACACACACACACACACAGTCCCTTAGAACACAGGGCCTTCTGTCCCCAGGCCACCAGGGAGAGAAAACCGAACAACTTTCTTCCTTCCTGCCTGCTTTACACAGACAAACACAAACAGGGTGGACAGAGACAGACTATTTTACCGACTGGAAAAAAAAACGTGCAAAATTACGGATTTTAGTATGCAAAGGCCTTTTGTTCACCTAATTGAAGGAAAACTGCAGTGATTTTTCACATAGATGTCTGTTTCTCGAGGTCACTGAGTACTGTCGGTAAGACCAAAAAAAAACAGCACAGTGCTACACGAGTCATGTTTAAGAAAAGCCAGCATAGGCAGCAGCTTTGTATTCAGGACTATTTTGCCACTGTCCTAAATGTTTAACACATTGTTCCATGGCCCGTATTGCTCTCGAGTCACGAAAGGCTGACATCATCACATCTGACCATGCGCGACTAGTCCACATACTGTCCCAACCCCAGTAGCCTACCTGGGTTGGAGTTTAGAGAGTTCAACTCTTGAGGTTGTGTGCCGTGCCTCCTGCTTAGGGCTAATTAGAGAAAACGTTCCATAAACAACTTTAACAACCTGTTACCCCAAGCGTAATTGCCTTTTATGAACTGTAAATGTGCCTTGTAGCCTCTGCTTGGTTTCTGTGTCTGCATCTGTGTTTTTGTTTGTGTTTTGTGACTGTGTGTGTGTGTGTGTGTGTGTGTGTGTGTGTGTGTGTGTGTGTGTGTGTGTGTGTGTGTGTGTGTGTGTGTGTGTGTGTTTGTGTGCCTGTCACAGCGTGGGCATGTGTGTGTGGTTACAGAGTGGTGAAGTTCAAAAGCACAATGTCATGTTGTTGTCCTTATATGCTACATAATGTAATATGAACATAGCCTTGGTTATGGCCTTGGTTGAAGGATAACGTGAGACGTTAACCAATAGGAAGTCATTCTAGGATGACGTTATCGATCTGAATCTCCAATCTCCACCCGTCTCATTGGTGATCCACTGCCGATACTGCCTATAAGGCTGCAGAAACTAGTCCTCTGCAGGTATTCTGAAGCGATCCAATGGACCAATTCCAAAGAGCCATTGTGGATAGAAAGGGTTAACATTTCATGTACTCCTTCAGAGAACTGAAGTTACCATCATGCTTCCAAAAACATTAGCATTCTTTCTTTCTCTACTTGGCTTATACGTAAGATTTTCTGCGGTTTTAATTAATATAAGAGACAGTCACAAGAGTCACATCGCCCATTGACAAACACTCTGTTCAGTTTCATTTACATATGCATTTAGTGATTTAGCTGACAGTTTAATCCAAAGCGACTTACAAACAAGTCAGTGTGACAAGGATAATGCAGCAATACGTATTTTATTTATATTTATGTATCCTTTGTTTAACCAGAGTAGTCCCACTGAGACAGATGTCTCTTTTCCAAGTGAACCCTGGCCAAGAAAGTACTGTACTACTCACATAGAATCAAATGACAGTTCCAGAAGGGGGATAGTCGAGTGGTAAGTGCTAGATGTAGCATGTCGAGTTGTTGGTTTCACAGGCAGATTTACCCGGTCTCAGGGAGAGGGCCTTGCACTGTGACATGTGAGATGCTGAGATCATCTCTGTTGTAGCGTGGACTGTAGATGCCCTCGGCGGGTCGAATGGATTTAGCCCCTTGTAAGATCTGACCTTCTCGCCAGCTTTCTCTGTCATGCCCGGACATGGGCAGGTTGCCCAGTCGATCTGACAGAGCTCACAAGTCCAAGAGCTCCCCTTGGTGACATCTTCTACTCTGCTTTGTATAATGTTTCTTGTTGCTCCTGTCTCTTTCTGTTAGTCTCTCTCTCTCTTTCACTCTTTCTCTCTCTCTTTAAGTCTTAGGTCTAAATAAAGCTAATTAAATAACAAGCCAAATTAATTTGCTAATTTAACATCATGGGCAAGACATTGATGAGTCAGCTCAATGCTCCCACACATGGTGGCTGTAGTTCATGCATTCGATAAAACCTTTGTTGACAAAGAAACCTTTATTTGTTGACTTTGCACTTTGCTCTCATTTAAATGATCTTATTATTTGGTGGGGTTTTTTCACTCCTTCCTCATCGTTCTTGCTTCAGTGGTTTCTTTTGAGAAGAACTCACAGAAGAGTAAAGATGAAAAGGGTCATTTCACTCCCTGTTGCTCCTCACTTTACAATTTCATCTGCGACCTTTTTTTTGCTTTT
>NC_063211.1:14154109-14161609 GCF_017589495.1 Alosa alosa | reverse complement strand
ACACACACACACACACACACACACACACCTCCCCTCCCCTATGTTGCCTGCTATCACTCCCCTCTGTCAGGCTAAATCAGAAGGTTCTGCTATTCGTCTTGTCAGCAGTACACAGGCTTTGGTCGGTGTCGCTTCATTAACTGACTGGCTTTTCAGCTCAGAGAGGCCCAGAGAGTCTCTCCACTATCCTCTCCTCACTCTTCTCTCCCCCTCTCATTTCTCCTCTCTTTCTGTGCTCCTCTCTTTCTCTATCTCTCCTCTCCTCTCTTCATCCTGTTCTCTCTGTCTTACTGTCCTCCCCCTCTCTGCCACTCAGTCATACTCTCTCTCTCTATCTCTCTCTCTCTTCATCTTTTTATCTGTCTTATCTCTCTCTCTCTCTATCTCTCTCTCTCTCTCCATCTTTTTATCTGTCTTATCTATCTTTTTATCAGTCATACTCTCTCTATCTCTCTCTCTCTCCATCTTTTTATCTGTCTTATCTCTCTCTCTCTATCTTTCTCTCTCTCTCCATCTTTTTATCTGTCTTATCTCTCTCTTTCTCAATCTCTCTCTCTCTCCATCTTTTTATCTGTCTTATCTCTCTCTCTCTCTATATCTCTCTCTCCATCTTTTTATCTGTCTTATCTCTCTCTCTCTCTATCTCTCTCTCTCTATCTCTCTCTCTCTATCTCTCTCTCTCTCTCTCTCTCTCTTTTCCTTTCTCTCTCTCCTCCCCTCTCCTTCATCTCTCATCATGGCCGCTCACCCTGCCACCCACCACCTCCTCCTCCTCTTCCTCCTCCTCCTCCTCTTCATCTTCCTCCTCCTCCTCTTCCTCCCAGTCAAGGTCACCTGTCACGTCCGGCTCCAGCGGGCCGCTTAACTGGGGTGTCAAAGTGTGACAAAAGCCATTAAGATTTAGGGAGATAGCGGCCAGCGAAAACGCTGAGAAACACACTTTCTCCCACCACAGCCTGAATTGGCTGTGGCATTCAGCGGCTGAAGCGAGGGACAGAGAGAGAGCGGGAGGGAGGAGTGGGGGAGAGAGAGAAATGGATAGACATGGAGAGAGAAAGAAAGGTAGAACGAAGGAATTGATGGAGTGAGTAAGAGGGTGTGTGTGTGTGTGTGTGTGTGTGTGTGTGTGTGTGTGTGTGTGTGTGTGGGTGTGGGGGGAGGGGGGGGGGATGGGGGGACCTGATGAAAAGGGACAGTGAGAAGCAGAAATAGTGAAAGAAGTGATACAGAGAAAGATAGAACGCAGGTGAGACGGAAAGACTGCATGGAACAACAGAGAGGAGAAATGAAAAGAGAGACTTCATGAAGAGGAAAAGAAAAAGGACTGAAGAGAGTCACTGATATGAAGGGAGACACAGATAGAGAGTATAGATGGAGATGATGGAGTGATAGAGAGATAGAAGGTAGAAGAGCAAGAAGAAAAGGTGATGCAGAGGGAAAGAAGGCGTGGTGAGGGCAACGGTTTCCATAACCACCAAAATGGCGAGTTAGTATTGATTTTTTTCCGCAATACCATTTGCAAAAAGGTATTTGCATTCACATGGACTGCCATGTTATGTCAACCATTAACTGAACATATAATGCTTTACTAAACTCATGTACACACACACACACACACGCACACGCACGCGCACGCGCACGCACACGCACACGCACACGCACACGCACACGCACATGCACATGCACATGTAACAGATGCCAGCTAGCTTAGCTGTGCGTGTGGAACGTTGGTAAACCTCACTCCCCAACGCCTCAAGAGTGCTGCTGACATGAAAGCTAGTAGCCTGGGCTTTTAGCTTGATTGTCAGCACGGTCGACTCCCGATATGAGGTGCTGCTGTTTCGCGGGTTCGAGTCCGAGCTGAACCGTGCAGGTTTCCACACAAAGCAGGTTACACTCACATACAGTACACACACATACACACACATGGACACACACAGACACACAACACACACATATACACACACTGCTTTCCACCCTTCCCGACACTATCCCAAACGTTTCCAAAATGATTCACGAAGCGTAGCCTCTATGTTAGCCACTGCACTAGCCAGGAGAAGCTGGCAGCGACAAGGCACTGAGCCCTGAGCCGGCACTCGTGTTGGACAGCTAAATGGGACCCAGCTGCGGGAAATATTTGGAGGAAATGATATCGCTGTCTGAGTCACAGATGATAAACTGAAGCAATGCTGTGATGCAAAGAGCAAACATGACCCACATGTCGGGATGACCCACGAGCATGTTCACACACTAACATAAATGGATGCGCATTCCCCCACACACACACACACACACACATACACACACACACGTCTCTATTTCTGTCTGCTTGTCTCTCTCTGTCTCTCTCTATCTCACACATACACACTCACACACACATATGCACAATTATATATATACACACACACACACACACACACACACACACACAGACACAGACACACACACACAGGCACACACACACACACACACACAGATAAACACATAACACAAAAACACATAAATACCCTGGATGTGCAGTAAGTCACATTACCATGTCATTTCTTGTCCATAAAACAACACAAATAAAACAAATAGACACATTGCCTACTATGACTAACATAGAAATAGTAGTTTTAAATGGCATCATGCCGTGTATAGTGCATTCCTCATAGTGTAGGTTGCCCTTGGCTGCATATTCTTTGAATTGGTGTGCAACAAAAAAGTGCAGTGGAATTCATGGATCATTAAGCAAATGCATGCATCAGGAAAACGGCAGCCAGTGTAATTTGCATAAAGCCTTAATTGCAACTAGGCAAACACAAATCTCAGGCTTTGTCATTAGCACTGACCAACATCTGCTTGTTCCATCTGCAAAGGCAACTTGTGTCTGGCTCTATGCATTTGTACCACCTTGATGAAGACTTTGCAGTGTCTGCTGCCAACCCCTGAATTATGATTAAGTTGAGATCCTTCATTACAATAAGTGGAATAGCAGAACATATTCAGCATTTCTAACACAGTTGTTCTGCTCGGCATGTCATTGTGTTATTGCAAACAGTCTTCTTTGTCATTTGTGACCCTATGACAAAAAAAAAAAATGTTGAGATATCAGATTTTCAGATCCATTTTTCATCAGTATGTGTTCTTACTGGGGATCAGATCCATGACCTTTGTGTTGTTTTCAGCATTCTGAACCATTTAAGTGAGCTACAGGTGTTCATGTGTAATGGGGGCCTCCGCTCGATGGTGTTTTATGCCCCCAATGTTGTCTTCCAGGTGAAGCTGCCACCGTCGACTTAAAGGCACCTTATCCTAAACCTAACCCTAACCCTAAACCTAACCCTAACCTTACCCCATGCCTAACCATAGCGCCTTCCAGGCATCGCTGCCTTGAAACAACGTTAGGGGCATAAAACACCAAGAAACGGGGGCCACCACACAACAACTGTAGAACCACCTGGAAACTGCTGTCCTTCTAGAACTCTGCCGGTTTCTCTAAAGTTGGTCAGAGCAGGTTGTTGCTACGAAGACGAAAGCTGTATAGAGTAGAGAGGATGAGTGTTGTGTGTGGCGTGCGCGTGGACGTTGCTGCCCGCTCCTGTATAGAGTAGAGAGGATGAGTGTTGTGTGTGGCGTGCACATGGACGTTGCTGGTCGGCACACAAAGGCTGGGTTCATGATGTGGCACCTGGCAGCACTGAGACGTGTGCTCCTCTCATCGGACTTAATTAGTCACCTAATGAGGGATCTTCAAAGCTATTGTGTTCTCTGGTGTACTCTCTTTCTGTGTGTGTGTGTGTGTACGTGCATGTGTGTGTCTGTGTGTATGTGTTTGTTTGTGTATGTGTGTGTTTACATGTACTGTGTGTGTGTGTGTATGGATGTGATGTGTAATTTTGCATGTATGTTTGTGTTTGTTGTTGTTTGCGTGAGAGAGAGCGAGAGAGAAAGAGAATGAGAGAGAGAGAGAGAGAGAGATTGCGTCATATCCCTGTTTCACGCTGCTAACGCCTTCCCACGTGCGACACAAACTGCAGGTCTCTCATAACCGCGTGCACCCCAGAGGCCAGACAAGACTTCCTGCTCCTCACGCTAACAAGGAAATTGGAAACAGCTTGTTGTCACACAAGTCTTTCTCCATTACACGTGCCAATCTGTCAGACATCCCATAAACACTCTCCTCGCCAGCTTTTCACGGTGTGTGCTGCAACTGTATGAACCAGGGACTGAAAATGGACAGCATCGTACAGTTATACATACACCCTGAGGACATGAAGCTGAAGTTATGGTCAACCATATTGGCAAATTGGAGCCAGAGTCTACACAGTGAGTTCTCTTAGCAGCCAGAGCATACGTAGTAAACAGGAAGTCAATCTAGATCCGCTCACATTTAGTTCAATTTAGTTAAAGTTCCTTCTGATGGCTTTACTTGTAACTGAGCGTGCTTTGTCAATTTTTTTATGTTGTTGTTTTTTTTATGATATTACAGTATGAAGTTCAGGAGTGGCCCATAGTGTTGATTGACATCCATTACTCACCTCATTTTGGCCAGGGTTCTAAAGAGGAGACACAGCACTCAAACAATCCTCCACAGAAATGCATGGGGTTAGTTCGTAACATCAATATGGCAGTTGTCTACACATATCCCATGCTTTCTTGTAATGTAAGTAACCCTTATAAGTATGCCTCCCTGTTCAATTGAATGGGAAAATAGCTGCCTGATAACTGCCCAAAGTGCATTACCAAGATGGCCGCCGAGTGTGGGCACTTGCCTATAAGGACGTTGCGTTGGCTTTCTGGAAAATGTAAACCCTCTTTACTTGTCTTCTACATCACATGCTCTGTGGTTGCAAATCATCACACCTTCCTCTCATTCTCCTCTCTTTCATACGTTGCCCAAAGATCATATGACTCCTTATCCACAGGGGGCGCCAGTGGGCATCCCTCACACATTATCTCCCTGCTATAGGTATCCCAGGACCATCTCCCATTGGAGCAACTTAAACTGTGTTTTCTGACCCAAGGCTACAGTGCATAATTAGGCTGGGATCCGTGTGCCAGTGGAGGCTGGAGTTTCAGGGGAAGGGGATTGATTGGGTGTTGATTGGACATTGATCATGCCGATGTTTCAATTCAGAGTGCGGTCTTAAGGGAAAAAGTCGGCCTGTAGGCCTCTACTGTATGTCTTTATGGTTTTTTTTTTGTTTATGTTTTTGCCTTTATTAATGTGAATAGCATTACATTGCCTCTATGTATGAAATATGCCATACACATAAACTGGCCTTACCTTGTCTGTAGGTCTACTAGCAGGTGATATAATATAAGACTTTATTCAGGGCTAACTAATCTTTTTTCTTTGTTTTTGTCTTTCTTTCTTTCTGCCACTTTTCTTCTCTCTATCTCTCTCTCTCTTTCACTTCATCCTCCACAGCCAGATGAGTTTGAAGGGGTCCACTCCCATACCTTCCGTGTGAAGGCATTCAAGAAAGCCAAGTGCTGTGCAGTATGCAAGCAGGCTGTCACCAAGGAAGGCCTGGTCTGCAAAGGTCAGTCCCGGACACACCACGCACACACGCGCGCGCACACACACACACACACACACACACACACACACACACACACACACACACACACACACACACACACACAAACACACGCACACATACCATTAATTGTGTCATGAGGGCATGGCTATGCCTTGGAAAGAGAGGGCAGACACCTTGGAATTTGGAAATATTCCTCATGGAAAAGCCATTAGTGCAGAATGAATATGAACTCTAATGTTTGCATCCATGGTTGCTAGGCTGAGCTGTTTTGTGTCTCCACATAACCCCTGTGGCAGTGTCACCTCAAGTAGAAAATCCTGGTTTCCCTGGAATTGATTTAGCAAAAAAAAAAAAGGTCATAATACATTGCGTCATTTTGCCTATGGCCATAATTCTGTTAACCTTATTGAGAGGGACGCAATCGGATAGATGCTGAGTCATAGTTGCCTCGTGGCATGGACGTTCATGAAATTCGCTCGCCTTGGTCAGCTCAGCGCACTATCAGTGCGATTAGATCACTTCAGTACCATATGGCCAGTGGACAGCTCCTGGCCTCAGTCCTTATCGTCTCATCCGGCCAGTCAGCAGCTTTACAGAGACTTAAAAGCACACCTTTCAGATAAAAGACTTTCTGGTTGCTGTTCTACAGCAGGTACTGTATGTGTTGTTGAAAGTCGGCATTTTCATGGATGTTATAATCCATAATGTTTTATATACTTTGTATATATTTTTTTTGTTTAAATGTGCTTTATGAATAAAATATATTTTACTTTTCTTCATAAAGAGAGAGAACTGAGCATGTCATCATATGCAGTGTCATGTCGATGGTATGTGTATACTAAGACGTCTCTTATGTCCTGCATAAACATGGAGGGGCTGGCTCAGACTGCACTCATATGAACTCATAAGGCACATCAAGAGCTACAACTATCAAAACAGTTGTGACTATAATGTCACAACAGTCGTGACTACAGTATAATGATGAACGTCCACACTCACTGACGAGCAATAAGGGGAGTCTGTCTTGTGTTCACTAATGTGATTTGTAAAATTTGATGGGTTTGGTTGGCCGGCAGGTTATTATCGTTCTCAAAATCACTTTGAAAGTGATCTCCAGTGATATAGTTTGCCATGTCGTTGTATTTGTTTTAGTGTGAGGTGTGCGTGTGTGTGTATGTGTGTGTTGTCGTTTCTAGTCGACAAAAGTGGTAGTTAAAACTTTAGTTTTTACCGTTATTATCATAGTTATCATTAAAGGTACAGTAACAACAAATGTGTTTATAACATGTTTTTTATCATTTCACCCTTGCTTTAGGTTAGTTAGATTGTTAGTAGTATTTTCCAAATACATATCTATTTAGTCCAGTGTACTTTTTTATATATAAATGCATGCACAACCACATGCATGCACGTACTGTACATACAAGCTGTACTTGGATTTAATGTATGTGTAATGTACTGTGCACTTACATGTGTAAGTACTTTATCAGTTAAGTATACTGAAACATGTGGATAAAGTGAAGTCCATTCTCTGTGGAGTCCACTCTCTGCTGGACTCTTATGAAAGTGACTGCAGTTTTACTGGGTCTTGAGTGAACTCATGATTCTACTTCCAAGAGGACACACACAAGCACACTCTCTCTCTCTCACACACACACACACACACACACACACACACACACACACACACACACACACACACACACACATATATACAGACTGGGCTGCGTGTGGTGAGTCTGGCAATGAGTGTGTTGTTAAAATTAGCAGGCTGCATTAGCCCAGATAACTGCACCCGGACCTCACTGCCAAACAAACAAGAGCAAAGTGGGGCACCAGACCCAGCTCCAGATATATAACTGGACATACCACACTCACACACACGTACACATACACACACACACACACACACACACACACACACACACACACACACACACACACACACACACACACACACACACACACAAAC
>NC_063211.1:14144109-14146609 GCF_017589495.1 Alosa alosa | reverse complement strand
GTTAGCTTGTGTTTATGTTTATAGGCAAACACACACGCACACACACATACATACACACACACACACACACACACACACACACACACACACACACACAAACACACACACACAAACACACACACACATAAACACAAAACACACACACACACACATACATTGTCTTAATTTTCTTTCTCTCCCTATCTGTCAATCAATCTATTTACATACACACACACACACATGCACACACACATACATACATACACTCACACACACACTGGTTTATCTAACTGGTGTGATGAGTTCAATCATTTATGCTCACTCAATAGTAAGCTCTCTGCAAAAACAATGTCCCTCCGTTTCACTGCCAGCCCTTTTTTTGTGCTGGGTGAAATTGTCAGCAAACACTGGAAAAACGAGGCAGAGTGTTGTTATTGGCTTGCCCTGTCAGTATCACGTTTCCCTTTGTTTATGTGTGTCAGCAGAACTACAGTCATAAACACATTCACTGGAAATATCGATTGGAATCTCGTCTCTCGCCTCTCGCCACTTTCAGCCGACATCTCGAGGAAACCATTCTGTTTGATGCGCTGATATTTCATTAGTGTTGTCAGGCATGTCAGTGGCAAAAGGGATTTTTGTTATGAAAAAAACCCTCAATGCTTGTAGGCCCACAATGTTGGCACATATTTGAAAAATAATGATTTATGTTCATGTAAATATATGTTTCATGTGTTTTGATGCATGTGTTGACAATTTAGGGCTCCCAAACATGCAATCAAATACATAAAAAGGGTTGAAATAGGAAGTGTGTAAAGTTCACAGTTGCTTTAGTATTTACGGCATCATGAAGTGGTAGCTTCCATTGTGTGTGTGTGTCTCTTTTTTGAGTTTTGAATTATACAATGCATGTACCTGTGCGTGTTACCTAATTATATGAGTTTATAACAAAACCATGCAAAGCGAACTCACATGACTGTTAGATGTACTAGAATAGTAACAAACCCCCTCCATGTCTGTTGTTCATGGTAAAATTGAGAGGGATAAAAATCGGCACAAGTCGAGTCAGGCGATGCTTTGATCTGCCGACGATGCCTAATCCCCTTGGCTTCGAGGAATCATCCGAGCCTCCGTAATAAACCGCGTCACGTCCATCGAGATGGCTGCACACTACAGCCGGCTTAGCTAATTGGCCAAACATCAGAAGCTGTTCCTGTCGGGATTACCTCTTTAGTTTACTGGCTGCACCGGTTTGGCCTGATGAAGCTCCGTGTTTTTGAATAAGGAGTTCGGTCACTGAATATAGCTTGTGCTCTGAGAAAAGCATGAATAGCTCAACGGCAGCTCAGTATGGCTTTGTTGCCACTGCTTCGAAAGGCATTTTTGATCATCAGCCCTACTCTGTGTGCTCTGTTACTGAGGTCTGGTATATAAACAGGTTCCCAGCTGACTCTCAAGTATATCAGTAGCCATGGATGTGTGTGGACAATGGTCTGAGCTAATGTAATCAATCACATTGAAAAATATTAGAGGTGTGTTTTTGGTTGATCTATTTTTGAGAATATGGCTGTTGGGCTATGAAACAAAGAGTAACATGAGTATAGCATATGCAGTATTGGTTCTTATACCGGTATATCCACGTTCTTATACATCCACATTTTTGGGCTAGTAAACCAAAGTCTCCAAAGTCTTCAGTTCTTTGTGTTTACATTGGCACTGTTGGTAACAACTTACACAAAATGGCTGTCTCCACACTTTAGATTTGTAAATATTGTCTCTTCAGCGTCCGTGTAAACTCAGCCTCCTGGCCAATAAAAAACACTAATCTCCTGCATGCTGTGAGGGACTGTGTTCTGTATGACTGTGTGCTTGATCTCCACTGTGATGTTTCCCTGGATCCGTGGAGGACCTCAGAGGTCAGACAGGGAGCCGTTAACCTGTGGCTCGTAAAGACTCCAGGCGGCCGGCACACAGTCAGAGAGAGAGAGAGAGGGGAGAAAGGAGAGAGAGAGGGAGAGAGCGAGAATGTTTGGTCAAGCTGCTGTTCCTGAGGCCTGTTGAGTGAAGCGTACACAGTGTGAATTGTCTGAAGCGAGGCGATGAGACAGGAGACCCAAAGTAATGAAAGATAAGAGAGAGGGAAGGGGAGTAGTGAGATTAATAAAAGGCAGAGCGTGACAGAGAGATATTTAAAACTACACTTTATTACAATATAATATGTGACAAAACTTCAATGAATCATTCTATGCGAGATGTATAAAAATGGCCAAAATAGAAATAGACAAAAATAGGAAGGGAAAGGAAGGAGAAAGAAAGAGAGAAGGGGGGAGATAAAAGGTGTGGGGTAAATAAGAGGAAAAGAGAGATAGAGAGAAAGAGAGGGGAAAGGAGGATGATATGACTTGCAGTGGCGGAAGACACCTGTCTGACGGCATCTTTCATCTCATTTGAGCTGCACTGGTCTGATTAGCAGAAGTGAAGTGAGGTGAAGTCATGCGGGTCCTCTTAGCAATGTTTGCTC
>NC_063211.1:14126609-14131609 GCF_017589495.1 Alosa alosa | reverse complement strand
TAAGCATTATGCATTAGGTGATGTTTTTTTAGTGTGTGTGTTTATGTGTGTGTGTGTGTGTGTGTGTGTGTGTGTGTGTGTGTGTGTGTGTGTGTGTGTGTGTGTGTGTGTGTGTGAGAGAGAGAGAGAGAGAGAGAGAGGGTAGTTCTCTAGTCTCACCCCTATAGGTCCCCTCCATAAATTGTAGCCGTGTCTATGGAAGTGAAAAGGCTAAGGCTGCTTGACTACAAGCCATACCATAATACCATGATATAACAGTGAAAACAGAAATGTTTCCCATTCAAGAGAAATAATAATTCATCAATAATGGATAGTGGTTAATAGGCAGCACACCATGATATGAGGATACTCTGCATAATTGCAAGATGATGATATGGATGGAGGGAGGAATGGATAGATCGTTGGATGGAGGGGTAGATGGATGGATGTATGGATGGAGGGATGGATAGATGGAGGGGGGATGGATGCATGGGTATCCACCTCCGGCGTTACAAGTTCAGGTGCATTTAGTGTTCTTATGGTGATGTGAGTAGCTTGTATTTCTATTCTGTCTGCATACTCTTTTGTGTCTGCACTGTGAAGTCTCTGAGTCATACTGTCTAAACACTGTTCAGAGATCAGTCTCTGGCTGGCTTTCTAACACATGGCCTTTGACTAGACAGAGCATTGACTCAGATCAGCCTACGGGTGCTACAGATTCAAGCACATCATGGTGGTTGTCTGAAAATGCTAGGTGGGTGTTTTGTCATCAATGTTGAAAAAACATTGCAAACATCTTCCCACACTCATTGTTCTCGTCTGTGTTTAGTGACTCACCTATTCTGGCTCTTGCACAAGAGAGACTGGGGATGTCACAGCCTGTTCCTCACATACTGTAAGGTTAAACGTCACCCGTTTAACGCACAAAAAACTCCTACATATGACTGTTAATGTTAATGTTATACTAAAGTCTAGAAAGTTCCATGTAATTCCGCAATGAGAACAGAGAGAAACTCTCACACACACACACACACACACACACACACACACACACACACACACACACACACACAAACACACACACACACAGAGAGAGAGAGAGAGAGAGACATACATACTGTACACACATACACACTCCAATTAGCTGGCTATTCCTGGCGTTTCTGGGTGCTTTGAGCTGTGAAAACATCCTGTTGATAGCTCACACTGAAAAACCCAAGAGTGCAGCCAAGGCCTGTGTGACCAGACCCTAAAATAGAAAAGTGAAAATGCAATAATGCAATTTATCACTGGAAAGAGAGAGAGAGAGAGAGAGAGAGGGGGGAAAGAGAGAGAGGATATAAAAAACATGAAATGTTTTATTCAAGAGCGTCTGTGTTTGCAGTGGTACAGAACATACTGTAAGGATATTTGTCTCACGAGGTGCTTGTTCTCGGTCCGAGGACAGTCTGGACACTGTTGTCCCCACGACCAGGTGGTTGTCCGTTTGTGTGTGTGTGTGTGTGTGTATGGATGTAGTTGTATTAGGCCTACAGTGTGGTCACATAGGCCAAGACAAATGTCCCCTCTCCCCACTGCCTTTCGGCGGCTGGCAGCAGCAAACCGATCAGACGAGCCCGAGATAATCAAGTTTATCGTTGCCTACGATAGGCCTAGTGAAACTTCCCTTCACCAAGTTCAGTCCGAAATAATTCACCAAAAAATAGTTTGAACGTAAACCCGACGTACAGGAATGCCACTTGCGCCAAATTTATAGGAGTCATTGCAGATGAAAAAGACGCCTTAAAATTCGAACAATGCATACAAGGCCTTCCCGAACGACAGAGATACAGATATCCCGAAAGGAGTCGTCATTGACCGCAGTTATATGCAGGGAGTAACCGGTTTTCAACAGCAATATTAGTTTTTTTTCCCGAGTTGTGTAAACTCATTCTGATGGCATCAATCAATTTAATCCGGTATTTGGCAAAACCTAATATCGCTGCTACATTTAAAGCCCGAATATTCCCTGCATGTATAACTGTGGTCATTGTGTACGGTGAATTGAATGGACACATTTAGATCGAGCATGGCAAGTCATTGCAATAGCCTATAATAATAGGGCTAGTATTTCGTTACTGCATTAACCATAGTGATGTTCTTATTGAAAATTTAAAAATACTAAAATTAAAAAGTAAATTGCATTGTGGGGCTGTCAAGTGATTATTGCAATCATCATTGCAAAATCACATGAAAATCCCCCAGGCTACTTGGAACATCTCTTTAAATTGTGCTCAAATACATTTCTATGGAAGATGCTAGCATGGGGAGCTGGTTTAGCCAAGGCCTAAAGATCATGAAGGATAGTATGTAAGACATTGAGCCATGAGATGTGCAGTTTGAAGCCCTTAAAAGACGTGCACTGTTCATTTACTTACTGTTATTTTTATTTAATTCATCTTGAGATGTTTTAGAAGTTTAAATTTCAGCTCAGTGAAGCACTTAAAGAAAAAACACTTCATTAAGTTACTTTTCTTGTAGAATTGTAATCATAAGTCATAGGACAACCTATATAGGACAGTAATTAAGGGAAAAAAGTGAACCTGCTGCGGTGTTAAATGCGATGTGGTTGAAAATTTGGGTGCACCTAACTTTTGTGCTTGTGCACCTTAGAAAAAAAGTTAGGCGCACCAGTGCAACCAGTGCAAAAACTTAGTCTGGAGCCCTGACAGTATATGTGTATATGTGTGTGTATGCGGACCTGTGTGTGTGTGTGTGTGTGTGTGTGTGTGTGTGTGTGTGTGTGTGTGTGTGTGTGTGTGTGTGTGTGTGGCAGTGTGTGTGGCAGAGTGCGAAGCCAAATGAAGGTTAATGGGAGATTTGTTGTGTAAGTTGTGTGAAAGTTGTGTGAAGCCCAGACCTGACGGCTCTCATCTCTGTCTCTTCACAGGTCTCCACTGCCTGCACCACTGCTGCCAACTATGAGCTGGTAAGCACCATGGCCAAATTACAGTACACACACACACACACACACACACACACACACATGCATGCATTCCTACTATTTTCTTTTAAACGTGCATGTAACATAGTGATGTGTTACAGTAATATATGTTCACTATTACAAGATCATCCAGTCGTGCTCTGTGCATGTGTGTGTGTGTGTGTGTGTGTGTGTGTGTGTGTGTGTGTGTGTGTGTGTGTGTGTGTGTGTGTGTGTGTACACTGCACAGCTCATGGCCCAAATCCCCATCACAATCTCACTCTTTATGTCCGTGCAGCTATGGATCATATGATAGGACACCTGAACGAGTCATGTGTGTGTACACTGACATCCAGAGGCCCCCTCCCCGCCCCTCTTTTGTTTTTGCCCTCTCTCCAAAGCCAGTCCTCTGTGGAGTATTGGACATGGTGCATGACAGTGTGCTTGACAGTGTGCAATGTGTGGGCGAGAGCAAGCAGAAATATCTTGATTCTCTTTAGGTGATCTGACACATTGACTGCTTGTTTAACCTTCTGAGGCAGTTTTACATGAAGTTGACATTTTATATTTTATTTTTTAAATGTTATATTTTAAAAGTATTTTAAAAGTATTGATAGTAAACTGCTATGTGTGCCATTATTAAGCTCAAACCAAGCAATAATAACAAGGAGTGGTAGGAATGACTACAGTTCTTGGTTAAATGGACCTGGAACAGTGGTAGCAGCTTGTTTTGTTGTGGTCAGTGACATGCCGTTACTAGGTGAGTGGGCGTGATCAGTGGCTAAGACATTGCAGGACTGTGAGAACCAATACAAAGGGTCAGAGGTTATAGCATGACCTAGGGTTAGTGTGTGTGTGTGTGTGTGTGTGTGTGTGTGTGTGTGTGTGTGTGTGTGTGTGTGTGTGTGTGTGTATGTGTGTGTGTGTGTGTGTGTGTGTGTGTGTTTGTGTGTCTTTTGTGGGCCCTGTGGGCTTCTGTCAGAATCCAGTGGCCTTTCTCACCCTGCTCTCCTCCACTCCCCACGAGCGCAGCCATGCACACACACACACACACACACACACACACACACACACACACACACACACACACACACATACACACACACACTCTTCCCACCAGCGCAGCCATGCTTGCCTCAATGACTAAAAAATACATGAGTGATTCTTTCCATGAAATCCTTATTTCATAATTCAGCAGATGTTCATTCATAATGTATCCTCTGGATGGATTATCATTGGTATTTCAATATGTAAAGGCCTATAGCTCCTTAGAACAATATTTAAAAGAGGGATTCATCTTTTATTTAAATACTACTTTAACATCAGCATTAATGATTCACAATTTTAGGAAACAGAAATGTATGATTTTAGAACTAATTTCAGTTCCAAAGCTAATCTACCAAAATGGATATTATTTTATTTTTATTCTGCATCTATGCTAATATCACAGAATTAATATTCTGTTGATAGTGATACAGTATTCTGAGTCTGCTAATTTTGCCTGTGTGTTAGCTGTAGAGACAGTTGGATGGTAAAATATACACAAACACCCAAGCACACACACCACACACACACACACACACACACACACACACACACAAACACACACACACACACACACACACACACACACACACACACACACACACACACACACACACACACACACACAAACACACTTGCAGCCCTCTGTCCCTCTCTGGTGGCAGCTGCTGGTTTTGCAGCCTTAGAGACAGCTGGATGGTGGGCTAGACTGGGAGCTGGTCGAGATCCTGCGTGTTAGCACTGGTTAATCTTCCTCTGCTGGTCAGAGACTGCACTCTGGAAAGGTGTGTGTATTTGTGTGTGTGTGTGTGTGTGTGTGTGTGTGTGTGTGTGTGTGTGTGTGTGTGTGTGTGTGTGTGTGTACGCGTATGCGTGTTACAGAGAGAAGGTGTTCATGTATTTGTATGTATGTTTGTGTGTAAGCTTTAGTGAGATAGCTAGAGAAATGAATGAACTGGCTACACTGAGTAGATGTAGCAGAAGGTGGGCTAGGAGATGTATCTGTAACATCTCT
>NC_063211.1:14099109-14121609 GCF_017589495.1 Alosa alosa | reverse complement strand
ATGCAAATTCCAAGACCTAAGACAGAGTCCCTTTGCACTTCCCTGTAATCAAATCACCGCTTGGAAATTGGATTGTCCTCCGTACCACTATTTTGATGCAGGTTAAATAAAGTCTTATATTACAGGCGGAAGGTTGGTGTCAGTGAATGTTTTGGGGACACACTGCAGAATATAGCTCATGTCCTTTTAACATTCCACTGACCACTCTTTATGTGTTGCGTAGTTCATTGTGAGCAACAAAACCACACACAGGCCCTTCAGGCGTCCTCGTGGGCTTTGTTTTCAATTCTCCGCTTCACGCTCCTCACCAAGCATGGCGGTCTTATTGTAGATGCAATTTTTGATGTTGAGGACATTGTCCTGCTTTTATGAACCATGGCACATTCAAGGCCCCCTAAAAAAAGTGAACACATCCTGTAGAGCTCGAGTACATGCAGTCGCTCGTAACATTCAAAAGATTCGAGACTTGAGTCTGCTGATTGTCTGAAGTGTGATTTACACTGATGATGGATAATTTATGTGCAGATGGCTAGCAGATATTGTGCACATCTTGGACTCAACCCCTTGAGACACAAAGAAAGTGATCCAATAAGCTGAATGAAGGGCAGACGTCTCTGATGTGTATTGTCTGCCTTCATTTGTGGATCCCAGGAACAAATAGAGAAATGGGCAGTTGCTCAAACCTGCTCATTTATCACAATAAAAGTCATCTGTCTTTTGACACTTCTCTACTGATGGAACTTGATGAGAAGCACACCCGTCATTAGGACAAGTAATTAATTTCTGTCATTGTGGACAACGTTCATCTACCCAATATACACTATTAATGATGCACATTTGTATGTAATAAGACAACATTCTCTGTACTGTAAATGAAATCATGATAAGCAAAAAGGACTCAGTTGGACAGTAGACTGTGTGAGATGTGTGATTCATGTGACATATCATATCGTGCAAGCTACCAGAATTGTTTCTATGTATTGCATGAGCTTAAGTGTTGCTATGTGTTGATATTGTTGTTGTTGTTGTTGTTGTTTGTCTTAACTACATCACTAAATCCAAGTGAGAAGAATGGTAGATTTTTTTTGTTGGCCGCTTTAAGGAGTTCATGTATAAAGCTAATAAGCTAACTAGCTAATAGCCCACAGATCTGCCAGCCAAACACTGACATCAGAACACCTGGCCCTGATAAAAAGCTAGCACACTTACTAAATGAAGCATTGTGTTCAAATAGCTTTGTGCACAAATCACAAAAATGATGTAGGGAAAAACCCAGGTGACTATTAGGAATTACAGGTGTTTTTTTCCCTTTTGAGAAGACCATGTAAAGTGCCATCAAAATTATTTGAAAATAAATTTGCAAAAGCTGGACAGCTACAAAACGTACCTTTGTTAAAAACAGTGAAAACATACATATTGGTATTGCAACCCTGATCATCTTCCAATTTCTTTTGATAGGGATCCACCAAATCCACCAGAAGTATGGACTCTCGTCAGAGACCCCTCTCCTCTCTCTCTCTCTCTCTCTCTCTCTCTCTCTCTCTCTCTCTCTCTCTCTCTCTCTCTCTCTCTGTGTGTGTGTCTGTGCGCTCCATGTCTCGTGTCCAAACCTTGTCTCTGGGCCATGTGGTCTCGTGGTGATTGACTGTGTCTGCGTCTGCTCTGCATCTCACTCGCATCTGTTTGCCAAGGTCCCCATCTCGAGGCTGTGTGTCTAATTAAATCCCATCGTTTTCATCATTGGGCCTCCTTAAGGTCATTGTTCTTAAAGCGTGAATGGAGGGAGAAAGCTCAAAGTTTGGCATCCAGAAGTCTGTCAACATAGGCTGTCTGTTGAGTCTGTCCCCATACTTATTAGCCGGGAATGAGGCAACACAGGACAGATGGGACAAGTATGTCAAAACTGAAGACATCAAACTTGGATGGGACCTGCTTGTAGTTAGCGTGGGGACGTTTCAGGCAGGCTGTTTTGACTGAGAGCATCGGTGAAGACCAAAAACACCCAAACTGTGTATACTAAAGCAATGTCAAAATGTGACGGAAATGAAACTATGGCTCTCTGTCTGTCTCTCTCCCTCTCTTCAGCACAAACTGACAAATTAAGTTGTATCGTAACGTATCATATCGTATCGTATCACATTGTATCATATCGTATCGTATCGTATCGTTGATCATATTGTATCGTATCGTATCGTATCGATCATATTGTATCGTATCGTATCTTAGTGTCTCTCTGCACTCACTGTTTAAAGATGGATATGGATATGTGTTAGTGAGTGACAGGAAGGTGACGCTGGGCATGTAACTGAAGTGTTCCATTCGCGTATCATCTGCCACAACAATTAGCTTCCCCTTTAATCTATGGGACTGGCTATACCAGATGTGATAGCGACGCAGACGTTTGAAAAAATGAGACCAGTCTAAAACTCTGCACACGAACGGAGCGCATCAGTTACATGCCCGGTGTAGCCTCCCTGTGAGACTAAGTGAGATTAAGATGTGAGATGAGCGGCCCGCAAAGAGACAAGACTGAGACAGAGGCCGGATTAAGAATATTAGTAAGAGGTATAAGTATACTGTAGACCAAAGCCAATCGCTACTTTGTGTCTGTGTCTGTGTGTGTGTGTGTGTGTGTGTGTGTGTGTGTGTGTGTGTGTGTGTGTGTGTGTGTGTGTGTGTGTGTCTGTGTGTGCAGATGGGACATGCACATATGTGAATTTTACCACATGTTTTGTATTTTATGTTTATGGATCTTCAGTGTCCTGACATGTTTCTATATATCCACTGGATGTTTCATGCTTTGGCAACACTTTTATCACACCTTTAAATTATGCCAATTGTCTTTGTGTGTGTATGTATGTATGTGTGTGTGTGTGTGTATGTGTGTGTGTGTGTGTGTGTGTGTGTGTGTGTGTGTGTGTGTGTGTGTGTGTGTGTGTGTGTGTGTGTCGCCAGGAGCCTGAGTATGATCCAGAACCTGGATGACACGGAGGTGGACCTGGTCTACATCACAGAGCGGATCATCTCACTGTCCTTCCCCACGGGCTCCGACGAGCACAGCTACACCTCCCACCTCAAGGACGTGGCCGCCATGATGAGGTCCAAGCACGGAGAGCACTACCTGGTGAGCTTCATTACATTTACATTTATATTTACATTTACATTTACATTTACATTTATTCATTTAGCAGACGTTTATATCCTAAACAACTTACATATGTCAATAATGTAACACAGGCACATATGGCCTTCACATACTGTGTGTGTGTGTGTGTGTGTGTGTGTGTGTGTGTGTGTGTGTGTGTGTGTGTGTGTGTGTGTGTGTGTTCATGAGGCAATGCAGTGTTATGTCTAGCCGTCTAAAGTGGCTTTGTTTGTCTCAGCAGGAGTTCTGCTGGTTTACCCACAGTGTTGTTACTGTGGTGTCATTCTTATGGGTCCACATCAAATCCTCTTTAATTAACTAGTGTGGATTGTTTCTGGAGTTGATTTTTTTGGGGGCCTCATTCATGTGACAAATGAAGTGCAAAGTATTGTACTAATAACAAAAAAAATGAGCATGTGTAATTGTGTGACATGTTTAATCATCGACCTGATTCACTGATATGTGCGCTTACGGTATGATCTTATTTTGCTCATTGCAATTACCAATTAATGGCCAAGTATTAGCTATGATTAGACTCTTGTACTTTGCCGATCTTCTAAATGATCAAGACTTAGGTCTCGAAAACGCTTATCCATTGAAGTAGTCTAGGGCTTTTAGAGTTGTATGGACTCATGTCTCACCTCTTTGATGTTCCTGTTCCCATGGTTACAGGTTCTTAACTTGAGTGAACACCGAAATGACATCGTCAAGCTGAACCCAAAGGTGAGCTCTTGCTGATCAGATGAAATGTCATGCTCATATCATTAGGTTGTATTCATTTTGTGCACTATAAACCATGTTCTCATTTTACATGTCTGTTTTATTGCACTGCTGTCTGTCCCTTATCCTACTATGTCTGTCTTGAGTGCTGTATATCTGTTTTTCTTTTTGTTTTCTCTCTCCTGCTTTCTTTCTTTCTCACTCTCTTTTACTCACTCCTACACACACACACACACACACACACACACACACACACACACACACACACACACACACACACACACACACACACACACACACACACACACATATAACCCAACAACACAGTCTGTCGTTATAACTGAAATTCACCTTATCCTGTATTGACAATGACTCCTCACCCTTCTGTGTGTGTACGGTATCAGGTCATGGACTTTGGCTGGCCCGATCAACATGCACCTGCCCTGGACAAGATCTGTAGCATCTGCAAGGCCATGGACACCTGGCTCAATGCAGACATACACAATGTAGTTGTCCTACACAACAAGGTGAGCCTGCACACATTCACTAATAAACACTGGCAAACACACAGACACACACACACACACACACACACACACACACACACACACACACACACACACACACACACACACAGTGACAGACATAAGTAAGGACACGTTGAACTGGTAGGGATAAAATCTTACAGTAGAGTGAATAAGTAGCTTGCGCACTGAAGACTTCCCTGTGAGACTGCTGCTGTGTGTTTACAGAACAGACAGTAGGGGGTGCTCTTCTACCATTGCCCTTGACCCCTACAGTCACACTGTGGGGGGGTTGTTAATGTGTCCCTATCTATACCTTGGTGTATATCGAGCCTGTGTGGTTCAGGTTTACATGTGGTTTGGGGTACATACTGGTATAGACCTGATTTGAGACGGTTGGATGGTGTGCAGACTGAATGGGTTGAGATGTTTTAAAATGCTGTTGATTTGCTGTTAAGAGCTACAGCAGAACTCTACAGCTTTGTGCTCTTTCTCTCTCTCTCTCTCTCTCTCTCTCTCTCTCTCTCTCTCTCTCTCTCTCTCTCTCTCTCTCTCTATCCCCCCCTCTCTCTCTGTCTCTCTGTCACCCACAGACACACACACACCAGATACACACACACACACTGGCACCCACTTCAACACCAACAATATCAACAAAAAAACGAGTTCAATCAAGAAACACAATACAACACAGCAGAAGCCAGCAGTGAACCAGTGGCTCTGTAGCGCTTCATCAGTAAGAGTCCAGTCCAGAGGTCATTTCCCCTCTTCTGCTCTCATCTCCGCACAGTGGCGGGCGGCGGCGGGGCTTTGAAAGGCAACCCGATCGCTCGGCGGCTCCACGGCTCTGCGGACTGCCGCGCAGTGTAAATAAAGCGAGTCATTAAGTGTGTGTGTTCTCTCCGCCGAACGTCCAAACACTGCGTCGCCGTGGAAACCACCACAGCCCATTTTGCTCCGGTGGAAATGGAAGCTTGCGGTGTGGTGTTGGAGGGGTTGGGGGGGTGGGTTGAATTGAGAGATGGTGTGTGTGTGTGGAGTGGGGGTGAGGTGGGGAGGGTGTAGAGGGGGAAAGGGCAGGAGACTAGAGGGAGTTTGGAGGGGGAAGTGGGGGAGTTAATAGCCACCATTCAGTGCAGCGAGGGGCCATTTGATTAACTGTACCCCCATTGCTTGGCTCAATCTCAATCACTCCCCTCTCTAGTTCCAGCTGACAGCCGTCGTGACGCTCTTTTCTGGGCCCCCACAATGCCCGGCTGTGTCCCGACCAGCCTAATCATCTCTCCCCAACCCGCTTCCCCATCCAACAGCACTTTCCACCAATTGAGGCATTTCAGAACATAAAAAAGAAGAAAAAAACAGCTGCAAGTACAGAGCCGAGTCTGTTGTGTGTGTGTGTGTGTGTGTGTGTGTGTGTGTGTGTGTGTGTGTGTGTGTGTGTGTGTGTGTGTGTGTGTGTGTGTGTGTATGTGTGTGTGTGTGTGTGTGTGTGTCTGTGTGTGTGTGTGTGTGTGTGTGTGTGTGTGTGTCTGTGTGTGTGTGTGTGTGTGTGTGTGTGTGTGTGTGTGTGTGTGTGTGTGTGTGTGTGTGTGTGTGTGTGTGTGTGTGTGTGTGTGTGTGTGTGTGTGTGTGTGTGTGTGTGTGTGTGTGTGTGTGTGTGTGTGTGTGTGTGTGTGTGTGTGTGTGTGTGTGTGTGTGTGTGTGTGTGTGTGTGTGTGTGTGTGTGTGTGTGTGTGTCTGTGTGTGTGTGTGTGTGTGTGTGTGTGTGTGTGTGTGTGTGTGTGGTGTTTTCGGAACGAGGATGCTGTGCCCTGCAATCTCAGATTCATGAGAATTAGCTGCAGTTGCTCGAGCATGACTGCAGCGTTGGCTTGGATTGCCAAAGCAATGTCTATTTTTGTGGACATTTTTTTTTCCACTTGGTGCCTGGAGTTTTTCTGTCTCCGGATCTGTGGGCATCCTGTTGTTGTGTCCTCCAAAACGATCACGGAAAAGAACAAGATCATTATGTTGCTAGCGTTCATATTCATGCCGCACTGTAAGATGCCAGGCCAGGCGAATGAAAGCAAGACGGCAGCATAGGCTCGGCTCAAGTCACACGCAAAAAAGATCTTGAAGTTCATCTGGATATTCAATTTGGGTAGCTGTGACTAATAGCTATTCAGATATGTTCCACAATGAGAACATGCTCAAAGTACCTAAGACAACTAGATGTATACAACAGTTAGGTCAATCAAATTGCTTTCTCAACTAAATGATTTCTGATTGGACAAGAGGTATTCCATGTGTGGTAATATCCTGACACACCCCTTAAACTAAACTAAAGACTCCTGTGCAGTGACTTTTACGTGGATCCATGTGGATGTGGATGCTACTACATGAACTATACAAAAGAGGTTAAGGAATCGGGGCATTTTAATCTGTGTTAATTTTTGGGTTATGGTTATGGACAGCCTCCTTCCCAAAGCTCCCTCTCTCACTGACCCTTACTCTCTCCATCCCTCCCTTTCCCTCTCCCACTCTGCAGGGCAATCGGGGTCGGACAGGGGTTGTGATCGCGGCCTACATGCACTACAGCAACATCTCTGCCAGGTAAGGGAGCGGGAACGGCCTCGCTTGAGGAGCGGCGATTTGTGCCATAATTCTGTCTTAGCCTGCTGTGCTTCTCCAAGTCCCCACAGCAGGAGTGTCAGCTGGTGATGAATGGGCCTGGCTGTGGGGACACGACAGGGACGGGCTCTTGTAAAGCCCCCCAGCAGCCCACAGACAAATTCAGGTTAACTTTGTGTCACTGGCCCCTTTTATGCCAGGAATACACAGTGTGTGACAGACGTGCACACTTAAGCGCGCACGCACACACACACACACACACACACACACACACACACACATGCACGCACACACACACATACCGGTACACACACACGCACACACACACAAACACACACTCACACACAGGCATATACACACACACACACACACACACACACACACACACACACACACACACACACACACACACACACATCCACACACATAAACTCTCACACACACACACACAGACATCCACACACATAAACTCACACACACACATGCTCATGCACAGATATACACACACACACACACACACACACACACACACACACACACACACACACACTAACTGGTAAAGTGAAAGCACCGCTGTCTCTTCCCATTAAGCTAAATGAATGGGCAGTAATGGAGGCCACTCCCTCCCCCTGGGCCCTCTCTGATGTGTCTTTGCTTTCCACAGTGCTGACCAGGCCCTGGACAGGTTCGCCATGAAGCGCTTTTATGAAGACAAAGCCCTGCCAGTGGGCCAGCCGTCCCAGAGGAGGTGAGTGGGCGTGAGAGCCGCAGATAGGCTACTGCTGTCCACCACGGCTGCTGCTGTTGCTGCTAGCCGCTAGCGCTAGCCACTACTGCTATACTCATGAATGCTTTACTCAGCCACCAAGGTAGACCTGCTTCAGGGGGAGAAGGAGGGCAGGAAAGGGGCTACTTTGCTGTCCCTCATAATGACCATATTCAAATTGGCACACAGGCAAACTTTGGCTTTGGCTACCTGATCAAAGACCACCTGACCCCTCCCCCCGAATAGATTTCCCCAGCAATCTGTCATCACAGGCATGCTTGATGGCCCCAGTCCAGGCCTGTGCTCTGAAACCACACACATGCGCACGTGCACACACACACACGCACACACACACACACACACACACATGCACACACACACACACACACACACACACATTCAACAAGTGTAAACATTTATGGATTGGACGCTCCTCTTATTTAGCCATTTCAAAGCTCCTCCCAATAGTTTATAACTACCGGTATGTGTAGTAATAAACACAATGGAGTTGTGTTTGCAGTTTTGGATCAATCATTTTTCATAATTTTCAAATGTAAGACAGGTCAGACAAATATTACAGAGCAGCATTTTTTTGGTTTTGGGATCCTGAAGAATCAGCTCCTTCAGCAGGGGGATTAGTCTTGCGTAAATGACAGCACGGCTGATACTATAGTTGGCTCTCACTATTGGCTGGGCTAATTTTTCACAGGGAGATTTTCACTGGAGAATCTCTCTCTTCAGAAAACAGAATCGGAACCGTGCTTAATCTCTGTCTGGGAACCCGGCTGCTTGAAAACAGGAACAGAGGAAGCCACCATTATGTCTGCGGAATGCAGACAATCCCTCATCCCTGGACCCTTGTCCATTCCTCTTCCTCCTCCCAAGTCGTTTTTTCAAGAGGCTTTGAAATAATAAGATGCTGATAATTACCTTGGCTCACAGAATGACTGTAAGCCGACAAAGTAACCAGACTGTCAGACAGAATCTACCCTCAAAATGTTCCGGAACGTTTCGGAAGAGGCTGCATTAAAACAAAAATGCCAATGGCTTTATGCAGTGAGGTCCAGAGAAGTTAATTTATGAAACGTAATGCGTGTTTGTGACGTGTAAGTTAGCAAAATATGAACTGCTCAAAACCAAAATATTATGTCCAGTTATTGTTCAGAAAGCCACAAACCCAGGCTGTGTTTTGTGAAAAGAATTAAGCCACCGTGTTTAAAAAGAAAACGTTGATTTATTAAGTGGTTTGTTTGTCCAACATATAACTGTTGTGGTTTGTTTGTCCAACATATTGAAAAAAAACACTTCATCCACTTAATTTAGTACACATGCTCTAAGACTAATTTCCATACAATGCTACAGGGAAACTTTCAGACTATATGGCATCTCATACTACAGTCAATCTCTGGACTAGTTGACTGCAATTAAAGTGAACAAAACACCCACATGGATTATGGAAGTCTGGAAACTGTTCCCAGAACAGCCGCTCAGCCCTGCTTTTGCCTGTACCTCAGGGCCACTCCTGTCCCCTGACACTACGACCTTGACCCCAGGGGTGAAGTTCAGGTCACTGCTATTCGCACAGTACCCATGTGACCAAATCTCTGGGCTCACGTCTCCCTGTCCTCTGCCAACAGATTAGTGCCATCCTCTGGACCTTGAGTCAAACCAGTGCTCTCCTCGACCCTTCATTAAAGCACTGACATAACCCAGGGGACACACAGTATCTTCCATAGAGTGCAGTCTCATGGTACATACTGTGCCATATCGAGCAGTAGATGTTCACTGATAGACTAGTTTCACTAAGTCACCATTGTCATTCTCAAAGGTCTTAACAGCAAATGAAACATACAGTAACATTAAGCTTCCATAGGATTAAATGTCACAAGCTTGATCATTCTTATAGGAAACATATAGTTGTGCTGTTGAATTGTTATGATAATGTAAGGGATGGCCCTCCCCCAGAACAGGAAGCCTGCCCCCCTGTGTGTGTGTGTGTGTGTGTGTGTGGGGGGGTGTATTTGGAGAGGAGAGTGGAAAGTTGGTTCACTGTGGAGGTTCTACTCCATCCCTGTGGAGAAGAGGCAGGACCCAATGTGGTTTGGCCCCCAGTGAGTGGTGCGATTTTGCCTCTACCCCTTCACACACACACACACACACACACACACACACACACACACACACACACACACAACCCACCCCTGCCTGGGAACGTGGAGCATGTTGGAGAGAAGTTGTTTTGAACATGTGCCATAGCAACGTGTCGGAATGAGTTCACTTTAAGACGGGAAGTCTGTAAAGTGAAGGGGAAAAAGCTCTTCACAAGTATCTCGAACCCTTGGAAGTGGAACTTATCATTTATTGAAAATGCTTTCTTTTACTAGGGTGCCCTTCAGTGGCATTCATTAGTGGTTCAGTTTGCGTGATGAAACCATGACCTCTGCTATTAATAATGTTTCAATATCTGAGTTTATAGTTTCACATTAACTTATTGTATTGACGTAAATAGTTTAATAGTCCTCAGCATTTTGAGACAATTAGTCAATGTAAAGGGAATGTATAACACAACCTGTGTTTATGGTGAATTATTAATGCACAGTTTTTTTCCCCCTCCTCATCTTTTCTCTCTGTTTCTCTGTGATTGTGTCAGATATGTACAGTATTTCAGCGGACTTCTCTCTGGTCATATCAAGATCAACAACAAGCCTCTGTTCCTGCACCACGTCATTATGCACGGCATCCCCAACTTCGAGTCCAAAGGAGGTAGTGTACAGCCCTCACCATCGTATTTTAATCCACCTTCACAAGAATGAGAGGTGGTGTGTATCACAGTAACAGAGCAAAGAAAAAGGCTTTAACATACATTAAATGCTGAAATAATGTAATGCAATTAAATGCAAAATGCATTGACGGTCAAATGATCTGGAGTTTTAACCACTGTTGCAACTAAACTATATTACCATCAAGTAAAAAACTCCAGCTGATGCTATGGTCAAGACATTTGCATAGTTCTTCAATCAGAATTGTTAGTCTAAAAAAATGCATTCTTAAGAGTGTCAGCACTTGCAATGCATTGTATTCCTAATGAATGCATGTTGATGAACACCACTGCACTGCACGCTGTGTTCTAAGAGCTCACAGTCTCTCCCTCTGTCCACTGTCTTAGGTTGCAGGCCGTTTCTAAAGATCTATCAGGGGATGCAGCCAATTTATATGTCTGGGATATAGTAAGTGATCGTATTATAGTCAGTTGATGTCGCTAATGTGTGTGTGTGTGTGTGTGTGTGTGTGTGTGTGTGTGTGTGTGTGTAACGTGTATGTGTATGTGTTTCAAGAGTAAACAAATGTGACTCGAAGCATATGTTTGTGGGTGAACCCTCATTAAAAGATTAGTCACTGATAATCCATTCTGGTGTGTGTGTGTGTGTGTGTGTGTGTGTGTGTGTGTGTGTGTGTGTGTGTGTGTGTGTGTGTGTGTGTGTGTGTGTGTGTGTGTGTGTGTGTGTGTGTGTGTGTGACGGTGTGTGTGTGTTTGTGATTGATGTGTGGGTGCAAGGTATCCCAAGGCTCACACACACACACACACACACACACACACACACACACACACATACACTCTAGCTCATCCTCTCCAGAATAAAGCATCACGGAAGCAATGGATTACACCTCTCCTCGCCCCTCCCCCTCTGTCTCTCCATTTGTTTCATGGAACTATCCAACTCTGCTTCTTCATGTAATCATTATGGAACATTTTTTCAAAAATTGCAATAAAAAATTGGTCACAGACTCAGGTACTCTAACTGGTAGTAAAAGATGCATGTTAACTAAGGGTTTAGAGTACAACTTGCTTGTTAATACAACTGTATGTATGATACTATGATGAGTTTACTAACAGGTTTGTACACACTCCATTGACACTGTGCACTATGCACACCATTCTCTATTATGTAATTGACTTTAAGGTTGTGGTAACCAGCCTGATCTGTGCTTAGTGATTAACTCGTTATCCTGTGCTACGCTCTTTAATTGCAGCAATGTTCAAGGTGACAGCTCCACAAGTATCTGCATAACCATAGAGCCTGGCCTTCTCTTGAAGGGAGACATCCTGGTGAGAGGACAAGCTTAATGTATTATTCGTATTTCCAGAAACGGTTTCTAATTGGGCAATAATAAAGGTGTTTACTGTATGGAATGTGAGATGTCACATTTTGTTTAACTGTATTTACTGTATGTTCTAATTATTTGACAAGGTTACCAATCCTCATCTTCTATTCTCTTTACCTCCCTCTCTCTCTCTCTCTCTTTTATCTCCTCTTCGCTCTTCTGTCTCCAACTCCCTTCCCCTTTCGCATCTCTCCTCTCTCTCTCTCTCTCTCTCTCTCTCTCTCTCTCTCTCTCTTTCTTCATCCCTCTCTCCATCCCTCAGCTGAAGTGCTACCACAAGCGCTTCAGGAGCCCGAGCAGGGACGTGATCTTCAGGGTGCAGTTCCACACGTGTGCTGTCCACGACCTCGCCGTGGTCTTCACCAAGAATGAGCTCGACGAGACATTCAAAGGTGTTTTGCTCAAATCCTCATTACCACAAATTCATAAACATTCATGTAATTTGCTTGATTGCTAGGTCAATAATGTGTCTTTCTGAACAGAATATATTTGTGTTTGTCCATCAGATGACAGATTTCCTGAGTATGGGAAGGTTGAGTTTATCTTCTCATTTGGACCAGAAAAGATAAAAGGTAAGCTTGTTGTTGGCTGTAATCTCTATCTCCCAATCCCCGTGAGAGAAGATTATGCGGCGAGCAGATCGTCTTGTTTATGCTGTGTGAACCGTGCTCTTGTGGAATCTATTATCCAGCAGTCTCTCTGTTGTTGCTCCTTAGGGCTTGATCATCTGGAGAACGGTCCGAGTGTGTCAGTAGACTACAATACCCAGGACCCCCTGATCCGTTGGGACTCCTATGACAACTTCCACAAGCGCTGTGAAGATGCACCAGACGGTAAGTGACTGGCCAAACTTTCACTCAAACATGGTTCAGGCATCCAACATATAACAGGATTGAATTACTTTTCTATTGGCTTTGGTATGTGTCTGTGTGTGTGTGAATGAGTGTGTGTCTGTGTGTGTGTGAATGAGTGTGTGTGTGTGTGTGTGTGTGTGTGTGTGTGTGTGTGTGTGTGTGTGTGTGTGTGTGTGGGTGATTAGTTAGCACTTTAGAACTTCAATACTGCACTTTCCAGGGTATCTTTCATTAATTTGTGTGGTGCTGAGTGCAAATCTCATGTGAATTCGGTGTTGTTCAGTACCTACAGCAGTGGCGAAGCTTGTGTTTCCATAATCTATCCTCTTTAGAAGCACAGTCATAAACATAGACTCATATACTCACACATAAACTGTGAATACTAAGGCTACACTGAGCAGCCCTGCATCAGCACCATATTCATCTACTGAGCGGGTCCAAGCACCTGAAGGTTGCTTCTCTGAAAACAGCTGCAAATATTTCTTTGATCATACATTTTCTGCATCCTCAGTTCTTTTTTACCATTCCTTCTAGTTGTGAAACTCTCTGATTCCGTTTGATAGAACATAACAGGCCTTGAGGTTGTTTGTCTTATCAAAAGTTCTAAACTCTGTCTCTTGCGTGACTTTCCAAAAGCCCTGGCCCCCTCTCGATGTTCCCTGTTGATGTCTGGCTTTTATTTATGTCCCCTCTTGGCCTCAATCGAGACGCGCGTGACCATACCCCTCGTCCTGTGTTCCCGGGCCACTACAGCTCTGCTGGACAGCTCTACCAGGCAACACCATCCCATAGTAATTTACGATCTCCTGGGACTCCGGGCCAGGGTGCCTAGGGAACAGCCCGTGCAGACTGAGCCGAAGCAGCACAGTGAGAGGTCTGCTGATGGATGGCCCTGCGTCTGTCCTGCTAACACTACTAATGAAGACCTCACGGCGACCACAACAACCCCCCACCCCCAGATATGAAGGCTACCTGAAAGGAAGGGTTAGTGTAGCTTAACTCGTGGAGTTAGCATGCTAACTACACAAGAGTCATGGGTTCAAGACCCAGGGTGCAAAATGTAGTAATGAAAATAGAGGCCTAGTGAGTGACAAAATATAGTTATGCATCAAGTACAGGATTGTAACTTTAGATATAGATGTCAGCCAAACGGAGGTACAGGGTTTGATTGGGCTTATTGATGAGGTTTTGGATGAGGTCGCCTTGACTACTGCTGTTCATTGGAACAAATGCGTCAATCGAGACGCCATCTTGCCGCGGTGATCCACTCCTCTATAATGCATTAACGTCAATCTGAGCAAAGATATAACGAAAAATAAAATCACCATAAATCGTCAAAATCTCCAGCAATTATCTAGTTTTTTGGGTTGCTCCAACTGACAGGCATGTATTTATGGTCGAGTCTAGAGAAAACTAAGCTTTTGACGTTAATAAAGATACATTTTACCCATTCATTCACCATCACAGACTCCCATTCATTCTGCACTAGCTAGCGGCGGCCCCTAGAGGAACAATGAGTGAAGGTTCGATACAATGAAAGTAAACAGGCTCTCCGTAGACAGGCTCTGGTTGAGCCCACATACCTCTCATCTCGTTTACTCGTATAAGTTGTAATCTTACCAGAAGTTGCTGTAGATCTGTAGAACATTTACTTCCGTGCTTTAACGTGGTCTGCTACTTCATACGCCAGTCGTTACTTTTTTAATCATGGGCCAATGCTATGGGCAAACGAGATGTAGCTTAATTCACATATGACAAAGCCATGAGAAAAGTGATTTTCTTACGTTTCAACAACGAAACCAAGTTTGCCATCATTGTGATAAGTTCCCAAATTTGTCGCTAATCGCTAAAAAGGTTTTCTGTCGCTGGGGATGGCCAAACGTCGCTAAATAGGTAACACTGACAAAGCGGGAGAACTAGTTTAGAGCTTCAGATCCCCGCTACAAGATGGCGGGCGGTGTTGACGATGCTGAGAAGTCCGGCTTACATCTAGTCAGTATATATCTATGGTCAACAAGCAGCTGATGACGTAAAAATAATGTGTTTTTGAACTGTTTTTGAATGCAGTTTTGTTATGCCTTGTTTTGCTTCCTGTTTAGGGCCGGACTGAATGCAAAGACGTAATTTTCTTTTCTGTGTCACTTAATTTGGGCATCTGTCACAGTGGTGAATTTGTTTTTGTTTTTCTCTGTTGTGTAAATATCCTGTCTCGTTGTCACATTACCCTGGCTCCCATGCCATGGCGTTTTGCCTTGGAGTTATGGTTGTGTGTTCCCTGGAAGAGACTTGGCCTGTGTCCTGGTGTTTGGGCCCAGGAAGCACAGTGGGCTGGGTAGGGTGCAGGGACCAGGGACAGGTGGCCTCCAGGATTAAGCAACACCAATGACAATGCAGTAATTCACTAACAGCAGTGTCATAATGTTCAAACACAGAGGGTTTGAACCACTGCATGTTCTAGCTAAACACATAAACAGTGGCTTTAGAGATTCAATGTTGGCACCTTTCCTACATAGTTCTGGTCACTGAATTGTTAGGGAATATTATGACTACTGAGCAAGTCTTCATCAGATGCATTATATTGTATGAAAGGAGACATCCATAGAGGGATTTGGCTTTCAGTATCGATGGGAAAGATTAGAGTGTTTACTACACTGTAAATTAAACAAGTCCAAAGCTTTAACACAGAGCTCTGACTGTTTTTTTTTTTTCTTCTTCCAAGTCCAACATCCTGTTTTGCTTCCAACATGTCTTCCTGTCGCAAAGTGTTGAAGTCACGTCTGTCACCGCTACACTACAATTAAGCTGACCAGTGTCAGCCGACAGAATTGGCTACTCGTTTGTTCTCCACATCGGAGTAGGTGTTTGAGGTCAGGCACTGAATGTTTGAGGTGCATGATGATGGTCCGGAATGTGAAGTCGAAGGAATGTTTTACGGGAAGCGACCAAGATAATTGAGTGATGTGATCACCGATGACTTCTTACTGAAAACATCACTGGCTGCGTATGAGCGAGAGGAGTTGACTGACAGGCACGCACTGTGCAGTGTTCGCTACAGCAGTGACTTGAGTTTGAGTCAGAAAAAAGTCGACTGACGTACATGTACTACACTTGGAGCCAAAATGGCGGTGTGTGTGTGTGTGTGTGTTCTGCCTCACACCAGCCTGTGTAACCCCTCACCTCCCCACCTCCATTCCCAGTCCCAGAATGCACACGCTGGATGAGAGCTGCCATAAACTACGGCGGCTGCCTGCCAATCAGGCTTTAAATAGCCGCAGCAGAAATAGGCGGGCGTCAGACTCCCAGGGCCCATGGGGAGGCTTTTCTGGGGGTGGGGGCAGGGGTGAGGGTGGGGGGGGGGGTTGTTGAGTGAGGGGGGGAGGGTAGCTTGCATGGTGTGGGAGGGGGGTTGTGGTCGGGGGAGAGAGGGTGTAAGCTGATCTTCCTCTCTCCAATGTCATGTGCTGGTGTGCAGGGGTCAGAGGACCTGGGGACCTCTGTGTGTGTGTAAGCGAATATGTATGCAGCACCCTTTGCAGTTATTGGCACCCCTGGTAAAGTGGACTAACAAGAAGTTTTTCAAAATCAGCTTTTGCTGATTACAATGACAACTAAAATGGGAAATACAACCCTGAAGGGAAAGACATTCACTCATAGAAAAAAAGAATATCTCACAAAGAAATTAATATAATATAACAAAAAGACATGCACCACAGTTATTGGTATCCTTAGAGGATCTTGTAAACAAAATGTAACTGAAGATTTTTTCCATTTATTCAATTTTATTCTTATTCAAGTCAATCAGAATGTCTGATTGAACTTTCAAGCTATAATCCATGACTTCCTGTTTCACTAAGGTATAGAGGTCAAATGCCTTGTCAACATGTGAAAGACAAGAGAATACCCATTTCAAATAAAGGGAAAGTGTCTTGACATCTTTAAGTCAGGGAATGGCTATAGTCAGGTAGAACTTTGTGGAATATGGGCATACGTGTGACATAAGGTACGAATGGAATTTTTTGCTTAAATTGATAGGTAAGGGTATGTCCTTTTAGAATCTGACTGGTGCCGATCCGGTTTTCACATGTTTTTTCAAGTGTGAGAAAAGTGCAAAGTTGATTACAGACAGGAGGAAAGGACGAAATCAAGAAAATTATTTCTTACAGTATTGCAAGGAGTGACAAGGAGTCATTTGGAATTTGGAACAAATATAACAACAAAGTAATTTACATTAATGCTACAGCTGCAAAATTAGGAGACAAATGTTATGATTTGTTGGGTGTTCATGCATTGTCTGGTTGTAACAGTGTGTCACACCCATATGAGGAAAACCTCAGCAATCTATTTGATGCTCAAGAGGAATCTTACAGATGTAGAAGCTGATGAGCATGAGTGGATGAAGGCAGGAATGGATTTCCTTTCTTGCCTTTACTATGGAAAGACTGTTGAAAACCTCAGTAACTTCAGATACATGCTATTCACCAAGAAAAGAGATCCTCCTAAAATAAAGAGTCTTCCTCCAACAAGAGATTGTGCAGCGGAACACATCAATTGTGCACGGCTGCAAGTCATTCTGTGGAGAGCTGCTGACAAAAAACACCTCCCGTGTGTACTGATGATGTATCCCTGTTTGGTTGGAAAATAGAGGATGGAATTCCTGTGCCTGTTCATGGCAACACTGACATTGCACCCAAAACAGTTCTACAGCTTGTTGCTTGTGGATACAAGGCAGTGCCAGCATGCTCCAGGGCCTCTTGCAGCTGTCAGTCAGATGGACTACCATGCACCACCTACTGCCATTGCCAAGGTGGCGAACAGTGTGCAAATAAAAATTCTAAGATGGCTAAATTTTCAGTGGAGGATACTGATGATAGCGAGGGAGAAATGTCTGATTGAATGAATGTTTTTTGGAGGCGACATTTGATGTTTGGGATGTGTACAAGGCTAGCCTGGCAACATGTTCTGTATATAGATGCTTGTTGAGGGTTGAGACCATTTGTTGCTCAGCCTACCATTTCATCAGTGTGACCTTACCGGACTTTACAGATATTATGTTTTCTCGAGGGACTTTGCCACTCATTTGTAGCATTTTGTATTGACATAGTTGATTTCTGTTTAGTTATTTTTTTATGGTCAAAAAAGGGGGTGTGGCAGATTATGTCATTAAAAAAAATGCTCAAGGGTGACAGATCAGCACCCGTCAGATTCTAAGTCTACACCCCTCAAACTGTCAATTTAAGCAAAAAAAATGAATTCGTACCTTACCTATCCTGGGGTTCTACTGTACCTGACTACTAGAATAAAATTGGTACTTTACTGAAAATGTCCATATTTACAGTTAAAACAATAATTAAGAAGTTGCAAATCAACTTAAAATGTGACAAACATTGATTGGAACCTAATGCACAGTGAAGAAGAAGATGGCAAGAGAGCCAGAACATGGAGTCAATGTTGGAGAGTTGCAGAGATAAGGATCCTTTTGGGGTCACCAAAGTCTTCAAAACCTCCGTGCTAATAGATTATTTAGAAGACATGCCAGGGAAAAGCCTTTCCTGTCATTTACAGTAATTGCAGATGTAAATGGCTGGGGTTGCTAAATGCTACTTGGACTTTGTGAAGTGTGTTCTATGGTCAGGTGAAATTATAATTGAGCTTTTTAAGAACAAACACTCAAAATGGGGTTGCATAGAAGAATGTCTATACTGAAAAGATCCTTATGCCTCTTGCTAAGTATAGTGTAGGATCTGTGATGTTGTGGAGCTGTTTTATTCCAAAGGCCCTGGTGATCTATACAGATCTATACTGTGTATATCTGTGTGTTTATATCTGTGTGTCTCTTCCAAGACACTAATAAAAGTGGGTCACGATTGGAACATCCAGCAAATTCAATTAAACCAAAACATATGTCCAAATCAACACAAACCTTTCTCAATGTGTATACTACTTAGTTTATATATATATACACACTGCTCAAAAAACACGTTTTTCCACAATTGTTAAAACACATTTTTTTAAACCATCCACCCTTTTCTCCATTCTCAAACTACATTCACATAATGTCTGACAGTTCTTGCAAAATAAAACACTCACCTCAAAAGTTTTACTTGTGCTCAGAACCAAACAATGTCAGAGTACCTATCTAGTGTATGATTGAAGTGTTCCCTTAATCTTTTTGAGCAGTATATTATTATAAAATGACAGTATATTACTGTGTCGCTTAAAGGCTTTGCATTGCACCACAACTAAAAGGTAAGTGCAAAGGTCTGGCTTCGCAGAGCTTGTTGGTTTCTTAGAAGTTGTGAGGCTCAGTTTGGCACGTCCGTGTGTCGTGATGATGTTCCAGCCCTTTTTTGTCCTGCTTGGACTGCGGCTGGCCTTCTGAGGACATCTCAGGCAGCCTCGAGCCGGAGCCAACCAACGCCTCTCCGAAGCAGGCAGGCAGGCACACACGAGCCTGAGAAAAATCCGTGAGAGAGAGCGACTGTGGTAATCTAGAATTAGAGAGGAGAGACATAGCAAACGAGCTAAAGGGAGGGATGCAGAGAGGCAGAGAGAGAAAGAAAGAAAGAATGAAAGAGAGAGGGAGAGGAAGAAAAAAATGCTGGTGTTTGCAATCTGCCCGTAATTAGATGTGCTTACTCGTGTGTGGGTGTGCATGTGTGTGTGTGTGTGTGTGGATGTGTGCATGTGTGTGTGTGCGTGTGGATGTGTGCATGTGTGTGTGTGTGTGTGTGTCAGCAGAACAGTCTCCCACCACCACCAGAACTCTCATTAATTGCAGGCTCCCAAGTGCCAAAGCCTGAGAGAGGACCGGGGAACGAGCACGGAGAGAGAACATGGCGTACGTGTGTGTGTGTGTGTGTGTGTGTGTGTGTGTGTGTGTGTGTGTGTGTGTCTGTGTCTGTGTCTAGGTATGATTGCCTGTGGGTTGCCAGCAAGAATGACCAGTTTCTTATCCTACACAGTCCACACACACACACACACACACACACACACACACAATTGGTACCCTATGCATATTGTTCTGGGGCAAGCTGGTCCATATCCTGCAGGGGGTTGGGAGCTTGGTTAGTCTTTTTCAGCTGGTCCTCTCAACAGCTCTCATCACTTGCTCTTATACTGACACAGACACAAACAAGAGGGCGTAAAGGTGTACTATGTCTGCTTCGTCCACTCTGTAGTGTCTAGCATCTGGACGAATGGAACAAATGAATATTGGGACAGTGGTAGCGTAGTGGTTAAGGAGCTGGGCTAGCGTGCAGTGACCTACCTTTACAATGGATCCACCAGTTTAGCTAAAACACTGAACTGGAATCAGCTTAAACGGCATGAGTGGACACTTGGTGTTGCTGCTTTTGTTGTTACTGGTAAAAATATTTGCCGTTTCTAGTGCTACACTGCACCAGTCCGTCCACCGAAGAGAACACTAGAATGACCTGTGTGGTCAGTGTGAGAGAACAGGCCATATTTATGTTTAATGTTGTTTTTATTGTAGTAGTGCTTCACCTCACCAGTCTGTCCACCAGTGGAGGAGATATCAAGCTGCCCTGGGATCAGGGAGAGAAAAGAGCAGGTGTTGTTGTTGTTGAGAGAGATGATGATGTGTATACGTGCCAGACTGATGTCCACCTGTAATAATGACCTGGGGGGGGGTGGAGGTGAGCGAGAGGTCATCCTCGGGGATCAGGCAGTGGAGCTGCATCTACAGAGAGAAAGAGAGAGAGAGAGGTTTAAAGTTTTATTCAACCATTATCACAAATTATCACAGAGTTAAATCAGTTTAACCAAAAAATAATGTTATATTTAACAAGAACACCCCCCCTACTCCACCCCCAACCCCCTCCCCCACACACACACCATGACAGAGGAGAGAAGATAGAAAGAAGACAGAGTGGGAGAGAGGATCAGGAACCTGAAGGATCCCTATCGTCAGCCGTGGATTTGCACGTGTGACTGCGAGTTCTTGGAGATAATTAGTGACCTTGACCTGTGTTCACACGACCCTTGATTGTGTGTGCATGTGTGTGAATATGTTTATGTGTGTGTGTGTGTGTGTGTGTCTGTGCGTATGTAACATTTTGTGGTGTGTGTGTATGAGTGAGATCATTGCAGTCTGTTTCTATGGCAAAGAGCTGGGTTTTTTTACGATTCTCGTTGTGCTGTGTGACTTTTAAAGGAAGGGGAATCAAAGAATCTGATGACAGAAGACTCCCTATGAGAGACTGGGAAAACATTGTCTTCAGGCAGCGCTCCAGACACCTAAGCAGTGCCAGGACCCACAGACATTTCAGTTATGAGCAGCAGTGACCGCTCTTAGTTGGTGTGCAGGCTGAGGGTTCAGTTAAAAGCAGAATATTCCAGAATCATGAAATCATGAACAGAGGTTGACAGGGGTAGTAGTTGGTGGGTACGAGAATACGAATGAAGTGTGTGTGTGTGTGTGTGTGTGTGTGTGTGTGTGTGTGTGTGTGTGTGTTAGAGAAAGAGTGTAAAGAGAGGTGTGTGTGTGTGTGTGTGTAAGAGAGAGAGAGAGATAGAGACAGAGGGGGTTTGTGTGTGTCAGTAAAAAAGGTGAAGACCAGGTGACCAGCCTATTACTGTCAGTTAGCCAGAAGAACATGTGCCTATGACATGGGTCACCTTACTGAACAGCATGAGCAAGTCAGGATATGATGGATGAGAGTGAACGCTCTCACAGGTATGTGTGTGTGTTTATGCGTGTTCGTGTGTGTGTGTGTGTGTGAGAGAGACAGAGAGAGAGCGAGAGAGAGAGTGTGCGTGAGTGAGAGACAGAGAGTGAGGTGATGGAGAAGGTATGGCATCATCCTTGGTCCAGTTACACCCCACCCCCACCTCACCTAAAAAACACACACACACACACACATAATTTCAACCCTATCCTCTGCAGCTGCTGCCCCCAAGGTTACCCCCGTGGGGCATCATCTGAAGGCGGACTTGGATGACCACACACTTTTCACCACGGCCTCTGCCACCTCCTAACCTGACTCCCGCACTGTCAGGCCCGCTTCAAACACACATTCTCGCCGGCTTTCGGGGGCTAAATTTGTATGTGCCCAGCCCCACGGTCCAGTCGGTGGATTGGTGAACATGACGGTCACATGTGGCGTCAAACCCCTGCCATGAGAGAGATCCCGATTTCAATCTGTCTTGTTTGCAGGTTGGAGGATGTGTGCATGTGTCTGTGTGTGTCTGTGTGTGTGTGTGTGTGTGTGTGTGTGTGTGTGTGTGTGTGTGTGTGTGTGTGTGTGTGTGTGTGTGTGTGTGTGTGTGTGTGTTTGTCTGTGTGTCTGTTTGTCTGTGTGTCTGTGCATGAGTTTTGTTTGTGCTGTTGTTCTGTTCACATTTGTTCTGTAAAAAGGTCTGTCTGCTGGTTTTATAAAAGAGACAATGGCCAGAGAGAGAGAAAGAAAGAAAAATAAATAAAGATTGATCAATCTAAGAATTACATACATTGCAGAGAGGGAGAGCAACAGATGAAGAAAGGTGGTATGTATTTGAGAGAGAGAGAGTGTGCGATACAGACAGAGCTGGTGTGTATTTGAGAGAGAGTGCGCTGGTGTGTATTTTAAAGAGTGTCAGGCAGAAGCAGTGGGGAGCAGAGTGAGAGCATGGCGCTTGTTTACTGCCGGGCCACCCTTATTTGGCTGCCGTAAGGCCTGCAGCATTTTTGGAATAGTGAGGAGGGGAAGTGTGGTAGTG
>NC_063211.1:14059109-14096609 GCF_017589495.1 Alosa alosa | reverse complement strand
CGCTTCTCTTGCTCACTCTCTCGTTCTCCTGCCCGAGCTAAGTGCTGTCATCAACGAATCCCACCGCCCACCTTGCCTTGTCTCCACCCGACCCCTCACCTGTCAATCTAGTCTCCCTTCCGAGCCAAAACGCACACTCGTCAAAGTGAGAAAAGCGACCCAGTGCGCGAGAGGGGCAGAGGGCATGTTCATCAAGAGGGAGTCACTGAGGTGACCGTTAGCGAAGGGGCACCAACATGCAGAGCCGTGCCCTGTCCCGCCTGGCCGAAGGCACTGAGCTTGCCACGTATACGTTTCCTTCCTGGAAGCGCCCGCTCTGCTCCCACCTCTGGCATGTCTCTTCCCCCCGCCCCTCCCTCCATTCCTCCCTCGCTCCGTCTCTCCCTCTCTCCCTCCCATGACATCATGCCCGCCTTGAATGGTTGCCACCACTGTTGCCGGTTAGATTGGGTCAGAGTCGAGTCAGCCTTTGGCACAGAGCACAGCACAGCACAGTACAGTGCAGTGCAGCACGGCGCGACGTAGCGAAGCACACACACACAAACACACACACACACACACACACACACACACACACACACACACACACACACACACACACACACACACACCACCCAGCCACCAACCCCCTGCTCCATTAAACATCACTGGGACTGTTGCTCCGATAGGCTTTCAGCGCTGAAATTACTGTATCGTGGTCAGGGTTTGATATTGAGGGTTTCGATGCTCTGAAACGTAGAAGCAAAGCTTTTGGATAATTTTGGTCTGTTTGGAATTGCATGGGAGGGGAGAGTGGTAATATAGAGTTGCCCATCTTTAAAGGATGTCAGCTTTAAAAGGATGGAGTAAAAATTCAGGAAAACAAAACTTTTTCTGGTCAGAACAATGTGACTGAATGTTCGACTCCTAAACTTTTTGTTCATCACAGCTGGGTGCTTTATTAAGCTACATTACAAGAGGTCAAATTCAACAACTAAATAGCCTAAACTGTCAGGAGGCTCATTTCAGTTCTCAGGACCACCGTTGGTGAAAGGCTACTTTGGGCAGTCAGACCCTACTTCACCAGGAGATACTGTAAGTGTTCCCAGACAGACAGGAGACATGCACTCGCTTCTCCTCTCCCCCTTTCTCACTTTCTCCATTCACTCTCTCTCTCTCTCTCTCTCTCTCTCTCTCGTGTGTGCTCACTTTTAGCGTGTCTCGTCTGGCCTGGTCCTCGTCTCTCGTCTCATCTCATCTCGTTTACGGCTCGCGACAGCCTGGCTAGACGGAGCCGTCCCTGCCGTCACTGCCACTGTTGCTACAGCTTGAGTGGGGGGTGTCTGTCTGTCTGTCCGTCTGTCTGTCTGTCTGTCTGACTGCCTGTTTGCCTGACTGGCTGTGATCATCTGATACAGGCCACCCACTGTCTCCGTCTCTCTCTCCCTCTCTCTGCATCTTTCCACGGCATCACACACACACACAGCCCTGGCGGAGACAGACAGACAGACAGACAGACAGGTGGATGGGGCCCTTGTCTTAAACAGCGCTGCGGCAGTGGCGGGCGACAGAGGTGGCATGCAACGGCTCTCTCTCTCTTTCTCTCTCTCTCTCTGCCTCTCTCTCTCTCTCTCTCTCTCTCTCTCTGCCTCTCTCTGTCCGTCTGTCTGTCTGTCTGTCTGTCTGACCACCTGTCCGCTATTGGGTCACAGAATCCCGTCCCGTGTGGTCCTCCGGAGGTGTTAGCGTGCCAGTCGCAGCCAGATGCTCGAGTGCCGCTAATAGATGCTGAGCAGGTTTCTAAAGACAGGAACATGCTCCCCGAGTCCCTAAACAGGGCCTGTCATGGTCAGGGCAACGAGGCTATTATTACTGTCCAGCACCATACAGGTAGTTCAGACGCCATAATCTTAGGATGAAGACTTTTTAAATATTTATTGAGGTGTTAAAGGTACTTCAGAAAGCAAAGATACACCTGGCAGTATTCTGGTCCATGCAGTCTTCCAAATAATAATAATAAAAAGTGTAAAAATGTACCAGAGCACTCAAATGTGTTCACAATACAAAAAAAAAATATATGTAGTATAATATTCTGAAATGATAAATATAAATGTGTTATATTTGTTTTACGTACAGGTACATATTGCAAATGACACATGACATCATACAGATTATATTGGCAGTAATTTTGGGCAACATGTACAGCAAGATGTTGCTTTATGTACAGGTGGAAGTTGATGAGTATGTACGCCAGATTAATCATGCTCTCTATTCTCCCAAAGTACTGACTGAATAGGTGTGCTATTCACTGTACCTGATGTCATCCCGCTGTATTGTACCCAGAGTGAGGAAGATCAGTGAATACAAAAGGAATACAAGCACAACATGTTCAGTTATATTGGGTAGTGTGTCTCATTGTGCTCGTGCTAATGGTTACTCATCCACTGGTAGTGATATGAGATGGGTGCGTTTGATAATAACCTGGAATTAAAATGGTTATTTATAATAGGGCACTGGACAGGTGCTAAGACCTAAGGAGTGTTATGTTGGCATCCTAAGCACCCAAGTGCCAATGGGGTGAACGTGATGGCATTAGAAAGACTATGTGTGCTCACAGTCATCTTTCTTTCTCTCTCTCTCTCTCTCTCTCTCTCTCTCTCTCTCTCTCTCTCTCTGGCTCTCTCTGGCTCTCTCTCACACACACACACACTGTGTGACTTTCTCTCCCCTGTCTCTGTTCATCTGTTCCTCTGTCATTATTTTGCACTTCTAGCCACTGGTCTTCTCTTACCGGTCTTTTCCACCGTCTCCTAGAGGTAGCAACAGTGGCCAACAACACACACACACACACACACACACACTCACACACACACACACACACACACACACACACACACACACACAGTAAAGGCCCCCGTGGGCACTGTAAAGGTAGTGTTTATGGGTTGACTCAGAGAGGCCCTCTCCCTGGAGGTCAAATAATCCGGTGGCCACACACTCTTACACACTCATTCACAGGACTACACCCAGGAGATGCCCAGCCTCTGAACACACATTTCTATTTCTGAGGGGGACACTGTTTACGATACAGGGCTTGATTTCAGCTTTAATTGAAAGCTCTAGTGAGCTAAGGACGAAAACATTTGATTCATGGAGAGCAGAAGAAGGGAGATGCAGAATATGCATGATGAAAGCTAGTTTCCTAGTTCAGTTATATTCAAGTGGAACAAAGTACTGATCCTTTATTATACATTTGTTGCCCTGTTGCCCTGTTATCATTTCTCATTTAATGAAGCCAGTTCTATAGATTTTTGACTAATCTACTTTAGGTATGTTTGATCACTACCCTTTTCCCACATTAAACAAATACTATTGAAGTAACATTTATATGGATAGTGAAATAAATCTTTACTTCAAATAGCTATAGACATTTGTGTTTAGCCACCAAGTTCAGTTTTGAATATTTACCAAGAAATTGTATTCAGAATAGAGTAAGGAGGCAAAGTTCAAATCAAAAGTACTGTGTTGCAGAAACCAATGCCCTTGTGAAGCAGCCCGTGAGAGTGGGCAAGGTTTCTAATGAGGCATTAACCTCAGGCGTGGAGACACAATTCCTTCACCTGCCTGGTGTGAGAAGAGCATATTGCATGTTACACACCAATTCAGGGGTAAGGTATGTGGAGGCTTTATTCTGGATTACAAAACTAAGCTTACGCGCATACACACACAAGAACACACACAAGGACCGCTCTAAAAATACCGCGTCCTGCTGCCATCACCTTAGCCGAGGGTCAACCTAAAAAAGAAGCCCTTCATGCCAATGGCACACTAAATACTGTGTGTGTATGTGTATGTCAGTGTGTGTGAGTGTGTGTGTGCGTGTGCGCGTGCGCGCGCGTGTGCGCGTGTGTGTGTGTGTGTGTGTGTGTGTGTGTGTGTGTGTGTGTGTGTGTGTGTGTGTGTGTGCAAGCATTCAGACGTTTATGCATGCATGTTTGCTTGTGAATGCGTTGTCGGGGACCTACATAAATAGCTTCCGTTTGAAGACACACAAGTATAAATGTCACCACATTGTTTGTGTCAGAGGTCAACTTCCTGTCCCAGGAGAGGTAGGGGCATTAAAGGGAAGGGGCTAGCCAGGGTAAGAGGTACAGAGAGGACCTGATACAGCACCAGCTCTGAGTCTGAGATGGACAAATAAAACCCACAAACAACACTACAGTATGTGCTCACTCAGGATATATAATCACTGTATGTGTAATGTATATATGGTGATGTATAGGAGATATCTGTTATTGTAGCTTTAACTTGCCTAGCAGGAGACGTGAGCCATATGCACACTTGGTACTTGGTACTTTGGCTAATCTTACTATCTGTCTCAATTCAAGTTCTTCCACATGCACATGTACTATTTTGAGTGCATAAGTGTCTTCACACTGACTATCATAGGGACATGCAGTGCACTGCTGATACCCAGTACCCGGATGGTGCACCCATATTGGTGAAAAAGTGATGGACAATGTGCACCCTCTGTGGTCACTATTGGCAATGTAGCAGAAAGGGAGGTACCATTTTTTCCCCCCATTGTGGTCAGATGACAGTGTGAACATTGATAGTGCCATTTCAAGTGTCTAATGTTTGTTTTCAGTTTGAGACAACACTACCCTAGCAAATGGACCTAAACGCATAGTGTACAAAGTATGCTGCATTGAAGTGTATTGAGGGAAGTACCCAGAATGGGACACAGTGTTACTCATTGTCATTGATTGGCATACATATTTGAGATTCTAATATGTGTGCAACTCTATTGGCCTTTCTTAAGTGTGCCTTCCAGTCTACCAGTTACCTACTGTAGCTCATGGACGAACGTGACCCGGCTTCCTCAAGATCAAGGTTTTTGGGAGCTGACGTCACACCTGGGCAGGTTTACGTCAGTCCTGTTCGTGTCACTCTGCATGTGGTGTGAGTGACCTTACCTCCCATCTTTTAAGTGTAAGGGATAAAATAGCCCTACCAGCGATACACACATGCAGACACAAGTGCATGCACAAAGCAGATCGCCATCCTTGCTTCCATTTAGTCACCCTGAGAAAGTGTAGCACACCAAGTGGCAGGAATCTCTGTTATGTTTACTTCTTTCCAGCCTGTTCAATGTCTTATAAGACGGATATTTAACAAAGAAAGTCTGCACTTGTCCAATGGAATATGAAGCCTTTGACTGGGCTTACTGAAAGCCAAATAAGAGATTTTTTCTTCATTGTCTGAACCCTGTTCAAGAGTTCAGCATTCTAACATTATGGCCCATCCAAAAGGAGGTGATCACTTTCTTTAGCCAGAGATTGTATCTCAACAATGAAAAATGTCCAGACTGATGCACTGTTGCTAACTGTTGACAGTCTCCATTTGGCGTCTGAAACACTCCAGTTAAACATTGTCAAGAATTCTTGCAGTTGAAAACAGAAGTAAAGAATACACTAGAAATATTTTTTAGAATGTAAAAGAATGTTGCTGTCTGTAAACAATTCTGATTCTAGAACATTGTATGAGTACGATGTGTTGGCATCGGATTATGTAATGCACTGTCCAGTTGCCAGGCCCTTAAGAGTAGAAATGCCCCAACCAACAGCTGCCCTTTCATCACAGTTTCAAAATGGCCTAGCAGTAGCTTGCATTAACATCAACATCAACACATAGAGGGAGAGCTGCAGACAGTGTCATCATTATCACCCCGACTTGAAGTGCACTGAAGAGGGACCAGGGGCCAAAAGCTAAAATAGCTCTTTAGCTGAAGTGCTTTACCATGTGCGCCCGAGGTCTGGCTCTCCCAACCTGCTTCTGGCACATGTGCTAAAATGAAGTTTTCAGATTTATAATCTCCGATCATGTATGCCCACAAGCAGATGTCCATGGTGGTATGGGGGACTGGGTGTTGGGGCAAAGTGGGAAGGGAGGCTTGCAACAGAAGATGTTTTTTTTTTTTACTAGAGTTGGAGGTGATACATGTCGTAGACCAACATGAGCAGGTTCTCATGGGTAAGCCAGTATGACGCAAGGCTGGAGGTCCTTTGGACCCAGTGGACACACGAATGGATCATCTGAATCATTTCATGAAATAAAGTGATGGCAAGGAAGCCTTTCGGTTGCCAGGGACATCTGCCTCCAAAATAACTATCCTTAGCATTACTTTGAGGTGAACCACAGCATTGCTGGCATGGCAAAGAAGGAATCTTTGGACGCTCCTAGTCCAGCCTGTATCAGCAACTTAAGGTCCTCAAAATCTCTCACTGACCAAAAACGTGGAGCACAGTTTCATGTTCTATCTTCAGGATGGATTTCTCTCACTTTAACTTAATCGGCATATGACGTATACTCATTCGGTGCTTCTTCTCTGTGGATATGTTGACCTGTGCAGTGGTCTGTGGCGGACTCAGCATTCATGATAGATATGAAAACTAGCAGTTACATCAAGTATACTTGACTCCTTACCAAACATTACTAGAAATTCCTGCTGTATCAATTCATCTTACCTCTATCATTTCATTCTGTTCAAAATGCTTTTCAGTTGCCTTGTATAGACAAAGAAAGCCTGGTGTTTATTCAAACTAGTGTGGACACAAACACCTGCACACTACTGCTATATCAAGGACAGTGGAAAAATATCGCCCATTCCTTCCTCCGCTCACAAAACCCAGAAAAAGGAGCAGGTCACTGCCACCGATTTATAGTCCTGCACAGTGACTGCTGTTTGCATACACACAAACACACTGGTAGGCCCCTGCAATAGCAAACTTGCCTGTAAAGCAGTAACTAGGCATGTCGGTAGTGTGCTGCATACAACCCTCCCCCTTCCCCACAGGGCAAATGTTAAGTGACACATCACAGCTGGCTGTCAATCAAACCAGGAAGGGGCTGCCCACTGCTGCGTCATCAGCACAGTGCAGTGACGCAGGGGGGGCCCAGCGTCCGAGACTGAGACGGTGCTTTTAATAGACCAGAACACCCCTGCAATGGCCAAGCACTAAGGTCCAGCGACAGGACAGGAGGGCTAACTAGCAGGAAGCCAGCAGTGAGATATAGTACACAGAGCATTGGGACACAAGTGCAGCAACCAAACTAGGAGGGTTGTGAGTATCTAAACTGGTTCTGAGCCTTGGTGAGGGCAGACTAAAACAACAGGAGATAGGTTTCTGTTTCTGTTTCTGTTCATGTTTGTGTGTGTGTGTGTGTGTGTATTTGAGTTTTGAGTCAGGTGTGTTTGAGAATAACATGGCACATGGTTTTGAGTACAAGTTGAAAAATGCAATATTAACATGAACTATGAGCTATTGCTTAACATCTCCAGATACAATCAAGTTTGTTTCTACGGTTTTGGAGTCAGCACTTTTGGTGTACTGTAGGTCTGTGCACAAGAAAGTTTGAAAATGCTTGTTAAAGAAACAATATGAATTTTTGCTAGTACTCTGAATATGTGGTTTTAAAACAAATGTTCATATAACACGCTTTGTCTGTCTCTCTCTCTCTCTCTCTCTCTCTCTCTCTCTCTCTCTCTCTTGTCTCTCTGTCTCTCTCTCTTTGTTGTTTTACAGACGTAGTGCATACGCAGGGTCCAGTCGACGGCAGTCTCTACGCTAAGATCCGAAAGAAGGACTCCACCGAGGGCATTGTTTCCGTTAACGGCCTTCCGCCCTCCGAGCGTGCTCATCCTCCCCTCCAGCAGGCAGTCGGAGTAGCCAACCACGCGCTTCCTCTCCCTGTCGCCAACCACGCCCTCCCGGTCGCTGACCACGCGCTCTCTGTGAGCAGCGACTCGGGCAACTCCACCGCCTCCGTCAAGACCGATCGCACCGATGACCCGCAGTCCCAGCAGGGCGGCGCCGCCGGCGGAGGAAGTGGCAGCGGGGGGGCCTGCGTGAGCCAGCCGCCCGGCGCCGAACCGTCCCTGAGTCCGCGGGAGAAGCGCGAGCTCGAGCAGCTGCTCAGCGGTCTCGAGGGAGGAGGAGGAGCCCAGGGGGGCCGACAGGGGAGCCCAGCGGCCGTCGGGGGTATCCTCCACCTGGTGCCCGCGCAGGTGCACGTGAACGGGCGTGGCTTGATCCGCGCCAACACCGTCCCGGCAGCAGCATCCGCGCGCGCCGCAGACAGCCGGAGCGAAACCGAACGCGAGACTGATATCCTTGACGACGAGCTCCCAGAGGCTCCCAACAGCGCCGACAGCCTCGGGACGATCTCGTCTCTGGACGGACACGAGACGCCAGCCGCCGACAGCCAGGGACACAGCGACTACCAGACTCCCCAGCAGCAGCAACAGCAGCAGCCGCCGTCTGACTCGACCACCGTGGACATCGAGGGACCGTCGGCTCTCCCAGATCTCCGGTCCAGCAGGAGAGACATGCCGGTGCACCAGGTGCACGGCTCGGCCTCCGCGCAGGAGCGTCTGATCGACTACAGCGACCAGAACGGGGCCATGTACCGCTCACAGTCCTACGGGGCTGCCCCGGCCATGGACCCAGGGGCAGCTGCCAGGCTTCTGCCCCAAGCGCCCGAAAGGAGCACGAGCAGCCGCGAGGCCGTCCAGCGCGGCCTCAACGCCTGGCACCAGTACGGCCTGGTGGACGACCCGTTCTTCGGGCCCATGTCGGGCTTGTCGCGCTTCCCCACGTCGCCGAGCGGCGCCTCGCAGAACGACGTGGAGCAGTCCATCGAGGCCCTCAACATGCTCATGATGGACCTTGAGCCCACGCAGACGCCTGTACCCAAGTCCCAGAGCGCCCCCCCGGGCGACAACCCGGCTACCTACCAGACGCCCTTCGCCCAGAACTACCCGAGGCCCTCGTACCAGGCGGACCAGGCCATCCACAGCTACTCGACGGGCTACCCGCCATCCACCTCGGCCAGCTACGGCCAGTCCTCTCAGAGGTCCTCCCCGGCCTACCCGCCCATGTCGCCCTCCATGGAGCCCCACAGGGGGGCTTTCCACTCCCCCACCCACCCACAGGAGGCGTACATCCACCGGGGAGGTCCCGGGTCCCCGTCCCCCACCCTGCACCACCCGCAACCCCTGAAGCCCCAGAGCGCCTTCACTCCAGGGGGAGGCAGCTCGGTGTGCTACACCCCGGAGCTCCAGGGCATCTCCCCGTACCCCACCACCCAGATGAGCTACAGTGCCTCCTCCTCTCCCCTCCCGTCGGTTACCCCCGCCAGGGAGGCTGACCCCGAGGAGGAGAGCCTGAACCTGGAGGGGCTGGTGGCCCACCGCATAGCTGGTGAGTGCTTAACTGGATCTTCTTTTAAAGTTCTGTTTCTTTGATACTCAACGTGAAATTGAAGGGCTCAAAGGCCTAGATTGCTTGATTACAGTTTGGTTTGGGTTAGGGTGGTTTGGTGGTCATATTGAGTTGAGGAAGGAGCGATTACAATTATAATGTGTGATATGGCAGTTAAATGTCTATAAAATAAGATGACTGTAATAAACTGGCTTAGGTTAACACAAATATGGACAGCAAATATTACGTATTTGTGAGGTTTGCTTTCTCCGTCCTTTTTGAAGTCTGCAAGGGTTCCAGGGTGAGGTCCTCTAATGTGCAAAAACATTCTGTTTCTATGGTTTTCATATCTGTAATATCAGTACAAATGTAATATCCTCTGTTTATAATTGAAAACAAAACCTTGTATGAACAAGAGATGTTTCCATGGTGAAGAACCATATAGGGTGTTGTTTGACCATTTAAAGAAAAAATTGGCTGGTGTTTCACAAGGACAAACACAGAAGACCTTCAGTGAGGAACAAACGGACCAGAACATTGCAAAACATGGAGTATTTCCCTCTGTTTTACATTTTAATATTTCAAGCACTTGAGACGTGGTTACATATATTGGCACATCAACTTGTATAATTCCTAGTACACTTTTGTTTGTTTAAATTCACAAGTGCACAGCCGGTTGTTTAACATTGTTTCCCAGCACTTCTGTTTTTCCATGGCACTCTCTGTGAGGACAAAGAGCTATGCCCATGTCAGCATATCCATCCATTTATGGTGGACAAAGCAATTGTAAACAATCAGGCCTTAGAGCCAGTGCTGAAAACCTAACACCTTACTTGGGGTGGAACACAAGGCACGCACGCACAGACACACACACACACACACACACACACACACACACACACACACAGCTGGCAGTCTTCTGTTGACAGGATCCTGGAAGCATAGCTCTGTGATGAGCACATGGCCCAGCCCAACTCCCCCAATGCCAGGGAGGATGAGACAGAGGGGGGGGGCAGTCCCCTGGCTGCCTTACGCAGTCACGTAGCATCCCCACCCAGCATCCTGGCAATGGCACGGAGAATTAGTGGGGGTTTAGTCTCGTGGAGCTGTGTGTTACCCAAATACATGACGTGAGTCTCAGTCAACCACCCCCCCACCCCAACACACACACACACACACACACACACACACACACACACACACACACACACACACACACACACACACACACACACACACACACACACACACACACACACATACATACCACCACCACCTCCTGTTGACTGGAAGCAGACTCTTACCAGTTCTCTGTGCTTGCTTTTGGGGAGAGAAGGGAATTCAGAGGCATCCATCATGGGGTGTAAGAATAGCCATCAGTCTCTGCCTCAGTTCAGCTACCAGGCATTCTCCACATTGACTTCAAGGGATTTCAGAGATGTATTCTGCTCTTGTTCACTAGTGCCATCTTGTGGCACCAACAGTTCCAACAGTTGCATCTTGGGTTCTGAAAAGGAGTGTGCCATGGTAGATAGTGTAAAACAATTGTTTTTGTAACTTACTGTTAAAATAGTGTTACTAATTGAGTTAGGTTTTTTTTTGTGCTAGAGGAATTATGTCAAAAGTTTTAAGCTTAATTTGTCAGGAACAACATACCATGGAATATGAAGACAACTAGTCGAAATCAACCAAATAAATAGCGTTAACATGAAGTCTATGTGCTAAGATTAAAATGTATCATTCCACCATTCAGTGCATATGTACCAAACGGTATTCATGTGTGATCCGCAAGTCTGTTTAAACGGTCTGAGCTGATGGTCTTGAGCCACAGTCGCCTTCTCTCATCCAAAACCGCACTCTGTGAAGTAGCCTGCGAGGGGGAAAACAGGCAGTTTGACTTGTTGAAGAATTCCTACGTCTCTGCCCAATATTTGGTCTGAGGTTTCTACTGAGTGGAAAAATACTGGTGAATATGAATGTGCGCCCCCTGCCCCCCTTCAGAAGACATGGTCCCATTTGTCCTCTGAAACAGAGAGAAGGAGGTGTGTGTGTGTGTGTGTGTGTGCGTGTGCGTGCGTGTGTGTGTGTGTGTGTGTGTGTGCGTGTGTGCGTGTTCAGGTGGTACGTGCGTCGTGTGTGTGTGCAGTGCATGTGTGCGTGGCGACGCGATGCGTGCATGCGTCTGTGTGCGCGTGTGTGTGCACGCTTGTGTGTGTGCGCGCGTGTGTGTGTGCATGTGTGTGTGTGTGTGCCGCTAAAAGAGATGAGCTAGTACTGATTCTAATGCCACATATTGCCATTTTATAATGCCTCTTGACTGAGGCATCCTATATACATGAAATGCACTTGAGCCAGGGAGTGTTATCAGATTATGGTCATCAGATCATTGAATTGCCATGCATGTCCATTAAGCAGTTTGGAAAAAGACATGAGTGTAACTTCCTATTATCTTTTCTATCTCTGTCTCTTTTTTCCTGTCTTTTTGTTGTTTGTTGTGTCTGTCCATTCACGCTCCGCTCTGTGGACCATCCCCTTTATGCCACTATTCCACCTCCTCCTGCACCTGCTCTCTCCACCTCCTTCTCCCTCTGCTCCTCCACCACCACCACCACCTCCTCCTCCTCCTCCACCTCCACCTCCTCTTCTTCTCCTCCATCTGCCTCCTCTCATCCTCTCCCCCCATCACGGGCAGATCCACAACCTTCATTCCGGGGCATCTCGGCCAGATATGAGCCCCAGCCCCCCCTTGAGCATGCATGGCTCCTATTCTTTTTCTGGTTTTGTCCCCGATCTCCTCCAGCTTCTCTCTCTCTCTCTCTCTCTCTCTCTCTCTCTCTCTCTCTCTCTCTCTCTCTTCTCTCCCTCTCTTTCTCCTCTCCCTCTATCTCCTCTTCCTCTCTCTCCCTCTATCTCTCTCTCTCTCTCTCTTTCCCTCTCTCTCTCCTCTCCCTCTATCTCCTCTCCCTCTCTCTCCCTCTTCTCTCCCTCTCTTTCTCCTCTCCCTCTATCTCCTCTTCCTCTCTCTCCCTCTCTCTCTCTCTCTCTCTCTCTCTCTCTCTCTCTTTCTCTCTCTCTCTCTCTCTTCTCTCCCTCTCTCCTCTATCTCCTCTCCCTCTCTCTCCCTCTTCTCTCCCTCTCTCTCTCCTCTCCCTCTATCTCCTCTCCCTCTCTCTCCCTCTATCTTCTCTCTCTCTCTCTCTCTCTCTCTCTCTCTCTCTCTCTCTCTCTCTCTCACAAAATCTTCATGTCTTTCTATCTGCTTACTCTTTCCACAGCTCCCTTCCAAAACACTCCTCCACCTCCACTTTCACTCCACAATCACAATTGTTGTCAATTTCCAATTTCCTTTCCTCCACACCTGGGATAGCAGTAAATACGTATCTATACAGCAGTGGTTTAGTACAACCTGGTCAACCTAGTGCATGAAATGACAGCCAATGATACATTGTATCATTCACATCGTAGCAGTTTAGCTTCCACATTGTAAAACTGGGCTCATTTTCAAGGATCATTTTAAAAGGAGCCCTAAAAACGAACTTTAGTTTTGGGCCTCTTTATTACCGGTACATATTTCACGACAGTGTTAATAGTTGGTTAGGCATGAGCATGTTTCTCAGTACTGTTATGCATTATATAAAGCTTATCTCTTTATGTTGGTCATTTTTAATGCCTTCGTTTGTTTTCTTTTTTGTACTGAAAGGAGTTTACAAATATCTAAAAAGATACCAAATCCAAAAATGTCAAGGAACATTCAGCTCAAAATAGAGTGTTGACACTTAATGCCTCTCCGGAGGAATTGCATAATTTTTCCTAAAAGTATTTTTGCAACAGAAATCACCAATTACACCAATGAACTGTAATGTTGTGAATGTGTATGAATTGGTTTTGATTGTGTTCATTTTTCTTACGAACGTATGTCCTTAGGGTCAAGGTCACACACAGCAACCCCAGATGAGTCTGGTTCATCCATGCGTCGCCGCACGACCAGCGAGGGTCAGTACCACAACGGTCACGAGGATCGTCCAGCTCACGGGAATGCCTCCCGCACCCCTGTCTCGCCAGAGTTTGTTACTGTTATCGCCTCGAATCCAGGAGGCCGACCAAGGGAGGTACGGTTGCTGCGAATACATGACTACATTTCCCAGAACCCCACAGTGGTTTGAGGCAGGTTGCATGGGTTTGTCTGAACTGCATGACTGTGTGTGTGTGTGTGTGTGTGATATTTTTTAGCCTGAGTGTGTTCTGTCTGTGTGTGTGTAGTGTGTCTCCCTCTGTGTCCGATTCAGAGCTCTCTGTCTCCCCCTGCAGGTTCACATGCACAGCTATCGGGAGGCGTTTGACGACACCCCAGACGGCAGCGGTGGCGCCCCCACCAGCCCAACCCCCAGCGCCGGTGGTGAGGCCCCCCCCTCGACCCCCGCCTTCCCTGTGTCCCCCCTCACCTCGCCACAGACCCCCTACTTCAACCTGTGTAAGTCTCACCTCCCTGCAGGAGGAGGGGTGGGCGCCCTTTTTGTTTACTTCCAAACAAACAAACAAACAAATACGCTCTGGGTCACACACCATAGGAAGAGACATCACTGCCTCAGATTCTTCTTCCTCCTCTGGCTAAGGAATAGTGACAAGCTTTATTATCAGTATGCTGAAGGGATGAAGCAAGCATCCATTTTGGTTTTGTTATACAGAGAGTGTTTCTTTCTGTGAAGTCTCATTAGCTACGAGGTTATAAGGATTCTGATGATGAGGTTGAAACTTGTGTTAAAAAATCCGTCCCATGTTTCTCATCATTTGCAACTGAGTATCTTTTCACAGTCCAGAGGTCTGAAGGATTGGCCTCCGTTCTTCATGGTGAAATGGTTTGAGAAAGATTGGAGTTTTATTGTGAGGAGATCCCTAATTGCAATCCAAACATGGCTTCTCTCATCAGTCATCTCTTAGTCACGGTCACTGAGATTTGTTGTTCTTGCAACATCTGCTTATTCATTGCAGGGTGCATCTCCATAAGGGAAGTGCTCCATCAGCGCTATTATTCCATATGACTCACAAACCAAGATATACTGTTCTGTAGACACATACACACACATACACATACACCGACACACACACACACACACACACACAAGCACAAACACACACACACACACACACACACACACAAACACATACACAGACACACAGGCACACAAACACACACCCGCACGCAAGCACGCACACACACACACACACACACACGTACACATAGACATACTATACACACACACACATTGTAGTGATGTCGTGACAGAGCGTTGTCATTTTTATTCATCATCATAGCAATATCTCCATGGCTCCCTCCTCCTGCAGCGAAGTCATGCTGCAGGTATAGAAATGTACCAATCAGAGGCCAGATAAGCCCCAAATGCCCCTCCTTTCCCCTTTTCTCTTGCCTCTTATTGGTCATTTGAGCTGCCACACAAAGAATTGATTGGGATTCTTTGGTAAGTGCAGGATGCATGCTCACATACTACAGATGTTTCACCATGCTTGGTCTTCATATCAGCATGATGGCAAACAGCATAAGCTTTTTTACAGTCCATAGCGTCCCATACCGTATGCATTTTAAAGTTCCCCAGACTGATTGATAGAATACACACTACAATATCATATTTACTTTTGGTCAGGAAATGTGTGTTTTGAACCACGAAGCTAGGTCTTTATTTCTTAGACTTTAGGTAGTTCATTGGAATGACCATTAGATTTAGATTTAATGTCGGTGATCTTCAATGTTAAATTCAGCAGTAATGAAAAATTAAATATTCCATCAAAGAGATCTGTGCTATGTTTGAGATGATGATTACTGTATGTGGTTCTTATTCAAACAAAGACTTTATGTGTAAATCTAAATATCTTCACTCTTAAAGAGTATACTGTTATTGCAGCTTGTACAATGTCTTGTTGCCATACTACAGTACATGCAAACTGCATTTTATGTTTATACATAAAAAGAACTACAAAAGATTGCCAGCTACTATCTGCATTTGACACATTTGACAGCACATCAATATACCTTCTAGAACATATAGAATTTGAAAAGAAAGCAAGGCCTACATTACTTTTTTGCACCTGCTCACATGAAATGTCTGTGCTCTTGCACTGTGTCCATCACATATGGCTGTGTGGTGTGGTCGTTGTCCCCATCACTGCCCTTTAAGCACATTGTTCCATTGTTTTTGTCACTTGCATGACTTTCCTGTTGTCCCATGTTCGTTGTTTTTCTGATCACTGTTGAAGTATCCGCCACCTGGATGTGTTGCTATTTGTGTGTGACCCCCCCCCCCCCAACAGTGTTAATGTTTTGTTACGTAAAAATGTATGTCATGTGAAAACTTGAGCTACATGAGCTACAATGTAAGCATTTCTGACAGAGAATCAACTTTTACTTTCTTCTCCTCCTTTTCTCTCTGCTCATTCACTCTCTTGCCCTTGTGCATTCCTCTTCTACCTTGTTCCTTTTTTTCTCTCTCTCTTTTTTCTTGTCTGTGTTGGGGCTGTAGGTCGCTCCCCGCCAGGCTTGGCCAAGACGCCTCTGTCGGCCCTGGGGCTGAAGGCGCAGAGCCCCAACGATGTTCACATGCAGCAGAGCAGCTCCGGTGAGTCACACACACACACACACACACACACACACACACGCACATACACACACTCTCTCACACACAGACTCTCTCTCACACACAGACACACACACACCCACACACACACACACACACACACACACACACACACACACATACACACACACACACACACACACACACACACACACATACACACACACACACACAGAGACACACACACAGACACACACACACACACACACAGACTCTCTCTCATACACACACAGACACACACACACAAACACAGTTACTAACACACACACACACACACACACACACACACACACACACACACACAGTTACAGACCAAAAGGAACAGTTTGGCTGGAGACCTGCATGTTGATATGGCAGCTTTAGTCCCCATTGACTGTGTCTTACATACAGTCCATCAGAAGGGCATACACAGTTTGGTAAAGGAACACTGTGTCCTCCATTATGCTTCCATGCTGCTTTTGGCTCTTACTCAACCCATCCTGATCCTGTGTAACTTGTGTAACTGGCTTCATACTCAATCTCTCTTCTCTACTCTCTCTCTCTCTCTCTCTCTCTCTTCTCTCTCTCTCTCTCTCTCTCTCTCTCTCTCTCTCTCTCTCTCTCTCTCTCTCTGTCTCATTCCTCTCTCTTTTTTTCCCTTTCTATTTTCTCGGTCTTTTCCTGCCGTCAGATTCTGACTCTAGTGATGAAATGGAAGGTAAGGGTCTGTCTCAGATAACCCCTGGCACTCTAAAGATCATCCCGGCCACCCAACCCAACTCACGCGTGTCGTCTTGCCCTACTCCATTTGACCCTGTGCTGTGCTGTGTGCTCATCCCCTACCCGTTCTTGGCACTCATCTTACCCCTTAAATTCGTTATGTTTACCCCTTGTTTTGGTCCAATCTGTTTTTACTATATTATGCCAATGAGATTCCATGGTGCCATGAGGTATTACTGTTATCATGGAACCAAAAAAGTGTAGGCCTGATATGTTTTGACATACTGTAGATTACTGTAAGATTATTTTTATTTATTTCCCCTGTCCTATGTATGAATTGAAGCCTTGTGTGTTGTACTTATTTAGTGTCCAGTTTCTAGTTTTATAAATACTAGCAAAAACACTGAAAAGTATAAGTATGTAATGTCAGTGTTCCAATATGACTTGTAATGTTAATTTACAACTGTATTATGCAAAATAGTTAGTTGTATCTGTTTTTTTTTAAGAAGTGTAGTCCTCTTTGTCACTAATATCCTCACATGACTGACTTGTTTCCACCTCTGCTATACGTTTCTAAAAGTAGCTAACTTTTACACATTTTTATTTCGAAGGAGTGTTTACCCCATACCACTTTCAGGTTATCAAAGAAACTCATTTTTCTGTGATTGCATAATCATTTATTCACCGTTGATTTACTTTTCAGATATTTACATGTACTTTCTTTGTTGTCCTCCATCTCGACTTCAAGGTTGCCGTGTTTGTTACAGTATTGTTTGTTTGTTTTTCACACGTTTGGTTCGTTTTTCTGCAGAGCCGCGAGGCTACATTGGGCCCGTGGCACACGTTGGAGGGAGGGGTCTCGGCATGTCCCCTAGCCACCAGCATCCCCTGTACCCGTCTGAAGCTATGGAGAGGGCGGCACCCCCTGCCCACGGCATCAACCCCCCGCTCTCACCCCTTGGCACCAGCCACCACCCTGAGGGGTGAGTATTTGAGGGTCTGTATGTGTGTGCGTGCGCGTGCGTGTATGTGTGTGTGTGTGTGTGTGTGTGTGTGTGTGTGCGTGCATGTACTGTATGTGTGTGGCCGTGATTTATGTCCAAAGATGACTGACATCATCATTATATTACAGTAATACACATGCAGGTTTGTACTGACCATTTCATAACATCATCCTTTACCCATTAAAAGCAGTGTTTTTACCACGATTTTAAGGTCTTTCATCTACATTCTGTACTTGTTCTCTCTCCTGTCCAGACACTTCTCACATCCTGACGGCTCCATGCGAGTGGCCAGTCCCCCTGTCTCTGTGTCCAACGTGGGCTACCCGCCCAACACCACCGAGCTCACGCACCCCCACTTTTACCCCGACCCGCTCGGCTACCTGGATCCTGAAACGGCCACGGTCAACATTATGGGTGTCCATCGTGTGCCGGGCAGCCCCAACACGCTCCACCGCACCGTTGCCACCAACACCGCCCCCAGCCCCGTCCTCCAGCGCCGGCTAGCCAATCAGAGCCCAGTCACCGGGCACCGGGTCCCCCCAGCCAATGGCGGCGACCCCAACAGCCCTGTGCCCGTGCGCCACATGGGTGCCACCAAAGCGGTGCCCCAGAGCCCCACGATGGGCCGCCACGCTCAGAGCCCGGGCAGCGCCGGAAGCCTGAGTCCGGAGAGGAGGCCCAGCAGGCAGGCCAGCCCCGACGAGAGGCCCGGCGGGCGCCAGTCCGGCGCCTCTGGAGGTCACCTGTATGGCGCGGAGCCAGGCTCCCAGCCCATGCTGCCTGATAAGAGGCCCAGTGCCACCCCCACTGAGGGCTCCATGAACAGGAAGATGTCCTCGCCAGGGCCCAGCGGTGCCAGCACACCCGTCATGCCCCCGCACGCAACGTCTGAACCTGCCATTGTCTCCATCTATGGTGAGGGAGCGATAATGATGCGATTGTGATATATGAGTGTGAAAATGGTATAGTGGATGTTGGACAATTCATTTATCATTTTATGACCTTTAATGTATTTCTGAAATATAAAAATAAAAAAAAAACTTCTCTATTCTCCAATTTTGACAAATATACCATACTGGCAAAATGTAAAAAATATATATTGTGGTGATTGTAGTTTCATTTTATCTTTGAGAAGAGATATGCTGGACCGGATCATGAAGTACTGTTGTACTTGTTTTTTCCAGCTGATGGACCACCAGACATCAAGCTCAACGTAAAGTTTGTGCAGGACACATCCAAGTTCTGGTACAAGCCAGAGATCTCCCGGGAGCAAGGTAAGAGCTTGCCTAACATGGGTATCCTAGAGACCATGTCTCCTTATAGTAATGATGCTCAGCAGCACTAATGTTTTGACTTCATGTACATGCACTGTGCCTCCTCTAGTGATAACTCTAAATAGACGTAATATTTCATAAGGACAAAATATATCATAGCACACAGCATTAGCATAGAGTAGGGGGAAATAGATAGATAGATAGATAGATAGATAGATAGATATTTGCAAACAACTTTAATGGCCTGGTCTAACACGATACTATCCTCCAGCTATCTGCGTGCTGAAGGACAGAGAGCCTGGGGCATTTGTTATCCGAGACAGCCACTCCTTCAAGGGGGCCTACGGCCTGGCCATGAAGGTGGCCTCACCTCCACCCACTGTGCAACAGAACAAGAAAGGTAACATTTGCATTTAGCAGGTGCTTTTATCAATTATATTACAAGGGCCATTTTCCCCAGAGCAAGTCGGGTTAAGTGCACAACTTTTCAGGCTACTGCATGCTAGCCCAGCTCCTTAGCCACTACGCTACCACCACCCCATACACATGAGACTAAAGGCATGGGCCATGGGCCAGTCTGTGGACTATCATGGAAAGAAGACTTATCTTGATAAGATAAACCTAAAAAAAAACTTGCATTGAATTGAACACATGTATTGAAATGAAAAGAAAAAGACCTGAAAAACTGAACTGATTAAATGGAATACAATTATATCAGCTCATTTTGGAGCATAGTAATGTTAAATAATTTTGTTCTTATTTATCAGTGGGAGACATCACTAACGAGCTGGTTCGTCACTTCCTGATTGAGACTAGTGCTAAGGGTGTGAGGCTGAAGGGCTGTCCCAATGAGCCCTACTTTGGTGAGCTCCTGATCCTCATTAACACCCACATTCATTACTCTATATTGTCCAACAGTGTGTGGTGGTCCTCCTTCATCTTACTGTTCTTCGTGTGTGTGTGTGTGTGTGTGTGTGTGTGTGTGTGTGTGTGTGTGTGTGTGTGTGTGTGTGTGTGTGTGTGTTTCTAATTGACAGGCTGTCTCTCTGCATTGGTGTACCAGCACTCCATGACACCCCTGGCTCTCCCATGCAAGCTAATGATCCCAACCCGAGGTAAGACATCTTCACTGGCCACCGCTCTCTCCATGGTCCTTTCACAGTCCAGTCATCATGAACACGAGTACTAATGCAGTTTAAATCAAATTAAATACTGATCCATTTATTTTATTCTGTCAACTTCAAATTTGAAAACAGATTCAAAAATGTTAACAACTGTACTTCTTTCTGTTTTTGAGTGTGAGAACAGATGTGAGGTTATTTGTCTTTTATCTAGTTATTATTTTTTAATAAATCTAATTAGAGATTGTATCTTCAGTCCTAGAATGTGTATGGCTATTGACCACCTGATATGTATGTTTTACAATGTACTGTACTGTACTTGTCATTGTCTTGTTGCTGTCCTGTTGCTGTATGTTTACCTGGGGCGGTTTTCCCAAAACCATAGTTGCTAACCTGTTAGCAACTTAGTTGGTTGGCAATGGGAAATTGCAATGCAACCAACAAACTATGGTTTTGGGAAACACTATAACGTACAGTATCTATCTATCTATCTATCTATCTATCTATCTATCTAACGCCCCAGGGTAGCATACTAGTTTCCCCTCTGGGGATCAGTAAAGTTAATCAATCAATCAATCGATCAATTAATGTGATTCCTTCGTCAGACCCGAATGAGGAAGCCATTGAGTTAGCCACCCCAACAAGCTCCACCATTGACCTACTGAAGCAGGGTGCAGGTAAGCCGGAACCTTCCGGTTATAGCTCCCCCTCTCCATATCAGTTGCCACCTTAGCTTCACAAAATAATAACAGGAAAAGGGTGGTTACATAAATGGTGTCTTGTTTAAGAAAGGAGAGGTGATTGAAAGAGATGGAAGGTATTTTTTTCTTTTTCTGTCAACCAATTTGACTGCAGATGATTTTGTTCTCTCGCGTGATCTATTCCCTCCTGTGACTTCTTCTCCCCCACATGTGCACCTTGCCTAGCCCCTGTCGGTCCCCTGACAGTTTGTCCCTCTTATGTCACCGTAGGGCCGAAGGTTCCTGATGAGTCACAGGGTAACTACAGTGCTACAATGTTTGCCAGGCTTTTTGCTCTTCAGTTGGGCCTTCAGTTAGACCCACAAATGAAGCCTAACTCATGATGCAGTTGTGCATGATCCCTTTTGTGAACAGCTATTCACGGTCCAGCTCTTGCCCCACACCCTCAACTCACTGCATCAGTCGCATCACAGCATTTCAGAGTACTTACAAGAAACAAACTCCCCAACCCCTTTTGTTCTTGTTTTTGTTTTGTTTTTCTTGAGAGGGCCTCGATATGTGTTGTCAATAGGCATGGCATTGAAAGCATGCTAGCAATCAGTTTGCGTACACTCACAAGAGTGTGACTAATACTTTTGGCGCAGTGTGCAACAAGTTCAATTTTCAATAACAAATTTGAGGTTTCATCACCATGAATTAGCAACAGCCAAAACACTGGACTCTAAATAATCTCCTCTAACGCTGACCTTTTTACAGTGTGCTTTGTGCCTTTGGAATGAGTTTGTGATAAATATATACGCTATGTGGCTAAATGTGCTCTAAGGCGGGGATCACATTAGCCAGTGGCAAGTGGCAGCGGCAAGCGTAACGCAACGCTCAGACCATAATAAGTTATATCTCTTTTCTATCGTAACACAAACGGTTTGCCTTAACTGACAATTGAATACACACGCGTTGCGCTTTGAAAGTTGAACGAAGTTCAATGCTCAGCTTGCTCAATGCTAGTGTTACGCCAGCTTTGCTGAACCATAGAGAACAATAATACACCTGCAGCTTGACGTTGGCTAATGTGATGTCCGCCTAACTGAACTGTTTCTGTGTAGTATTTGGGCTGTTTGTTTCATTCTGTTTTTCAAGATCTGTTTTTTTTCTTCTCTCTTTTTACCCAGCATGCAATGTTCTGTATATTAACTCGGTGGAGATGGAGTCTCTGACAGGCCCCCAGGCCATTGCCAAAGCCATCAGCGAGACGCTGGCGGCCCAGCCACTGCCCAGTGCCACTGTCGTCCACTTCAAGGTGTCCACCCAGGGCATCACCCTCACCGACAATCAGAGGAAGTATGTCCCTGCATTTAGCAGAAGCTTTAATAACTAGTAATTTAAGGGGCATGATAGATACAGTATATAGATTGATAGATAGATAGATAGATAGATAGATAGATACACACACACACACACACACACACATATACATACAGTACATACTTTATTGATCCCCTAGGGGAAATTCAAAGTCCCAGTAGCTTATGACACCACACACAACATATAAGCATACATGATCCACATGAATGTAATGTAATGTATAAGCATGAGGTACTTGCAGTGACAGGGCAGGGACTGACAATATGCTGTGGTAAGGTGCTCAGTAAGGTGTGTGTCATGGTGGTAGTGCAAATAAGTCCAACAGTGCAACAGTGCAGGGTTAAAGTCTAGCGACCAGCAATAAATATGGACAATATAAGAGGCCAGTATTAAATATGGACAATATAATAGAAAAATGTAAGCATAGTAATATAACAGTTATTAGTTAAGCATATTAGTTATCCACCTCTTTGTCTTATACACCATTAACAAGTATTAACAAGCTGCTTGTTAACACTTACAACTGTTAACAAATATGCTTGTAATTAACTTAAAAGGCTGCTTATTAACACTTACAAGCTGCATGTTAACAGTTAGTTAATGTTATTAAACGATAACAACAGTTAACTAATTGTTAGTAATGAATTGTTAACTGCTTATTATGCACTGTTAATACCTAATAAGCACATGTTATTCTAAAGCGTTACCCAGTTATAGTATAATTATATGGACAAAATGGAGAAAAATGTAAACATAGCAATATAAGAATTATAGCAGCAGTGCAAGCATAGCTTTGCAGTAATAGGGTATCAGCCATTGGTCAAGTATGATGTGATGTTAGAGCACAGTCCAGACTGGGAGATGGAGGGAGGGGATATGTAAGGGATAATGGACGACACAGTGGTCTGTTCACAGAAATTAATGCACGGTCGTGGTTGCTACGGCCAAAGGCCAGTCATTAGTTCTATCTCTCCCGTTGTCAAGCGGGCATATCCCAAGATTCTGATGAACTTTAGCTTTGAAACATCGCTATTCACTTAGCCTGCTGTCATCCATCTAGCTAAAAGCCACCTCCGTCATATGCTACAATGTTACTATGTTCTGAACGTCTGCATTTTACAGCTCGGATGCAACGTGATGGTTCATTTAAACTTCACAACGAGTTCGGCGAATTAATATACAAGTGTGATACGGCCAAAAAAATAGATCTACTTCATAGGTGTGCAAATAACATACGGTTAATGGTCGTTCTAAATTACGTAGGACAATGGGAAATTCAACCAAGCAGTGGAATAAGGGCTAATAATAGCCAGTAGACAGTGTAAGCAGTAACACAGTGGGCTAGTGAACAGTCAGAGGTCACGGAAGTATAAGTGTAGAGGGAGGTGTGGAGGCAGATAGACTATGCAGAGAAGTCTAACTCTCCTATTCCTTTAAGTGAAGCATTGAAGAGTTGAATGGCCCTGGGGAAAAATGACTTCCTCAGTCTGTCAGTTGTGCATGGCAATGAGCGTATTCTCCAATTGGTCAAGCTCTTCTGCTTTATGATAGTGCTGTGAAGTGGCTGACAGTGGTTCATACGCCTGTGAATACGGGCATCTGTTAAGGATGAGGCTGCTTTTCAAACGATCAGAAGGTTAAACTTGTAGCATTGGTGAGATGTCAGCTCCATCCATCCATCCATCTAACAAACCAATGCAGACAGTTGAGATTACGGTAGGCTACTGACTCATTCACCTTTCAGTCGTCAGAAACTTCTCCAAAAATAACTTGTTCTATTTTTTTAGTCATCGTGCTCTGACAGTACATGAAGCAGGTAAATAAAAAATAAAAAAAAGATCTGTCTCTTCTGGCGCCACCTACAGCTCATAATGCAATTAGCAAGAATCTATTGACTCAACCAGCAAACAGGCACTGGGGCAGTGTCTAACTGACTGTTGATGGGAAAACTGCTCAGATTTGGGGCTTGCTCTCCCCCGTAAGAAAATCGCTGATTATTACACTTTCTCTGAGGACACATCACCACAGGAGACAGCTGGCATAACATCAATTCTATGGGTTCAGATTCAAGGAAGTAACAGTAGAATATACAGTATGCCTTAGCTTTACTCTTAGTCCCTTCCAATGAAAGCATCTGCTAGAATGGTCAAATGTACTGTAGGCCTATTGAAACAATTAATGGGACCTGGGATTACATAAAAGATAAATAAATGCTGAGGTTGCTTTGACACCACTCATAAGGTCACTCTGGGTGGATTGAAATATCCCTCTGGCAATGATTTGAAAAGCTGGACTTTAGCTTGAAATTAGCTTGATAGCTTCTTGAAGAGGGTGCCAGCCTCATTAAAGAGTTTTAACATCCCCACCAAAAACTGCATTCTTCACTGTCAAAAGTTTGACCATGGCAAGAAGCAGCACCTCTGTTGATATTTAGTCTCTTATTATAGTATGTGTTCTCATACACAAGTCTGTCTTCCAGAATCTTCTTCCGGCGCCACTATCCCATCAACACCGTCACCTACTGTAACCTTGACCCGCAGGACAGAAAGTAAGTGCTAGCTGGCATATCTCTAGGCATTTTTAGAAGTCTGGCTTTAAATTTGCATGCTTCTAAATGGATGGTCATGTCTTTGCAGGTGGAACAAGACAGAGGGTGGAGCGGCTAAGTACGTGCATTACAAATTCTTGTAGCATTTGAAACATTTTGACATTTATGCCTTTAGATGCCACAAAATGTATTGAATTTATTATGATTTAATACAAAAAACAGTAATAATCAATATCATTATCCTTTTTGTTATTTTTGTGTGATTGAGGTCGAGTTTTAAATACGTTTTACCCGAAAGATAATCACCATCTTTGTTGTTTTGACTGTCTTAATGTGTATTCAGGTTGTTTGGATTTGTGGCCCGGAAACAAGGAAGCACAACAGACAACGTCAGTCACCTGTTTGCCGAATTGGAGCCAGACCAGCCGGCCAGTGCCATTGTCAGTTTTGTCTCCAAGGTCATGCTCGGCAACCCCAAACAGTGAAGACTGCCCTGGCAGACATTTTGTTTTTTCTCTAAACTGCGTGTGTTCTTTTTTTCCTCCCACAAAGACACGTTTTTTCATGCCCTTTTTGTGTGGATATATTTTTTCATAAAGGTCTCCCCGCCCCCGTCCTTCTTTCGAAGAGATGGGAAGGAGGAGTTGAGTAAAACTGTTGACTTTATTTTATTTTATTTTTCTTTAAGTTTTCAAGGTGTTGATTTTTCCTTCAGTGAAGTAGGAGAACATTCAAGATGGAGTCTATGCACGTGCAGGAGAGCTCAGAGGTTTTTCTGGAAGAGGAAGGGGAGAATACTTCTCCCAGTGGTTCATCCAGACTTGAAGAGAATTTAGGAATTAATGAGTTTTAAAAGAAAGACAAGTGAAGAAACAAAAAAGCAACAAAGAATCATTTTTCAGATAGAACAACCAAAGGTAGTGTTCAGAACAAGTATGCCATTATTGGACAATGTATTCCATTTTGTTTTGTAAAGGAATTTTACTTTTAACCAGACTGTCAAAAAAGTACAAAATCCCTCTGGACAAAAAAAAAAGATTTTTTTGTCTGTCTCTGTGACTTCTTCTTTCAAAAAGAACATTGAAAAAAAAAGAAAAAGTATTCAGTGACGATATGCATGTTCGCTTGCAAATGGTCCTTAGCTGCTTCTCTAACCCTTCGTTGTTGGTCAAGACTGCTCTCTTTGTAGACACTGGTGGACTCGAGATTGTAGGATGCTACCAGGTCTACCGATCACAACACCTACACACACAGACACCAGTTCAGTTGACCAAACTGCATATCAGGAAAAAAATTGAAAAACACTGTGGTCCAACATCAGCAATAATGTCACCCAGGCCCCAGGCTCAACTAGTCAAACTCAGAAAGAGGGGGAACTGTTGGGGTGGAGGATTGTGGATCGGCTGCTCTGGCCTGTAGATGCAAAATGTGTGTGACTGCACTGTATCAGGATGCAGGTGAGGATACAAGTCTCAGCTCATGCACAGAGCCTGTAAAGCAGGAGAGAGATGTTCTACAGGTCACCTCATACACACACAGACACACACACACACACACACAGACACACACACACACACACACACACACACACACACACACACACACACACACACACACACACACACACACACACACAATTACTGTACACACACAGAAATGTGCACATCTCCCTATAATGACCCACACTGGACACTGGAGGGGTGAACAATTCATCGCCTGGATGGACCAACAGCGATGCCCCCGCATGCCGTAGTGCAAAAGTAGCTCCTTTAACCTTTAACCTTTACCCTTCAACCTGACTCAATGAACTTTACCCCCCAGCCCCCCACTATCCTCTGAACGCAGATCACCCCTTTCCCCTGCTGTAGGAAAGAAACAAAAAAAGAAGAAAAATTGCTATGGCGACACTGATCGCTAGAGACTTCAACTGCATGTGATGCTACCTTCAGGTTTTTCTTTTCTTTTCTTTTTTACTTCAAAAAAAGGGTCTTACATCTTGTTGAAGTTCGCTATGCTCTGTCTTTATCTTTGTCACACACACACACACACACACATACTAACACACACACACACACACACACACACATACTAACACACACACACACATCATTTCCTCTCCCGAGTGGAGTTTTATTTCAGCCAAATACACATTAGGCAATGTCTACCTTTTCTTTCAAGAAAAAACAGAGTTGCTTTCTGTTCACACTGCCCATTACCACACTTCTTTTATTCACTGTGTGAGAGCGTGGCTTAAAAAAAGAAGACAACATAAAGAAAAAACAATACACAAAGCCCAATCTTCATAAGCTATTGAAAAAAGATAAACATGACTATAAATAATGATGACTACATATGTATTACTATAAAAAGGTGACTTTAATGAAAATATTTATTTTTGTTGCTCTCTCTTGCTTTTGGGTTATTCATGCAGTATATTGAAATGACAAGATATTGTATAGTCAACATTCAAAACATCTGAGACTACATGGGGGGGAAATTATTTTGGTTAAGAGTTTAAAGTCATGAGTGAAAAAAGACATCTTGTGTGTCCAGCTGAGAGTCACTTTGTTTTTTGCGTGTGGCCACTGCTCCATTTTGTCTCATGTTGAGGTGTTTGAGGTGTGTGAGGGGAAGACATTCATGTATAAAAAAAACACAATGTTTTTATTTTTGTTTTTATGCATTTTTTTATTTGTAATCCATCAGTTTGTGCCGTTGCAGGATGATAACGCTGTCTGTCAGTTGTGTGTGTGATGGAGATGGAACTAGAAGTCTGCCAGCTACAGACACTAATTTGCCCATCAAGAATGTCAAGAGGAAGGCACACAAATGTGTTTGCCAAAGAGGCAAACTCAGAAGATCCACAGCGTAGGCTACCCCATCTTTATAATTGTATAGCACTTACAGACTGCCAGTGCCACCCTAGTTAAGTTAAACCAGAATCTAAACATGTCCTCATGACTTTTCTAAGGAGAAGCTACAACAGATGTCGGTGCAGTTCTTACATAGCTTCTGTTGTTGGGATTCAGTATTGGAAACGGTTGAATAATATCTCGTTATTATTAGGGGAAGAGCAGGTGCCATGGCTGCCAAGAACCTTTGTTGTAGATCATGCCGCTATTAAGCACCATACTCCATTCAAAACCACTATAGCTGTACACATATATGCAGTTTCTTCGCCTTTTTCATGTAACAAGACCTCAAAGCGAACACAAGATAACAAAAGATACTGACTGTCCTTTGTGTAACATAAAAGTATGTATTTATTTCTGTTTTTAAATTATGTTTTGTTTGTGTTTTTTTCACTCACCGGTTGGTCTTCCCCATAGTCAGGCCCAGTGCTTTGGTGTCATCAGTGTTACCCAGAATGCTCTAGACTCGCAGGCGACCCGGCGGACATTTTCCTCGGATGTTTGCCTGAAGTCAGTGAGTTGGCTTTGCGAAGATGAAGTCTGGGGTTTGAATGTGTGAATGTACTACTAAGGCTGTACAGAGCTTCTGTGGGATTTATGTGTTTTTATTTTATTTTATGTTTATTTGTGTTATAATGCAATGGCTTTGTTCCTGAGGAGAAAAAAAAAAACATTAAAGCAATACAAACCAGTTACATTAAAAATGGTGTTGTTTGTAAACTAAATCTCCACACACGCCCAGGTGACATGCTTCTGGAGTTGTTTAGACATATTCATATGTTCATGAATTATTATTGGTATATGAAACTGGACCATGGTTTGCAAGGCTTGATCGCACAGAGAATCGTGCTAGGTTCTAGATGGGAGGAAGTGCTTATACAGAACTTTGAAAGGTTCTCTAAATTACTATGCCTTCAGTCATGGGCAGTTGTGGCCTACTGTTTAGGGCTTCAGGCCTGTAACCGGAGGGTTGCCAGTTCGATCCCCGACCAGTAGGAACGGCTGAAGTGCCCTTGAGCAAGGCACCTAACCCCTCACTGCTCCCTGAGCGCCGCTGTAGCAAGGCAGTTCACTGCTCTGGTTTAGTGTGTGCTTCACCTCACACCTCAAAACTATGGTTTTGGGAAACACACCCCAGGAAATTTCTGTATCAGAGTTTCTGATAAGATCCCCCTCATCAGAGGTGTCTTCTAAGAAACTGTTTTCATTCCTTTTAAATCACGTAAAAGCATCAACAGAGACAGTTGATAAAGCGTTCTAAAGGATCTTTGGTATCAAGCACTAGCCATGAACATGAGCAACCACACAGGACAAGGCACCATGATCCTAATTTTTTTTAGTACATCTACTGACCACTAGAGGGCAGTGCTGTCCAAATTTCCATAAGCGTAAAAAGGAGTTTGCAACATGCCTAGCAATCAGTTCATCTCTCACATGATACTTCAAAGAAGTAAGTGAACTAGAATTCAGTGTTTTTCCACTGTTTAAAACGTCTACTCTTTGTATAAGCTGTATATTAGAGAGAGGTTTTAATCTGTCTTTTGTACCATTTTCGGGGAAAGGCTCTAACCTGGAATGAGGTAATCTATCCTCTGGCTCTGTTCCTACCCGACTGGACGGACCTGTCTTATCAGAGATCAGGTGACCTCTCCAATATCAGGTGATGTCACTGCTTTTCGCCGGCCTTCTCAGGCATCTCTTGTTCTCAGAAAGAGAGAGGGCTTGTGAGATTGTGCCGCCAGAGATGACCGCGTATCCACACCTCCCTCCCTCTCTCTCTCTCTCTCTCTTCTCTATCTTGCTCACTCTCACTCACTTAGTATCTTTTTCTTTTTCTTTCTCTCCCTTTCTCCTGCCTGCATATATGGGGAGGTTTTTGCTCGAACAACAATTTTTCCCCCACTTCCCATTGTTGATGGATAGAAGTTTGAGTTTGTGAGGTAAGAAGTTAGTTAGTGTTACTAGTCTTTTCAGTTTTTAGTTATCACTCCTTACCGTTAAAACATGGGGATAATTACAAGATAACATTTTATCATATCACACTTTATTAGATCACATTTTCAAATTGAGGATTCTCTGTGTGATTTAACCCCGTGCTGAACCCAGTCACTCACCTGGCGTTCGGCATCATTTTTGCCCTGCATTTTTGTCCAGCAATCAAGTGAAACTCTTGTTGTGCTCACTTAAACATCTACAATTTGGTGTCCCAACTTTTAGGGAGATATCATAGACATCATTAATGTGAAGTGTATATTCAGAAAAGACTTGCAATGGATATTCAGAAAAGACGCATAATGCCCTGCAAAATTAAATACATCAATTAAAGTACTGTGTTTACATAGTTAATGAGAGACATTTGTGCAAGATATGTTACATTCCGTAAGACCAGGGGAATTATCTCGGAACTTCTGCTTCCAAAGAACAGGCCATTTCTCTGGAAAGGAAGCCATAACAGCCACTGCTACCAGAAAAGCACTCCTCAGTGGGTAGGGACATCTAACCACAAACAGGACAAGCAAGTCACCAAGCACTTCAGTAATCCAAGTTTGGACCTCATTATTTGGAAGCAGGAGCATTGCCAGACCCAAAGCTCCATTCTACTGGGGGCACAGCACAGCACCCCACCACACACACACACACACAAACTCAAATCACACTTTTTTAGTCTTGAATGTGTCCTGCATACATGGAATGTGCTACGCTATATACCGGTAATCTGCTAAGCTATATAATGTGGCTATGTAATGGCTATGTAATGTACTCCCCCTCCCTTGCAACTTACTATGCCATACTGCTGCTGCTAAAACAGCAACAACTACATTGAAGGTACAAAGTACTGTTGAGATCAATCAATCAATCTGTATCACAATACTTATTTTCACATATCACCATAAACAGTTTCATCATGTTTTTAGGCACAAAGGTCATTCTGAATGCAAAAAAATCAAGTCAACTATAAATCAACTAAGTCTCTCCAAATGTATAACCTAATTATTCTGACATTTTGCCAGACCTGTAGGCAGGTTAGCTACAGTTGGTCATTTGTTTCCCACGGACTACAACCAAGTCCTACTGCGTCATCTGTTCTCATTGCTTCCTTGTTTTTGCTACGTGCAATTTTCTGATGTCCATCTACTATAGTGTTTGTGTCTAACTGGAATCAACATAGGCATCTGCAACAAACTCCACAGGATCTCAGCAGTCAAATGGAGACTCTGGATCAATATTCAACCCCATCCTTCTTGATTTCCCATCACCATCCACACCCAATCACCTCCCCACCCAATCAGACAGGGTTGCCAACTCTCACGCATCTGGCGTGACACTCACGCTTTCAGCACCAATCTCACGCTCTCACGCACATTCAAGAAATGTCACGCCAAATCCATTTTTTTTTTTGCAATCCGTTCATTTTTTGTTGATGAACTAGACCACAGCATTGTTTCTAAATGACAGGATACGAGTTTAAGGCATAAGTATGTCTAGACCAAAAGCAGACGGTCTAATATCCGCCTACAACGTTCTCAGCACAGTTTTCTCTGATTGTTGATTCGCTGACTAGGCTATTTTAATCCGGTCCGCGACACCTTCACGGAACACCCTGCTATTTAGACATGAGGCAGACCGACATTTGTGTGGCCGCCCATTCTTCTCTAGGAACTACTCGCGAAGTAGCCTCACAGACATCACATGAAATAACGTTTTCTCATCTTTTATAAGGTGCTATAGCCGCTATTTAAACGGTTCGCGAGAAAATTAACTTTCAAGAAATAATCATATTAGGCTACTATAGCTCTGCGCTCATTTCAATTCATATAGGAGGAATATCTCACAAACTTTTCGTTCCACACATGACAAACCGTAAACCAGAATAAACAGCAGACCTTACCGAACACAAAGGTGCAATGCAATCCCCTGTACAATAAGCCGTTCCAGAGTAGCCTAATCCGGTTTTGGAATGGTAACAAATTTCTATATGGTCTCAAATTTTGGGCTTTAAGTGTCTTAAAACTGAGCTGTGCTTAAATACCTACATATGTGTAAATATTAAAATCAGAGGATATACAGCTCATGGCTAAAAGTTTGTCGATGTAGCCATAATGATTTTTCACAAAATGCTAAGCATGCATGTATTTAAGTGTCTTAGAAAAGTGTGCTTATATTGGTCAATGCATAATTTCATAACAAGCCAAATAGAAAATAAATGTTAAATGTTAAATATAGCCTAGACATAATATTAAAATCAGATGATGTAGGATAGAGTTAGATAGTTGGATGGCTCCAGAACTCACACCAGTGGATTGGGTCTTAAAGGAGCCACACCACTTTTATGACACTATAGCTGTTCTGTTGACCTTTAGATTGGTTGCTACTGGGCATGAAGGGCAGGCCAGTTATGAGTTCTGTCCCACATTGATGGTAGGTTTAGAAAAAAAGTCAGCACATGTTAATCATATTGCAATAATACCAATAACCGTGATCATTTTGGTCATGATTTTTCATCAAATGTTCATACTGTATCTAGTGGCTGGTAGACTTTGGAATCCACCAGCCACAATGGTAGGTGGAAAAAAATATGTTAGGCTATTTCCATCTATCCTGATACATACGTACACTCATACACACATTCATAAGTCTCAATCTGTCCATTTCTTTCCACAAACCTCGCCAGAAGTCATCATTTAAGGGGTTATTTTTCAATTTTTTCTACTGAGCTACTACCTTTTTCAGGTGGCCCCTTTCATGTCTGTGCCCAGTGGGCCCAGTGGCTCATAATCCTTCCATGCCACGGGGTTAAAACACTAGTCTTGTTTTCAAGTGCAATCAATAATTTAATTGTACATTTTGAAGAAACTTTTCCATTCTATTAGGTTTTTTTAAAAAACATAAATCAGGGATTATACTGTACATAGCAAAAAAGTCAGCGGACAGACATTTTTAAAATTAGGTTTAGGGAAAAATTTTATGCACACGCACTATGACTTCACAAAATCTCACTCCAGCCAAACACCAAAGTTGGCAACCCTGCAATCAAACTCCCCAGGCCACCCAAACCCCCCTAATCTCCCATCCCCATCCCCAAAATTCAAGAAAGGACAAATAGAAAGCACCATGGAAGCAAAATTCAGCGGTAAGCATCCTAAAAAGAGAGTGTAGGAAGGCCCAAAGAAAATGGCGCGAATACAAACTTCAGATCCACTATGAAATATATAAAGAGATGCAAAGCACATATAACTCTGAAATATGCAAAGCCAGACAGTCTTTCTTTTCTAACATCATCAGTAGAAGTAATAATACTCATACAGTACTATTTTCAACCGTTGAGAAGTTAACAAATCCCCCACAATTAGCACCTGAACTTCTCTCAAGTAATATATGCAAAGAGTTCTTTTTTCAAAGGTAAAATTTACAAAATATGACTCAGCATATCTTTTCGATTACTAACTCAACATCCGAAACTTCCAGCTACAAAGGGAAGGAACTACAAAACGATTGAAAAATGGTAGAGAATCTCAACTCTTCCACATGTGGCTTAGATACTCTGCCTACCATGTTTTTCAAAACTGTATAGCGGCACTTATAGCAGCAGATGTCCATCACATTGTAAATGTATCATTGCTGTCTGGCAATTTTCCTAACTCCCTGAAAACAGCTGTTGTAAAGACCCTTCTGGAGAAGAATAACCTGGATGCCTCCATGCTAAACAATTACAGGCCCATATCCAATGGACCTTTTATTGGCAAAAAAATAGTCTTTAATCAACTAACCACCTGGGTATTTTGATTACTTTCAGTCTGGTTTTCGGGCAAATCACAGAACTGAAACAGCTCTTATTTAGGTTTTAAATGGCATATGCCTCAATACAGATGCAGACAAAACATCAGTCCTAGTGCTACTGGACCTTAGTGCAGCATTTGAACATATTACTACACAAATTAGAACACTGGGTTGGATTTACAGGTATTGTTATCAACTAGCTCAAATCATCTCTACAAGATGTTGCCATCGGCAACTGTACCTCAACACCAACGTCCTTGACCTCTGGTGTTCCCCAGGGCTCGATCTTGGGACCACTATTATTCAACCTCTATATGCTCCCACTATAATTTGATTGCTTTTAAAGGCAACTGGAGGGACTTCAGTTAAGGAAAGCAGCAGGCCCTGATGGGGTGAGCGTGGGGGTGCTCAAGAGGTGTGCTGAACAACTCTGGAATATTTCAAAGCATCTTTAATCTGAGCTTGAATCTAGGAAGGGTTCCAACTGTGGAAAACATCATGCCTGGTCCCTCTGCCTAAGAAGGGGCATCCCAAGGTGCTAAATGACTACAGGCCAGTAGCACTATCATCCCATGTGATGAAGACCTTGGAGAAGGTAGTCCTCTCACACCTCAGACCCCTGGTCAGATCAGCCTTGGACCCCCTGCAGTTTGTCTATCAGGAACACATTGGAGTGGAGGATGCCATCATATACCTGCTACACCGAGCCTTCTCCCATCTTGATAAGGCTGGGAGCACTCTGAGAGTCATGTTTTTTTTACTTCTCCAGTGTATTTAAATAAAGCCTTCAGTGCTGGAGGACAAGCTAAGATGCATGCAGGTGGACGCCCCATTTGTGACTTGGATAACAGACTACTTGACCAACAAACCTCAGTACAGTATGTGAGGCTAGAGAAAAGTCTGTCAGAGACAGTTTTGAGTAGCGCAGGTGCCCCCCAGGGGACAGTCCTCTCTCCCTTCTTGTTCTCCCTCACACATCTGTCTTCAGGTATAACTCTGAGACATGCCACCTCCAGAAGTTTTCTGATGACTCAGCTATCATAGGATGTATTGATAGACATAAGGAGACAGAATGGACAAGTTTGTTGAGTGGTGCAGCCTGAATCATCTGCAGCTGAATGTGAACTTTCAGAGGGAAAAGCCTGTTTTGACCCCTGTCTCCATCAATGGGGTAGATGTGGAGTGCACTTAGACGATAGACATAGACGGTAGAAATCACTATGGTCCCCTTGAATCTCTTTGTCAGTGTATTGACCAAATCAACAACTGGATGTCTCAAATTTTTCTTCAGCTGAACAAAGAAAAAACTGAACAAAGAAAAAACTGAAGTACTGAAGTAATTACATTTGGTAAAAAGGAGGAGTGTGTATTAATAATTTAATCTTGGTGTATTGACAGTGACCTCATTTTCAACAGCCACATGAAAGCAACAACTAAATCAGCTTTTTACCACCTGAAAAACATTGCCAAAGAGAGGGCTGATGTCAAAACATGATTTAGAAAAAGTCATTTGTGCCTTTATCTCCAGCAGGGTTGATCACTGCAATGGGCTTTTCACAGGCCTTCCTAAAAAGACTATCAAAAAGCTTCAGGTGATACAAAAGGAAGAACAACCTGTTAGTAAAACCTGCTGTTAGAACTAAACATGGTGAAGCAGCTTTTACATGTAGCTGCTACTGGATGTGGTTCAGCTCTGGAATCAACTTTCGGATGACATCAAAAAGGCCCCAACCATACAATATATATCTATGGCCCCAACTGTAGACAGTTTTAAATCTAGACTTAAGACCAAACTCTTCTCAGATGCCTTCTGCTAACTGTACTGATTTACAAATTCTGAATTTGTCTTTAAATTGTTCTACCTTGTGTCTTTTATTTTGTCTTTTTAAGTATTCCTTAAATTATTTTACCTTGTGTGTTTTATGGGGTTTTTTTTATTATGATCTTAATGATTGTGCTACTTTTTAAACTATTCTTTGACTATCGAAAGAATTTGACTATTGACTATTGCCAAAATCGAAGGATCGAAGGGTCTAGCAACGACTGTGTGTGTTGTGTGTGCGTATGTGTGTGCGTTGAGTGTGTGCGTGTGCGTTTGCAGGTGTGTGTGTATGTGCGTGCGAACGTGTGCATGCCTGCTGAAGTTTGGGCACCTCTGTTCAAAAATTATGTTACTGTGAATAATGATGCAGGAAATGAACTGAAACATTGAAACATTCTTTTCAACATTTCAAACAAGATCTTGCACATGCACTCCAAGAGACTCAAACCTTCTCCCAAAAATCAGCAGGTATGAGCTCCTCTAAAACAGCTGCCTAGCTCTTAGTCATTCTCAGGTTATAGCTCTTTTCTCAGTCTGTGATGTCAATAGGAAATGGTAACAGGACCAGTGGAGATCAAGCTGAGGTATGGAGGTCAAGAAAACCTCCAGCCACCATCTGACAGCATGCGTCCTCCAGGAAGATTTAGAGTCCAGAGTGATGGTGTACTATTCTACTGTGGTGGAATAGTTGTCCGAAGAAAAATGTTCCTGTGCTCCCACCACAACATTCAAGCATCAGATTTTTGCCAAGGATCATTTACATAAGCTTGCATTTTAGAAAACAATTCCTATGGACTGATGAGGCTGAAATAGAACTTTCTGGTGAGCAAGCAATATATTTGTAGAGAGAGAGAGGGTGCAGAATTTCAGAAAAATGAACACTTCTCCGACTGTGAAGCATCAGTGGAGTGGATCAATCATTCTTTTGGCTTGTGTTGCAGTGGAGTGTGCAGGCAGAGGCACAGAGAACAGTGGAGGGAAAGAATGGACTTAAATATCAGCAAATTCAAAAACAAAGTGAAGGTGAAAAGAGGATGGCTTCTACAATTGGATAATTATCCTATAGACACCTTCAAATTCACAATGGACCACATCAAGAAGCACAAGCTGAATGTTCTGCAATGGCCTCAGCTGCGGATAGACCTGAAAAGAGTCAAAAGAGGAGACCCAAGGTCTAACAAGAACCAATGAGCAGGAACGGAGCACACAACGCTTTAAGTGATTTGTATTAGACAATCAGACTAACGTTTTGACACCCATGCGTCTTCCTTAGAGTCAAAACCTGTAATTGTTTGACTCTGAAGAAGACGCACCAACCAGGCTGAAGCGCAAGTGACCCCCTTCTACAGACCTATGGCAAGAGTGTTTAGCAAGGAAGAATGGGTGAAAATTCCCCTATAAAGGCTACAAAATGCGTCTACAAACTTTGACGCTTGCCAAAGAGAGTGCTCGTAAGTGCTTACCATGCATGGTGTCACAACCTTTGGCTTTTGAACATGTAAACTGGTGGATTTTGAATGTTTACAAGATGGAAATTACAATGTTTACAAGATGGAAATTAAAAAGTAAACTGAAAATATTAAAGTTGTCATCTATAATGTTATGAGTCCTAATTTGAATGAGGAACAAAGTGCAATGTTTTAAGTCTAAATAAAGCTAATTTAATAACTAGGCTAAATCAATTTGCTAATGTAACACACCCTGGAGAAAACATCTGCAAACATTGATGAGTCAGCTCAATGCTCCCACATACAAGATGATAGATAGCTCTAGTTCATTCACAAGAACTTTACTTTTTGGTAGAATTTGCACTTTGCCTTACTCCTCAATTAGGGCCCTAAGCCTTCTTGTCTAAAATCAGGAAACTAGGGGTGGCCAAAGTTTTGCCTGCCACCTTAGAGACCCACAGTAACGGCAGTCCTTCACTCCACTTGGAGCTGGTTGAGGAGTAAGAACCTAGCGTTTAATGCACAACTGTGAGTTCCATTAGGCACCCTTAATTCCTCCTCCTCCTCCTCTTCCTCCTCCTCCATCACGCTGTGAGATCCACTGGATCAGTGAGCATCTGATGAGGTCATATGCTGACAGCCGGCTTGTTGGATGCAGGGGGAGAGACACAGGTATGCACACCTTAAATGGTGCCCTCACCCCAGCACATTCTTCATATTACTCTCTCTCTCTCTCTCTCTCTCTCTCTCTCTCTCTCTCTCTGTGTGTGTGTGCGTCCATGTGTATCTGTATCAGTATATGTGTGTGTCCACGTACCTGCAAATGTTTAGGGGCATGTGTGCATTGATTAGTGTACAGTATAAGTGGATGTACATGTGTGTCTTCATGTGTGATTGTGAGTGATTGTGTGTGATTATGTGTGTGTGTGTGTGTGTGTGTGT